>NC_067473.1:132893800-133493800 GCF_947179515.1 Apodemus sylvaticus | reverse complement strand
ACATTAGCAATATAAAGCCCAGGGTATTTAAACAAAGAATTTATTTAGAGTTATTTTTGGAGGTATTTTATTTTAATTACTCCGGAATTTAAACAAGGCCATACAGCAATATTTTACCTTTAGTTGTAAAAGTAATACTTTTAAAGTTTAATTTTAGGAATTTTTCTTATACATATATAAATTACAACCTTTGAGTCTGTTGTTGATATTTTTTATTTCAAATTACACTTTTTGACATTCTACAAATATTTTTGATGGATACATAGGCATAACTAAAATATTTTTAAGTAGCATCTCTCTCTCTCTCTCTCTCTCTCTCTCACACACACACACACACACACACACACACACACACACACACACACACCACATGGTATATAGAAGCCATAATCTAGGCTAAAGTTAGACTAATAAATTGAGCTAAGCCTCAAATTCATAGTATGTTCTAACTCTGGAATTTGGAGCAGGTTGCCTAACTTCTGGTTTTTGTTTGTTTGTTTGTTTGTTTTTGGGTTTTTTTTGTCTTCTTTACAATCTATCTTTAGGCAATCATTGTGATGATTTAAAAGGGAGCACATATAAAAAATTAATGTCCAACTCATTTACAAAGATGCAAATAGCTCTTGCTCTGTTATTCTCTTACTCTCTTGCCCATTTCCTCCTCCTCTCTCCCCTACTACTCTCTTAATTTCCCTCCCCATCCCCTAAATACATTCTATTCTATGCTAAAAAAAACCAAAGATGCAAATATAACACAATCCCAATATATTTATCATATGGCAAAAGCATGAAATTAAACATGTTTCATGCTTAAATCCTTGAAGAAGATTGCTTATATTGTTTTCTACTATTCCTGATGTGTTCTTGCTTGAAAAATTTGTGCCCAACTTTAAACAACATTATTCTATACAACCATATTTCCTCTCCTCTTTGAGTTCTTGCTTTTTGTGTGTTTGTTCATTTATTTTAAGGCAGATCTGACTATGTATCCCACAGTGCATCCTTCCCCCTCACCTTAGGCTGCCAAACCCTAGGATTACATACAAAGCACCATCACATCCTATCTTTTTATAATAAGAACTATGTCTAGAGATAGAGGAATGAGTATGCTTTGAGATGTGCACCCAGTGCCAACATCAGTGCTGAGGCCGGCTTTCCCTGTGGGATTTCTTTTGTCCTTCAGCAGAACCCACAACTGGCACTTTCTAACCAGCTTTAAGAGAAGCAGTACCTGTATTGTAAGCTGGGCAGATCAGATGCCTTCTCCTAGGGAGTGTGGTATTTGTCTTGAACGCATACAATTTTGGCCTTGGAAACACAGAATAGTTCCTTTATCCTATACATGATAAAATGTAAGGACTGAGGTGTGCCAGACCTGATGACTCTCCTGCCCTCCTCCCTAGTAGCTACTATCATAACTAGGGTATTTTGCAATAATCCTACACCTACACATTGCATACCCGCCCTTCATTGGGTAGGCAGTGTTGTGTGCATGTGTATTTGAATGTATGTTTTTGATAATAACATGGATATAAAGAGAATAGGAAATTTTTTTGCACTAACAACTTATTATATTTTTTATTTGATATATGTTTTATTTACATTCCAAATGATTTCCCCTTTTCTGGCTCCCCACTCCCCGAAAGTCCCATAAGCCCTCTTCCCTCCCCCCTATTCCCCCATCCACCGCTTCCCACTTCCCTGTTCTGGTATTACCCTATACTGCTGCACTGAGTCTTTCTAGAACCAGGGGCCACTCCTCCATTCTTCTTGGACATAATTTATTATGTGGATTATGTCTTGGGTATTTCACATTTCTAGGCTAATATCCACTTATTAGTGAGTGCATACCATGATTGATCTTTTGAGAGTAGGTTGCCTCACTTAGTATTGTGTTCTCCAGCTCCACGCATTTGTCTAAGAATTTCATGAATTCATTGTTTCTGATGGCTGAATAGTACTCCATTTTGTAAATATACCACATTTTTTTGCATCCATTCCTCAATTGAGGGACACCTGGGTTCTTTCCAGCTTCTGGCGATTACAAACAGGGCTGCTATGAACATAGTGGAGCTTGTGTCCTTATTACATGCTGGGGAATCCTCTGGGGATATGCCCAAGAGTAGTATAGCAGGGTCCTCTGGAAGTGTCATGCCCAGATTTCTGAGGAACAGGAAATCTAATACTCTAAATGTAGCAACATTAGCTCCACATTTTGACAACTCCCTCATATTATTCATTCATTGCTGTGATGAGGACATCACAGTCAATCATAAAAGTGTCATGAGAGCCAATCTGACAAAACTGTAGACTTACTCATTGCTACATAGTCTCAATTTCTGTCTATATGAGAATCTCCTCAAATTTCAGAGAAGCCACTAATCTGACTCTTCCTCATAAATATCAGTACAGCAAGACTCCAGATTTCCTCTTATATTTCAATCTCAGGTCCCCTAAATGTCTGCTAGAGAATGAAAATCTTGTTCTCTCTCTCTCTCTCTCTCTCTCTCTCTCTCTCTCTCTCTCTCTCTCTCTCTCTCTCCCTCCCTCCCTCCCTCCTCTCTGTCTGCTCTCTGAGCAGCTGAGTTCTTCTTACTCTCCTTTTCCCCATCCACAGAGAAAAGTCAGACTAAGCCTAAAGTCCATAAAAAAATTACACAGGGGAACTTGGGAGTTTGAATTCATTGCTAGAGAAATAGCATTTCACCAAGGATTTATTTTAAAGCTTGGATTTCTGACTTGTGATTACTCTTTTTAAAAAACAAAAAAAATACATTGTTAAGTTAGTATGTCTCAAGTAAAACAAAACTTTATATCTTAACATGTACCCTAGAATTTAGGAGAAACACTATACTATCACCATGTCAGAGCTAACAGATTTTTATACTAGCAAAGAGAATAGATAAAATAATGGTTACAATGTAATTATATACATCTTGTACTTTGTTTATCTTAGTTTGTGTTTCTCTGTGTGTGTGTCTGCATGTAAGAGACAGAGAGAAGAAAGAGAGAGGAAGGGAGAGAGAGAGAGAGAGAGAGAGAGAGAGAGAGAGAGAGAGAGAGATTCATGCCATAGCACATGTGTAGAGATGAGACAACTTTTGGGAGTTGATTCTTTCTACTATATGTGTCTTAGAGATTGGACTCCCCTTTATAATTGAACTCAGATTGTCAATTAAGTTCTAGGTAGTGGACTTGGTGCCTGTCACCTTTACCCATTGAGTCTTTTTGTTGGCTTGATCTTCCTGTTCTAATCAAGGCTAGAGAACCTGGACGAATAATGAAACCTGACAATGCATTAGCTTAAATTGAATTGTACATCTGGCTCAGATCCATTCAAATCCACTGTCTGTGACCTCGGCCTCCCTTCTTTAGTTTCCATCCTTTCACATGGACAGATTGCTTCAAGAAAGGAAAATAGGGAGAAGGAGAAGTGAGAATTTTAAATAGGCCTCGTTTGAACCTCACCTATGTGCCAGCTTTATCGATATAGTTCCCTAACGAGGAGCTAAGGAGTTGAGGATATTGAGTATATTTGGTGATGTTCTCTCCCTCAGAGGAAGTAGAGCAGCATTGCAGGTTCAAAGATCCAGCTACTGCTGCTTTTTTGTAGGCAGTCCTTACATAAATAAGTGCTCTGGTGCTTTGTGGATACACAGTTCCTGTCCTGTGTGTTGAGCACAATATTCTGTGATTTCAGCTGCTGCCTCCTAAAGCTGTATGGAAGACATGCTCAAAGCAGGTGCTCTCTGCAGGCCCAGACCCCAGGTCAGACCCCAGTGTGCAGTATCTTTTCCTAGAAATCTGCAGTATTGACTTGGGACCAGGGGAATGTCGATCCAGGTATTCTTTAAGGCACACGAACCACACTTTGTCTTTAAGTCCTGATTTTAATGTCTGGTGGGGAAAGTACAGACATAGAAATGCTTCAGTGAGTGAATTAGATAGCAAAGTGGATTACTTTGCATAGAGCACTGATATTCTTTATAAGCTGGTCAGTTCTTGGCTCAGCAGAATATTTTCTTGATTAACCTCAGCTGCACTGGAGAGTCAAGTTGCTTGCATGCCTAGCAATGTAGCTGAGATTTCCCAAGCATGCCTCCTTGTACCCAGGAGAGGTATAGAAGATAGGTATCCAGTCATGAACTACATCTGTGTGTGCTCAAATAACTTAGCTCATTTTTGGCAGTTAAATAAACTCTCATCTTCATAGGCACCAAATTGGCATTTGTTTGGGAATAGCTTGGAATTTTGTCTGGTTCTATCTGTGTTCCTTGCATCGAAAGAGATGGAGTCTACCTAAAATAAAAACCAGAGGAATCTTTAAGGGATGGAGTTTCAAAACTGATCTTCATCTGTTTATATTTTAAAAGCCTTTTTGTCATTAAAATTTCAAATGATAATACGTTTTAAAAATCAGAAATCAAGAGCTAGAGAGATGGCTGAGAGTTTAAAAACACTGACTGCTCTTCCAGAGGTCCTAAGTTCAATTCCCAGTAGCCTGGTGGCTCACAACCATATGGAATGGGATGATGTCCTCTTCTGGTGTGTCTGAAGATGGCCGCAGTTTACTCATATACATTAAATAAATAAATAAGCAAAAGAAAAAAAGAAATAATAACGTGAATCATGATTCAATTTAATCAAGATTTCTCTACTCCGTTTTTATGTCTATTCATAGGCAATCAATAATAACTGCCATCCTTATTTTGGGGTCCACAGGGTCCAGCTAAGGAACTCAAATGAAAGACATACTTTATTTACATTTTAAATTAATTATTTATTTCCCTTTAAAAAGAAAAAAGAAAAAAGTTTTAGGTATCTTAGGTTAGCCTTAAACCTGATATGTATCTGAGAATCATTTAAAAGAGTAATTTTTCCTGCAATATATTCTGATTATTAATGGCTTTCAACCTCTTAATCTCCTACTACCAGTTTCTGAGTCCTAGGATTTTAATTGTACAATATTATATTAGGGTTTCACCATACAGATTATTAAACCTTGAAGTTTGTGAATGTTAGGCAACCCTCTACCAACTTATTTACATTTATTAAACATAGAAAATGTAGTTATTTTGTGTCCATTAGTGGTCCTTTAAGGAACTTAAAATAGCTACATTTTGAGTATGCACCTCCAGCTGAATATTGCCTTGAAGAGAGTATACCTTAAAGCTAGAAGTATGCTCCCAGAGATTGGGAACACTTACTGTTTTCTGCAGAGAACCCACGTTCAGTCCCTATGTAACAACTCACAGTCCACTGAAAATCTAGTTCTAGCAGTTGTGACATGACTTTTGTAAGAATGACCCATATATTCATGCAAGTAAGATAAATGAATAAAGTAAACTATATTCTTAAAGATTGCAAGAAAATCCAGAAGCTATATATTGTTCAGTTGGTCAAAACTATTTGCTAAAAGAAAATTGGATCAAACAAAGCATGGTTTGACTGTGTCTCTAGCCTGTGCACTACACTTAGAAGTCTCTCTTTCAAAGGTGTTTAATTAATTCCAACTTTAAAAAAAGTTATAAGCCTCATTCACTAAATATTATTAAGGAACACAGTCTCAGAGACAGCTAAGTTTATGTTTTTTGGTCTTGAAAATATTATTTTATTAAGTTTGGAAGTATATAAAATAATTCCCAACAAGGCTAATTAAAGTAGCTCATTATAGGATCCTGGAGGCCTGAACTATCAGACAGGAGCAGCTCAACCCTTCTGGAGTTTTCCATATTTGCTTTATATACTTCTCAGAACTAATTAGGCATCTCCCCTTCTAGCATAATTTACATCATTACTTTTTTTTAGCAAATGTTTTATGTCCCCAAAGTGAGGCTAAATCAGACAGCTAAATACAACAAAGTTGTAAGATCATAAAGACTTGGGATTTATTAAGCATAAACACTGGTACTGTGAAGTTTGCTGTGTATTTCATCCAGAGAATGATTAGTTGAAAAGTTAAATGATATACTAGAGGTAAGTAATTAAATAAATGCATTATATATTTTGTATAATATTATTTATATATTTAGATATTATTTATGTAATTTTATGTAATTATGTATAATATATGTATTATTTTTATAGTATATTATAACACACACATATATATATATATATATTTATATATATATATATTCATTGTACAAACAATAATCAAGCAGAATTCATCTAACTGTGAGCAAATGACTTGGTTTGCCTTATGGGAATTTTTCTGTCAGTCTAGAAAGTTGTGGGATTTACTACCATTCACACTTGTAACCCGCTTCTTGGCAAGCTGATTCAAGACAACTTTGAGTTGGAATATAGCCCAGGATACACAGAGGAGCTCAAGATCAGCCTGGTCATCTTCGTTACCCACTTCATTAAACTGAAAAATTAAAAAGAAGTTTGAGAATATAGGTCTTTGGAGAAGTGACCACATACCATGTTAGGGGCTTTATGTTCAGTCCCCAGTACTGAAATATTATCCTACACAGGAGAGAAAAACAGAGACAGAGACATAGAAATAGAGACAGACAGAGACATGGAGACAAACACAGAGAGACAGAGAGATTGTCAGGCATAGGGACACAAAATATTTTCTTATTTTATTTCTAACATACTCCGTGTCTAGTACCATTGTTGTGCTTGCAGATGTTGTCCATTTTGAGTCCTACCTCGTAACTTTTATAAAATTCTCTTAGAATTTCTTTTTTCCAAGCTTTCCATGGATCCTTTGCAGCATCAATCCCCTGTCATTTTACACAGTTATCACCTTGCTCTGCACATCCTTTGCAACAGGACTCAGGCCAGCAGGTTGGTGCATTAAGTATTATAGGCAGTAAAGGTGCAAAGTGTGCTCTGCAGCTCTCTGCTTTCTTCAGTGCTTTTACTATTTCATCATCCCGTGCTATCCAAAGAGACCACTTGGTCCCAGTTAGCAATTTTCACAGTGTGTTCTTGTTAATCGTGAGAGGTTTAATATAAAAAGTATGAACACTTTTTTTTCTAAAAATTGTGCTAAAATTGCTGGGGAAAAACACCTTTAATTTCTCTGAGCTTTCACTTGGACAAGGACATACCCCAAGAGAGAAATATAGATGCAGCTCTTCTCCAAAAGAGACAGCCTTTGTTCATAAACTCTTTTAGTCCATACTTAGAAGTTTTAGGATATGGTAACCTAGCTGGAAGATAGATTGCATAATCTTTTTTCAAAATATAACTTAGAGTCCTGTGTCTTTAAAAATAATTAGTGGTACAACTTTGAATATATAAAAATTAGAATCTTCTAATTTTTATATCTTCCTCTTTAAATATTCTAAGTATTGTACTTCCATAAGAGTCTTATTTAAAGCTGCAATTCTTTCTAAGACACTACAAATGAAAATTAACCTACAAACCAAATATTTGTCCTGCCTACAGGCAGTGCAGGAACAAATATGGAGCAGAGACTAAGGGAATGGCCAATGAATGACAGGCCAACTTACAACCATCCCATGGGCAAGAAACAGTTTCTGAAACTATTAATGATATTCTGTTATACTTCCTTAAAGGATCCTAGCATAACTGTCCTCTGATATGCTCTACCTAGAAGCTAAATGAAACAGACAAAAAGACCTTCAGCAAAGCATTAAAGGAAGCTTGGCAGTCTTGTGGAAGAGTTGATAGAAAGATTGAGGGACCAGGAAGGGGGTAGTAACTCCACAGGAAGACCAACAGAGCCAACTAACCTGAAACTTTGGGGGATCCCAGAGACTGAACCACCAACAAGACTATATACATATACAGGCTATAGGTCACCACACATGTATGTAGCAGATTTGCAGCTTGCAGGTCCTACAACAACTCAAGAAGGAGCTGTCTGTGACTCTGTTGCCTCCCTTTGGATCCTGTTGCCCTAACTTGGCTGCTTTCTTTTTCCTCAGTGGGAGAGGATGTGCCCATTACATACAGTGACTTGATGCACCAGTGTGAGTTGGTACTAGGGAGGGGGATCTCCTCCTAAGAGGAGAAGGGTAGGGGAGGAAAAAGGAGGGCCTGTGTAGATGGGTGGCAGAGAGACTGCAATCAGGATGCAAACTGAAAAAATAAATAAATTCATCAAAAAAAGAAAATTAAAGTATAAAGGAAAATTATAAAGGAGGGAGGGAAAAAAGGATGGAGGAAAAGAAAAAGGAAGAAGGCCCTTTTAATTTCATCTGAGCGTGAGCATAAGTTGATTTATTTGCCAGAATTTGTTCAGAGTGAGCTTGGCTATAGATGTCTTAATATGTTTGTGGGTAGCTTCTTCATTACATCATTATGCAATCTGGGGGAGAAAATTAAAAGGTTGTTTTGACTAGTAATATATTTCTGGCATTTTGTAAATTCAATTAATTATGTGTGGATCACATTTACATCTGTTCTAGTAATAACAACAGGCTGGTGTTTGCTGCTAGAGAAAGCAGTCCATCAATCATCCATAATCATTGATCTTCAGAAGAGGGGACCCACCGTGGCAGGCATTCAGTAACCATGGTGTGTTGTCAACTCTAGTGCCAAGCATATTGCATTCCACAAAGCTATTAAGAGAGCTCGTTCTGTTTCCACTTGATGTGAATTGACATGTGAAGTGGTGATAGATGCAGACTTAGAGCAACTTTTTCCATCATTACAATCTTGAAGCGCTGCTGACGTCCCTCTGGGTGCTTTGACCTTTTCTCTCAGTATTCTACTTTTTGACAGCTCGGTGAAAAGCAGTGTACCTGACATCTGGCATAAACATGAAATGTTAATTCTTAGCACAATTTTAAATCTGCCATCCTCTTACAGATGCTCATGTGATACCTTTTCCCCAAGGCTATAACAGAGGCTGTGAGTTCTCTTAACCCTCTCCTAGTAGACATGAAAGTTATCTTTAGTTTCCAAAGCCACTTTGGAGTCTCGGGCTCATTTTCTTAACCAGGAAGAGATGAAAGGTGAAGAACGCTGACCCACCCAGAAAGAAGATTCTGTTATCTGTTCTAACTATTAAGAAGTTATGGACTGTTGTTAAAGACATAGATACTCAAGGAGGATGCTGATATCCAGGGAAGGTTGCAAATAAGGTATTTGGAATCTTTTGTGAATGGAATAGAGAGGCAAAGTTCTTTATTTCTCAGACACACTGTCTCACACTAGACCTCCTAATGGACACCACAGATCCATACCTTGTTTCTAATATTTGATGCATTCGTGAAGATACATAGTACAAGCTGTGAAAGACCTACGAGAATGCTCAGTTAAATAGGAAGGACAACTAGTGTCCTAACACCATGATTACAGCATCAGAATGGTGAACGAATTTGCTGGGATACAAGTCAGCGGTGGCGAGCTAGTCTACCATGTTCAAGGCCCTGCCTTGGCTCAGGTTCCAGGTGCAAAAAACGATAATGCATAAGTAAATGAACAAATGGCTTCCCAGAAAGTAAACCATACTTGCTAAACTTCAAAACTAAGTGATCAAATAAGTCGAATTATGAGAAATTGAGAACAAGGTAGAGATTCACTGTTCAGCTAAGGCAAGTGATCCTGCATCAATCATTTGAAAATGTCAGTTGGAAATCTTATGGTTAAAATAGGAGAAAAGTTAGAATGAATCTAAGTATTTTGCCCAGTGAATAAAACCTATTTATCATTTTTGTGAGCTTCCAGCTTTTGTGCACTTAAGAACAGACTTCCAGGAAGAGCTATAATAGTAGTTTTAACAACATGTCGGAGGAATATAAGAATGGTTTAAAGAAAACATTTAGACAAAGTGGACCTGAGAAAGCTTATTTGAGCAGGGAAGAATTCACAAATAACTAGCATTCAATCCCGGAAAAAGAACAGAGAACTCTACCCAAAGCCTTGTGAAAAATCAGCTTTTCCAGGTTAACCATGAACCCAAATTTGAAATGCTACCTGACTGGTTACTATGATATGTTGCTCTTATTTTGCTATCATTAGATGAAGAATTTCCACCATGTGACTATAATTCAATAAGAACATTTTAGTTACATGAACAATCAGCTGACTTGCTGTTTGTGATTGGTTAAAGCTTAATCTTTCATCTAAATTGTTTAGTTTTTAGTCCGTTATGAGAAATGTTTCCAAGTTAAGTTCCAGCTTCTATACATAGGACCCTGGTTACAGAGAAGCTTTAGCCTAATGACTTCCCTCTTACCTATGTTCCTGGAACTGAGATGAATTCCCCTAATGGAGGTCACAGCATACATCCCTTGTGTATGAGCAATCTTCTTGTACAGATTTTCCTTGTGGAAGACTTGAAAGGGCTTCTTTTGAGCTTGATACAGTGTGTTGACAAAAGATATTGAGAAGCTTTTGGGGTATGTTAGAAACATACATAAGTACATGTATATTTAGTGGTCAGAGGTCTTCCTCAAGTACCCTCTGCCTTATATTTTCAAGCCAAAATGATCTCATTGGGAACTGAAGCTTACCCATTAAGCTCAACTGGCTAGCCAGTGAGCCCCAGGGATCCAGCTGCCTCTGACTCCAGAGCACTGCAATTAAGTTGCATGCTACCACACCCATTTTATTACATGGATCCTGGGGAATCTACAGGGACTGAGTTCAGGTTCTCATGTTTGCATGGCAAGCATTTTACTGACAGCTATCTTGACAGCCCAAACTAGAGGACCTTTAAAATTTAAAGTTAATAAGTCTAATAGAATTGAGGATTGCATGGCCAATTATACTCTCCTAGAAGAAGGCTAATAAGATAAGGAGAAACAAACTTCAATTTGGTGAGATTGGATTCATATACAGAACAAGGGATGAGCTATAGGGACGTATTTTAGAATGAGAATGTTCAAGTATACACAACTACAGGGAAACAGTCTTAATGAATTAAAAAGTGCCCCTTAGAGAGCTAATATACATATTCATCTACAAATTCTAGGGCATGTGCTAAACAATGCTAAATCTAATTTCAAAAGATCAATACAGAGTCTGCTGTGCGTCGTGGGAATGAGTGCCAAAACGTTGCCTGTTTTAGAAATGAATCTTTTGTAGAAAGCCCCCTCCACCCACACAAAAGAACCCTACCACACAAAACCAATGCACACATGCCTCTATACACATACAGAAGACCAAAAAACATTTTGAAGTCTCAAACATAGGTTCTCTAAGCACAGGAACACCTTTTAAATCTCCCTGCATTTGGAAGAATTTGAAGTAAACTGCCTCCTGCACATTCTCCATTCTTTATTATTTCTCTGGTATCTTTAAACATTCACTGCTGCTTTACCCAGGACAAAATGTATGGTTAAGACATATTCAATACATACCTTTTATTAAAGGCCTATGAACTCATATTCTAGAGAATTCTGTTTTCTTTTTCTTAAGTATAGTTACAGCAGATTGCCAAAATCACATCAAAAACATTGCTGGTCTCTAGATAGAAATATAGAGATTAACATAAACCAAAGTTTCAAGAGTGGTGGGATAGTGATCTCCTTCAAAACACATTAACTTGACATTTGCTCTGTCTATTCTCGACCAGGATTTTTTAAAGCCTTGTTGATGATCTATGTACCACTTAAGGTTTTACCTACCTGAGTTATAAGAGGACTTGAGGAGGCCATTTACTGTCCAGAGAATCCTTCCTAAATTGGAAAATAACAGAGTAAGAAGAATCTAGTCAAAGATTTACCATTCTGCAAACAATCATCAACACTCAGAGCAGAGGCCAGTGTTATATGTCCTCAGTGATGCTCTTCTTGTTAGGGAAGAAACAGTTCTGTTCAATGGCAATAGGTTATTACCATTCATTAAAATGAAACTTCTCAGAGAGAGTTCAATACATATTTGTTATTTTAAATATCTGTCTATATTGTCCAAATGTATTATTTGAAGTTATTTTTGCAGAAGCAAAAGTTATGGGATATGTTCTAAGAATGTTTGGCATACTTGGAATTTACATAGACATTCATTGACCCTCAGTTGTAATTCTTCTGTTGCCTAGAGACAAAATGCTCACACAATTCATTGTTTCTCTGATGTTCTTTATTATTTCTTCATCAGCTTTAAATTGATAAATGGGAAAATACTTGTTTTTATACTGGAATTAAAGACTAGGCTTTCAAATCAGAGGAAGAATGAAACATTTCAATTTATCATTATTTAGAATCACAAGTTTGGAAAGTAACTGAATGTATGCCTTTGTATAATCATCAACAGGCAGTGTAACAAAGTACAGTTGCCATTTCAATTCCTAAAAGAATCAATCAGCACATGTTCTTTGCTATAATTCTCCTCTGATCTTTTCGTTATTGCTGCTTACTCTAGCAGAAACATGATAATTATATGCAATGAGAGATAATGCTGTTGTTCTTTATATGCTAGCTGTTTTCTTTGCATAAGTGTATACACATACATTTATGTGTAGCTTTTTTTTCCTTTTGGGGAAATTATAGGTTTCTTTTATTGGATATTTTCTTTATTTACATTTCAAATGATAGTTTTTTAAAAGAAAAATACCATTTAAAGTTATGGGAATTTGTACACAGGATGAAAGGAAGTCCCCAAAGTGTACAGCTAAAGTGAGGAAGATAGAAAAAGTAAGACTTCAAAGTGAACCTTTACCTTTTCCCTGGAAATATTTAAAAATAAAAGGTCAGCATGCACAAGTCTGAGTCATAATGTTTTAAGAGATTCCTCAGTGTGCAAAAAAAGTAGGTATCTGATTCTGGTGCCTTCTCTTGGGCTGTTTTCCCTGTTTGCTGTTTGGTGCAACTCTAATGTGTGAGTATTTGTTATAGCTTATGATACTTTATTTTATTTTACTACTATCCTTAAAATAAAATAAAATAAACAGGTTATGACCATTCTTTTATATGATTTAATTACTTATAGTTATTATAAAACATAAAATTAATCTCTTAAACAATAGACAAAATCATTTGTGTTACCCATACAAAAATAAACATCATTTGACCTATTTATTTTCTCTTTAAATTTGCTTTCTTTTATATTAGCTTTACATTAGCATATATAATAATGGCTTCACTTGAGGGCTTTCATACTTATGTGGTGTTATACTTTGTTCTCTTCCCATAATTCAGCACCATATAATTTAACTAAATTTATGCAGTTTAATGTCTTCTAAAGACAACTTACACTATAATTAAAGTCCATTCCAGTTAGTCCTTGTCTTTTTTGATAGTCAATATTTTACTTCTCGTAACAGTGGGTTTACTTATTTTTCCAGCTGTAAATAATACCTATACTCTATTTTACTCATTTGCCCATTTTGCATCTAGATATTTAAAGACTTACATAGTTATATCTCTAAAATTGATACTCAGTTTCTATCTATGGTTTTGTAGTTACATTGTCTCTACATGTAAAAATAATATTTCTCAACATTTTAATGTCAATACATAAGTGAATTCTTTTATTTTTATTTAATTAATTTATTTACTTTATATCCCAGTATCAGCTCTCCCTCCCAGCCCAGTAACCCTTCATACAGATCCTTTTCCCATTCCCCCAACCTGGGTGTCATCCCCTCTCTGGGAAAAATGCACTTTTCTTTGAAATGATATTTTTGATGTTTTGGCAAAATTAAAATTGCCCATATATATTAGATTCTGATATATTTACATCTTAATCCTTAAATTTGATGTTAAATCTTAATTCTACTATATTTAAATCTTAATCACACATTTTAAGCATTTTTCAAGACTATTCTAGGGCATGCATATAATTTATTATAATAATGACACCGGTTGGGTGTATCCAATCTCTCAAATGAGATAGAAATTGCACATTGACTGATACTGAAACAAACGAAAACCTACTGATTCATTACTAGATGGAAGAACACATGACTCCACAGAGACTATAATCAGGGCAAAAATGTCACCTTCCTAGTAGGCTTCAGGGTTTTGGGTTTTTTTTTTTTTTTTCATTTTCCTTGAAAGAGAATGGACTTTCAGTATACATGCATATGCCCAAGTTTGTGTGACATATAAACATATTACAGAGAAGGGGTAATGGGGCTCAGAGAGGACCTTGAAGGTTTGTGGCCATCTCAGCAGCCATTGATCTTGACCAGTGTGTCCACAGCTTGCCCTCTCTACTTGCTTGCATATGATTCCTTCTGCCTGTGCTGCTGGTTCTCTATTCCACCATCCTTGTATTTGTAGCAAATATCCTTTGTGTTTGGTGCAATAGCATTTAATTTTTCATTTTTTTTCTACTGTTGGTTATTTGCATATTTTGAGTTTTGTAATTGTCATACTGTAAAATGGGCCTTACATTGGTACTTAATATTTCAATAGGAGTTGATCTGTTACTTGAAGAGTAATTATGGGAGTTGATAACAATCATAGGAAACACCATCTTACCAAATTCTCATTCATTCTCTCTCCCTCTCCCTCCCTCTCTCTCTCTCTCTCTCTCTCTCTCTCTCTCTCTCTCTCTCTCTCTCTGATCTTACCTTGGTGTTATATTCCTTAGGTTTTTCATCAAAAGAATTTAAAAGGACACAAAACTAAACAAAAAGTCTCTTATCAAAAACAAAAAAAAACAAACAAAAAAAAAAAAAACAAAATCAAGGGATGAGATTAAACAGTAGCCTAAAAGACCCTTGTGGAGCAATACAGCCTCAGGGGACAAGAGCAGACAATGGCCAGAGAGATCACCCTAGGCAGAGACACTGTGAAAGGATTAGAATAAAGAAGAGTCATAGAGGTCCTTTCATCCCCCCCATGGACTGAGACTTAATACTAGTCCCAGGTTTCTGGTTCAAATAGACTTCTCCAGGGTTTTCCTTCTCAGGTTAATGCAAGACTTACTTTGATTAACCCTTAAATTTCTCTTTTATATTTAATATATTTTAGTATAATATAATCGATAATAAAATATACATTTAATATAATTTCATCATTTCTCCCTTCCCTCCCTCCAAAGCCTCTTATATAGCACTATTGCTCTTTTTCAAAATCAAAATCCCTTTATTCATTAGTTGCTATTACATATATATGTGTGTCTTATTCAAGGTTTCTATTCCTGCACAAACATCATGACCAAGAAGCAAGTTGGGGAGGAAAGGGTTTATTGAGCTTACACTTCCACATTGCAGTTCATCACTAAAGGAAGTCAGGACTGGAACTCAAGCAGGTCAGGAAGCAGGAGCTGATGCAGAGGCCATGGAGGGATGTTTCTTACTGGCTTGCTTCCCCTGGCTTGCTCAGCTTCCTCTCTTATAGAACCCAAGAGCACCAGCCCAAAGGTGGAACCACCCACAAGGGGCCCTCACCACTTGATCACTAATTGAGAAAATGCCCCACAGCTGGATCTCATGGAGGTATATTCCCAACTGAAGCTCCTTTTTCTGTGATAACTCCAGCCTGTGTCAAGTTGACACACAAAACTAGCCAGTACAATTGACCCCTTGTCAACTTGACACACAAACACATCACTATTAAGCCTCAACTCTTACTTGCTTATTCATCCCCAAGATCTAAATTACTTTAAAAGTCCCACAGTCTTTACATATTAAAAGTTCAATCACCTTAAAATGTTCAATATCTTTAAAATTCAAAGTCTTTTAAAAGTTCAAAGTCTTTTAACTGTGGGCTTCACTAAAATACTTTCATCCTTCAAGAGGGAAACATATCAGGGCACAGTTACAACCAAAAGCAAAACTCAAACTCCAAATGTCCAATGTCTGGGATCCAACTCATGATCTTCTGGGCTCCTCCAAGGGCTTGGGTCACTTCTCCAGCTCTGCCCTTTGTAGCACACAGCTTGTCTTCTAGGCTCCAGCTGCCTGTACTCCACTGCTGCTGCTGTTCTTGGTGGTCATCGCATGGTACTGGCATCACCAAAACGCTGCTATCTTCCACTGTAATTAGGCTTCACCAATAGCCTCTCATAGGCTCTCTTCAGGGTGACAAGCCTCTGCTCCTATGCATGACACCTTCAAGTCCTGGGCCATCAATTGAAACTGAGGCTGCACCTTCACCAATGACCTTCCATGGCCTCTCACTGTGCCAAGAGCCTCAGCTGCACTTCATGACCCCTTCATGCCTTCAAAACCAGTACCATCTGCGTGACTCTTATACAGTACCAAGTCCAGCCACAGCACAAAATACAACTGTGGCTATCTCTGGAACACACTCTATGTGCTGTCAGAAAACACTTCCAAGAAGATTTCATCTCAGTGATGCTGGTCTCTTCTTAATCACCGCTAATTTCTTAGCTCCATCTAACCAGCATCAATACTCCCAGTAACACAAAGGTTTGCTTTAGTGGTTCTGGTTTCTTGTTACTCACAGCTGATTCTTCAGCCCCAGCTAACCAAAACCACAGAATCTTCACAATCAAAACATGGCCACTATAAGAGCCTTTAATCATCCCTCTGAAATTTCACAAGCCAGGCCTCCATCTTTTGCACTGTTCTTAACATTGTCTTCCAAGCTCCTACAGAACTTTCAACCGAGCTCTTAATATTCTAATGGCTTTTCTAGCTCAAAGTTCCAAAGTCCTTCCACAGTCCTCCCCAAAACATGGTCAGGTTGTCACATGAATATCCCACTATGCTGGTACCAATTTGTCTTAGTCAGGGTTTCTATTCCTGCACAAACATCATGACCAAGAAGCAAGTTGGGGAGGAAAGGGTTTATTGAGCTTACACTTCCATGATGCAGTTCATCAGTAAAGGAAATCAGGACTGGAACTCAAGAAGGTCAGGAAGCAGGAGCTGATGCAGAGGCCATGGAGGGATGTTTCTTAATGGCTTGCTTCCCCTGGCTTGCTCAGCTTCCTCGCTTATAGAACCCAAAAGCACCAGCCCAAAGGTGGAACCACCCACAAGGGGCCCTCACCACTTGATCACTAATTGAGAAAATGCCCCACAGCTGTATCTCATGGAGGCACTTCCCCAACTGAAGCTCCTTTCTCTGTGATAACTCCAGCCTGTGTCAAGTTGACACATAAAACTAGCCAGTACAATCCCTTTATGCATTAGTTGCTATTACATGTATATATTCATATGAATATATATCTATATTCCTAATTATAATCCTCTCTGTTTAATCCTACTTTAAGGAAGAGTATGATTATGGATATCTTAAGATTTCTAGATGGATTAGAATGTAATGTCTCCCATCAAAGCCAGAATAGATTTTTTTTCCACTAGTAACCAAATCATATGTTTTTAGTTCTTTGATTTTTATAAGAAATTGAATAGGTGTCCATCCCATATGACTTTAAAATCTTCTAATAATAACCAAGTAGCAATCTAGAATGAAAAAGTTTGATTTGGGAAACCATAAATAGAAATAAATATGCTATTATTAAAGCTTCCTGTTAGATTGGCAGAAGCCTCACCTGCACTATGCCTCACATCCACATCTTCGACTTAGTGGGTCTGTATTTTCAATAAGAGGAAAGGGAAAACCATAGACCTTGGAGAATGTGGGGTAGACTCAATGTGCAGCCACTCTAAGTGCAGAAGTCTTTTGAAGCTCCCTCTCTTTCTTTGATGATTGATGCATTTTTTGCTTCTTCTTTTGTTTAAACAGAATAATGTATCCATGTAGTAGATAGATTCTCCAAAACAAATGGTTTCTGAGACCCAGGACTTTGCACATCCCAGTCTCTAGGAGCATGTCCTAGACAAAGAAACAAATGATCTGAAATCTTTTCTAGAGTAGATTCTAAGGAGGAAGTGTGCTTCCTGCTTCCATGATTCTCAAGCCACTTATGTAAAATTGGGGCAAAAGTCACTCAGAAAAGTTTGACTGGTAAACTTATAGACACATGATTGTTCTGGGTAAAAGGATTCCCTGGAGAGCAGAGAGAGGAGGACTGAAGCATGTGGATGGGAGCACTCATGAGGATGGGCGAGCATTCACATGCATACTCCATCAGGATGCTTAAAGTCAATACTGTAAGTGTTAAATTATCTTCCTCAGATTGTATTTACTAAGAGAGACAAGGGTATCATATATTTTAGAATGGGTCTTCTTAAGCACTCAATTAAACAGTATTTTAGTGTTTTATTGATAACTTGTTAAATTGTCTCATTTAAGGCCATTCTAGGGAAATAGAGGGAAAAGATGAAAACTGAATGTGTACATGAGCAAAGACCATACAAGCCCTACTAGGAGATGCTTTCTCGGTCCTCCTTTGTGTTTTGCATCATAGTATGATAAAATGAATTATTGTGGTAGTAAGAGGAGCTGGAAAAGAATTAATGTGAAAAATTGGGGTTAAAGAAAAGCTCTCCTTGTGAGTGATTTAGATTGAAGAAGAAATAACAAAGAATAATGAAGTATGGCATTAAAATGCTCTTTGAATATTCTCTATGTGTGTCTCGCTGTTTCTGTGAGGGGTGAGGTATAAGGGTTGGAGATGCAGTGTGCGCCTGTGTCTGTAAGTACATGCCTGTAAGTACACATGGGAGATATATATGCATGCATATTTTTATGCATTTGGGGGCCAGAGGACAGTACTGGTGGTTCCTCTGAAATCTCCCTTGGGATTTGAGAGAGGTTCTCTCATTGGCCTGGAGCGTCTTGACTAAGCTAGTTTGGCTAATTCTCAAGACCCATGGACCACCCATCTCTCTTCATTTTCCCACAGCAGGGCTTACATGGTTATCCCACTAAGCCCACTTCCTTTTCTACCTAGGTTTTAAGGACAAAAGAGAGGTCTTCATGCTTACATGGAAAGCATGTCACCAGCTGATTTATCATCCTAAACCTCTTTGGACACCTTTATTAATTACCAAATTTGTGTCGGAACAATCAGCCACAGCTAGTCAGTTAGGGAGCATTTTTGCCACAGGGTCACATAACTTGGTTTTAAGTTGAAGTCCAAGATTAGGAATTCTTTTCATTTCAGTTCATCTTGTGCTACTTTTTAATCATTGTAAAAAATGACCAGAAACACCTTAGGAAGGAAGGATTTGCTTGGACTCACTTTCGGAGTGCAGTCTCTCATGGTGGGATGACATGACCCAAGGAACTTGAGGCAGCTGGCCACACGGCATCAATAGTCATAACTCAGAAAGATCTAGAAGCAGGCACTCAGCTTGCTTTCTTCTGCTTTCTTCTTTATTAAGACTGATATCCCACACCTGGGTTAACTGCTGAGCACACTCAGAATAGACTTCCCTTTCTTGCTTAAACCCTGTAAAGATCATCACAGGTTTGTTTTCTAATTCTAAATCCCATCAAGTTGGCAGAACATTAACCACTTAAGAGTAAACACTGCTTCACAATGTAAGCAACCATAGATACCATGCTAAAATAGTCCTTTAGAGTATGAATCAATGCTCCAAGAGTCTTACTTACTGTGGTATTGCTGAAATGCTCACAGATACCCATGTATCCCAAAGTCATTGCCAGCACTGATTTATAAAACTTCCATTTCGTCATTGTAAAGGTCACCTGGTATAAAAAGTATAGCAGCCTTAATCCATAAATAGTCCTCTAATTCCTTAAAAGTAAACAGCTAGAAATATCTTGTTGCCATAGTGACAGTGAATTGTTGATCACAATTACTCTTTTAAGCCTAAAATGGCGCAATGATTTTCATAATGACATGCAATTACAAGTCCACATAAAACTTTCTGAAATAAGTCTTGCTCAAATGGAAATTTCCTACTCTGGAGCCTACAAAGGATGCTTATTTTGCAGGCTCAAGCAAATGTGTTAATGACTAGGAAGCAGATTATAATTGAAAGAGTAATGGGAGATGGCAGACTTTGCTGTGACCCCGACTGGGAGAGTGTTCTTCCTTGAGAAAGCAATTTAACAGCAGGTCTAAACTTCAGTGTTCCCATCTGTTAAATGGAGATGGTGAGGGAGGACTCCTGTGTTTGAAGATAAACAAAAGAGAGTTAAAAGCAAAAGTAATGAGATCTTTGAAGAAGAAGAAAAGAGACTTGTGTTGATCTGGAAAATCTTCTCTGTGGAAAGTTTACTGACAATTTTTAATTAGACACATCATTCAGAAATTTTGTTTTGATGATTTCAAGAACTAGTTATAATTCTCCATGCCACACTGTCTAGCCATTTCATTTGTATAATACATCCAGGCTTATGCAGACTTATCATGATTTCTTAATTTCAATTCCTTTGATGTAACAAGTTCATTTTATTTGACATTTCTACACACTGTGTGCTAGGCATAAAGGCTACAACCATTCTTGAGCTATGGTGATGGATTTCATGCTGTTTGTCGTCTAGTGGGAACAAGAAGCATAGGTGGGACTCTTTTAAGCTCCTTGCTAACTGACCCGTCGAAGCTATACAAGTTATAAGCAAGATGTCCCTCATTTACCCAAACTGATGCCTTTAATACATTTTAGACAATGAAACTTTACATCTTTGAAACTTACTAAATTATGCTAAAAACAAAATATTGAACAAAGCTTCAGTCATACATTTCAAGCAAAGTTTGACAAGAAAGTAGGAAAAAAAGTAATTTCACAATAAAGAATTTTTGCATTGATTTTGTTAGGGCAGTGGTGTGTGTGTGTGTGTGTACATTTGGAAGTCAGAAGATAATTTTGGAGAATTAGCTGTCTTCTTCTACCTTATGTGTCTTAGAGATAGAACTCGGGTCATAAAGCTTGCTAGAAATTGTCTTTTCCTAGTGAGCCTTCTCTCCAGCCCCCATTTTTATTAAAATCTACATGCTAAGTAATTCTCTGATCATTTTCAAAGTTTTTTCTGAAAACATCTTTGTGAAGTATAGGACATGATGCCATTTTTCTACAGAAGGAAGTTCCAAGGATTAAAATAACTCAACTCATACCATGAGTCACCTTTTGAGTCTGGGTTACCTCACTTAGTATGATGTTTTCTAGCTCCATCCATTTGCCTAAGAATTTCATGAATTCATTGTTTCTAACCTAGAAAACTGGAATACCCCAAACATAATCCATACATCAAATGAGGTACAAGAAGAAAGGAGGAGTGGCCCCTTGTTCTGGAAAGACTCAGTAAAGAAGTATAGGGCAAAACCAGAACGGGGAAGTGGGAAGGGGTGGGTGGGAGGACAGGGGGAGAGAAGGGGGCTTATGGGACTTTCGGGGAGTGGGGGGCTAGAAAAGGGGAAATCATTTGAAATGTAAATAAAAAATATATCGAATAAAAAATAAAAAAATTTAAAAAAGGAAGAAAAAAACCTCAACTCAGCTTAATTGTTCAGTAGTTAACTCACATTAAATGTAATCTTCTCAAGGCTCTAGTAAAATCCTTAGTAAGTGTTAGGGCCACCATGAGTACATATTCGTTGGAAATGCCAACTTCTGGAATGCCTTACTGTTTTGTAATAGTTCGTTTTGGGGATTTTTGTTGTTGTTTGTTTGTTTTTATCTGAGAAAGGACAGTCTTACCTCTAAATGTATAATAGGCAATGTGAATCCTTTCATGTATTGATGATTATTCATTACCTGAATCAAGTCCATTTTGATTATATTCACCAGGAGGTGTGTATTGCCTGTAACTCTTAATTAGATTTGGTGTTGAATGAAGTCTTCCATTCCTGGGCTTTTAAGTCACCTCACACTCTGGAGACAGACTGATAATGCTGATGTTCCTGTCCTATAATCCTATAATTGACTCACAGATATAGAAAAAGTCATAAAAACTTGCTGAGAACAAAAGAAATACTGTAGGCATGTATGAAATCAAGACTTCTCATGGCCATTAACTTAATTAAAAATTTTAAAAGTCATATCAGTTTGTATGATTTGCATTTTGTCTTATCACAATATTCATTTATATTATATTTTTCTTTTTACATTAACATTTTTCATACATTTCAGTGATAGAGTGTCCTATATTTATACAGACTTCCATGACTTCAAAGCACTTCTATGCACATCCCATTATTTATCAGCACAGCAGAATGCCAAAGACTGATGAAAATCTTATCTTCTTTCATAATTAAAAAATAAAAACAAAAAGATGTGAAAGAAACCAGTGGCCTTCTTGTCTGTGGTGGTTGTTTCAACATTTATCACAAAGACTCAGAAAGAAGACTTTCCCAGTTTTGTACATTCTATACCATCTTAAAGAAAATGAATTTACAAACCGTGATCCATTTCCCTTTAAAGTGTCATTTTTTATTATATTTGTAGTTATATATGTGGATAGTTAGCCCGTGTAATATGCATCAAAAATTTAATTTCCTCATTATCATTTTCATCAACATTGTCTTCATCATCATCATGCCTATTTTTTTGTGTTTAACCAAAGATGACAGGTTTTTTCTTTGAGATTGTAATATATACTAATAAAATATAGACTCTTCATATCACTTGAGGGACATCTTTACCAGTTGTTTCTATACTGGATGGAAATATCAAACTGTCTATAACTGTAATTTAATAACTTTATGATACAATACTTCATCATTTGATGTATTTTTCATGTTTTAAGCTTAAGTAACATGTGGCAAACATGTTTATATGACTCACTATATAGTATATCTACTGATCAGATCCAGTCTCTTAATATTTAACGTACTACTCTCTTGAGGTTTTTGATGTACTAATTTAGAAATTTTTCATAAATTTAAAAATAACAAAATCCCATTGTAACAATCCCAATATAACTCTGTTATATTCTTTTGAGAAAAACATCTCTCCAGTCTGTCTAGTAAGGAAAGTTTATAAACATTATTCCTTTTTTATTTTCCTATAAGGAATAAGCCATTTTGCAAGTACTCTCATCTGTCTATCTCTGTTGCATGTTATCTCCAGTATCTATTATCAAATATTTTGCAATTTTTTGAGATTTTTTTACATATTACAATTAATATAATTTCTATTGCTCTGACCTCTCAGAAGTACACAAGGTACCCTTATGTCTATTAGTCTCTGTCCTTTAACTGATAGCAAGTGATCAGGTTAAACATTAATGAATTATGCAAATGAGACAGGGAACCTTGTGTCATCTGCCTGATCTGTGCTCTCAGAAATCTTTCTGGACCATATCTACTCTCTGAGCCTCACAGACAGCCCCTGCTTCCGGCCAAATTCTGCCACACCAGCGCTTTTGCCTTTTCTTTCCACCTGGCAACCTCTGTCTACTAAGGGCCTTTGTCCTAAATGTTCACTGGAACTCAGTGATCTTTTCCACTATGATAAAAAAGTGGTTACTTCTCTACTTCATGTTTCTTCCTTCAGAATAGTGCCCTTTAAATTACCGGCAAAGGCAGAACCCTGAGCTTTCACAAACGTGCCGGGGAAGGAACACTGAATATAAGAAGAACAGGAAATCAAGTAGCTCTAGAGTTAGATGAACTGATTGTTCCAATTATGGCATGATATAGCATAGAATATAAACCACAGTAATAAAATACATACCAGCATTTGATGTGTATCATGGTATGCATCCTAATTTTCTGTCTTGTCTTTAGTCAAAGTATGAAACGTATAGTCAGAAAGTATCTTTCTGCTGCTAGTCCTTATTAAGAGAAAAATGTTCTTAAATAATTCAGTATTGCTTGGTGTTTTGAAGCTTTCCATGTTGTTATTAGTTGGGTAGTTGTAATGTGAAAAGTAGCTTATATTTATTCCTAGAATTCAGGGTAAGTGAAAAGTGGTAGGTGCACTTTATGAACTAGAGAAATCATAAAATGCAAAAGACAAGCACAATATAGCTGTATTTTAATGTAGAACGTTTTAAAAACATAAAGCTATAATAAGAGATGTGTACTTCAAAAAACCCTGATATAAAAAGAAAACCACGGGAATACATGACTGGTTCCTTGCCATGGGAACTGATTGTACAGATGTATATCTAGTAAAATGGTACAATCTGTCTTAAACATCATCCATTCTATTGCTGAGACTTCTCTTGTCCTTAACCTAGTCAGAACAGCTAAAATTAAAAACCTAAATCAGAAAATACTACTTTGGGTGTGAAAATCAGGTCACTTCTTCACTGATGGTAGGAGTGCAAACTGGAGAACCCAGTATGGACATCAACATAAAGGTCACTCATAAAGTCAAAATTTCTACCACAAGATCAGGTATATTACTCTTGGACATTCACCCAAAGAACTGTCTCCTATTATAGTGATGTCTTCCTGCTCTTTGTTATTCAGTTCACAATAACCAGGAAAAGTAAATACCATGACCATTAACAAAGCCTGGTGAATGGATAATTAAAGCATGGCACATTTACACAGTAAAGGATTGCAGAGCTGTTAATAAAGATGAAATTACTAAATTCTTAGGTAAATACATAGAGCTTTGAGCAATCATTCTAAGTGAGATAACCCAGACCCAGAAGACAAAGGTCAGAAATTTTCTCTTATTTGTGTGTGTTGGCTTCGAATTTTCAGACATATGTGTCTTGTCTTGAATATCAATAAAAGTCATGAAATTGATAGGGGGCATTTTGCACAGGATATTTCAAGGGAAGAGAAATACAACTCAATAGTGTAAAAACGTTTCAGGTCAAGGAATAAAGAAGAGTTAAGTTAGGATAGAGAATAGAAAGGAAAGGTACTGGGATAAATAGACTAAACATCTCCACCTGTAAGCAATAAACTATTTGCAATTGATATCTGCTTGAAAAGGGAAAATAAGTTTTTAAAGTGAAGAGTCACTGTGTGCATCAACCATGGTCCCAGATAGGCCCAGGAATAATTGGTCAAAATAAAATAGACACTGTGGTATATATATCAGCTGTGGTATGCATGCTGGGGTTGCTTCTGGGGTTCCAGGTTCTCCATTTCCTCCCTCTCAATGTATTCAGGTGCCTTTGCACAACAGGCTGAAAGGATGAGGCAGAGTCCAGAATGTGTAGGTCCTACAAGGTCCCAGTCCTGAGAATGAGTATGGGGGTGAAGGGTGGGAGTGGGAGAGAGACCTTCTCCAAGGATGTTACTGAAACAGTTCTCTTAGATGATCTTAGCTTGGGTGCATACCCTTATTCAGGTGGGCTTATATGTAGCTTGGGGTAGAAAAGAGCTGTATATGAACTTTGGAGAGTGGGAAGAAGTTTGTAGGGTGAATAAAATCATTGGCTGGAGTTTAAAGTACAGTAAATGCCTCATTTCTGTGGAGAGGCATTTTAGAAAGGAAGAGGTGGGGTGCAGATGGGAGAGACGTATCAGGCCGTTGTTGGTTGGATTCTTAGCTGCAAAGAGAAAGTTGAACCTGTAGGTGTGCTGAGGAATACATGCTCTCAGGTAGAGGATCGGGGGCCAAACTCCACAGATCAGGCAAGGCAAAGAAAAGAGAAGAGGAAGCCTCGCAAAGAAAAGGGAGTTCCCCATTTTGTGCTGAGCTTAGAGGAGCTAACAGACAACCTCAGATCTGAGGTGCAATAAGACTGTTTTCCTCAGAGTTCATTTGTTTTGATTTGTTTTGGTACTTTTTGTCGTATTAGGCTTTAGGTTTGTTTGCTTTTGGGTTTTTTGATTGGTTGTTTTGCTTTTTTTGAGGAAAAAAAGAAAGTGTATATGTGAGAACGAAATGAAGTTAGATAGTTATGGAAGTGGGGAAAGATTAGGAAGAGTTTGGGGGGAATAATTGATCAAAATAGATTATATGAAAATGTTTCTGATGCAAATAAGCCAAACCAAAAACAACAGCAAAATTGATGAAACTGCTACAGAAGCTTTCCTATACACACTCACACACACACACACACACACACACACACACACAATTATATAAAATTATATAAATAATATAATAAAACATATATCTTTAGGAAGCTTCTGAAGCTTATATGTGCATGTGTGTGTGTTTAGGAAGCATATGTGCGTATGTGTATGTATGAGAGGTAGAGACAAAGACAGAGAGGGAAAGAGAGAGAGAGAGAGAGAGAGAGAGAGAGAGAGAGAGAGAGAGAGAGATTCATTGGAATTGCCCTATAATACGGCCATAAGCCTATATTAGATTCCACAGGCTACTCAAATAAAAAGACCAGGACCGAGAATGATTTACCAGTTTTACAATTGTTGGTCAGTAAGTTCACATGAACTTTCAAACTTCATATGCATTTGCTAGTGTCCTTTGTTTCCCTCCAGATCGTTATGGTAAGATACAATTGTTAGAGACCTCACATACATGAGTAGTAGACCATGGAGAAATCAAGCTGCTACCCACATGGAAGCGTCATCCCTATTGGACAGCTTCCATATCCCCTGAAAGGTGCTATGCAAACTACTTAAGTAGAAATGTAATTACCTATCTTATGGCCTGTGAAGGCTGACAGCTACAGTAATGACCAGACTGGTGAGACATTCCCACGGCTACAGTAGTGGTATGGGTGTCGGGAGTGACCAACCACTTTCCGATTGGGTTTCTTTCCTCACAAGATGAAGCTCATTCCTAGCACCATTATCAGAGCTAAGAAGAGTTTGACTCTACAGGTTATGGGCATTACTGCTATTATTTGATAAATGGTCTTGTATTGGATCCACTTGTACTTGCTTATCATTATGCTGCTCATGCAGTGAGTCACTCAGTTCTCATCAGTGAAGGTTCTTTCTTCTGTAGATGGTAATTAACATGAGTCCCCAACTAGTTAAGGTGCAGAGAACAACAGATTAGAGTGTTTATCCTTAAAAGTGACATCTATGTCATATCCCCTCCTCTAAAAAAACCAAAGATCATTGTAGAAAATGTGGTTAAAAAATTGTGAGAACCAGAGGCAGTGGACAGTACATTCCACAAAGAGTAGCATAGTATGAATTCACTGAGATCCTGACATTAAGCATGCAACCTGCATAAATTCAAGGAAGAAAAAAGTTCCTAACATGGAGAGAAGAGATGAGCACAAAACCCACCCGCAGCTGAGGAGATATTGGCAGTTGAACTGTAGAGGGAGAGAGAAAGACAGTGGTCATTGGTAGATCTGTTCAAACTCTACTGGATGGCTATGCATCCAAGAGTATGTGGACATTTCAAACTTTACCTGATAGGTTTTTAAAAAGTTGTAGTTACACAGTTGGGCGTGCAGGGAACAAGGTATAGGAGGTGAATCTGATCAAAATACATTAAACAAAGTCATCAAAGTAGTAAAAATGGTGCCTTTTGTCTTCTGAAGGTCAACGCTCTATAGGAAATGATCACAAACTGCATCCTGTTCCTAACCATCCTGAACAAAACAATTCCGGCCTCACCAACCTTTCAAAATTGTCTTCCAAACTTTACCCATAATTTGATACATTTAATGCATATTTATTTATTTGCCACCTAATGGGCTATCTCTGACTTCTAGAATACAGTATGCTGCAATGGAGGAATTCCTTTATCTCTTCTTCTAGTTGCTGGTACACATCTAGCTCGTTTTGTCAGTCTTAATCTGCAGCACAGTATTCTTTCTACCTCATACTGAATCATTTCCTTTTTTGTAACTGAGATTTCTTTTAATATGTCCCTTTTGGGATGTTATAGAAGAATGCTTACTGCCTACTGGAATTCCTTCTGCTGAAAGAAATGACACTGAGGGGTCATGAAAAGGCAGAAAAGGGAGAGATCTGAACAGAGTCTCTGTGTTTCTGCCATTGTCACTTCCAACTTCTCTGACTGGTGACCCACCTAGGCCTCAGCATGTCTGCCTCCATTAACCGAGTGCTCCCTAGTCCTCTCAACTAAGTGCTTGATGTTTAAGAGCCACTATTGCAACTCTTTCAACTCTTTATCTTTTCTCCCCACTCTCCATCCCTTCATTTCCCATTCTGTCTTATCCTGTTTTCTTTCCCTTACCCTCCTAGTAACTTCCTTTATTGCAGGGTCTTTCCTTACACTCATGAGTTAAAGCATACAAGCATCACAGTATCTGATTTAAAATAGATATGTGAGTATGGGTAATAATTATAAAACTAGTATCCAGTTATTGAGAGGTTAATATGTGCCACAAGTCTATATCCATGGAATTCTGAACACACCAAATTTTATTTTATGTGATACAAGCACTTATTACCTGTTTATTACACTAAATATTTCTTCATAACCTGATGAATATTATGAGGATTACTCCTATTCATCAGTTAGACAGGATCTAGAATCACTTGGGGGATGGTCCTCTGGGATTCTTTGTGGGAGATGATCTTAATTTCACTTATTGAAGTGGGAAGACTTGCTTAGCATGAGTAGCACTATTTCCTGGCCAGTTTGCGGAGCTATCTCTATGAAGTAGAAAGGGAACTGAGCATCAGGGTGTGTTCAGTTTTCTTCTAGCTGACTCAGATGTGTACTACCTTGACTGTCCAACAATGATGGACTATATATTTCAAAGTGTGAACTGAAATAAAACCTACTTCCCTTATATTTCTTTTGTCAGAGTATTTTTAGCACAACTTCAGGAAAGGAAAGCTATTTTTACCATCTCACTGTTGAGACACAAGCTTGGAGTTAAACTTCCTCTAAGTTAAATATTGAATGAGCCAGATAAGATTCCATGTACTGGAGTACTAATCACATAACAACAGACACTGATTTAGTGTCTATATTTTTACTATATTGTGTCTTCATAGAACATATCCTCTAGAAGTGTGGGATTAGACAAATAATAGGTTACTTGGGGAAACTTTTTCTGCCAGTCAAGCCTCCTGACTTCAATGTGAATCTCTGATTGACAATGAATATTTATTGAGCTGCTAAGCCCAGTGTTACTAAAACGTGTTTATTTGTATTATAAATTGTTCTATGTTTAATTCTTCTGATAAGATAAATCTCCCCTATTCATGGCCATGAATGGAGTCTTATTATAATTTGATAAATAGAAGAATGTCACAGAAACTAATAAATAGAAAAGAAAATAGTTTCAGGATATGTGATGGCTTTTAATTCATTCTTTTGACCCAAATTAACCTTTGTGTCATGATTCTGATTGCCCAGTCATAATAGCTCGTCTCTCTGAACACTGCTGAATGTGATGTTCATTGTTATTTAATTGCTATGCTTTATTATTTTATTATTATTATTATTATTATTATTATTACATTAATCCATTTACAACAAGCATTGGAAAAATATTTGCTGAATGTTATATAGATTTGTGGTGAGCATATGGGTATGTGGATGCCACCAGCTAGGAAAGGTGGTAGGGTTGACCTGATTTGCCTGCCAGCCTGTGCCTGTTTTCTAAGATGAGGTCAGTGCACATTCCTCTGGGAAATGAACACGTTTTGTGTGTGTGACTCCAGCTTGCTATATTCAGTGCCCATCTTTCAAACTGTGTTGTGCAGCTTCCAAATGGGTTATGACTATTTATTTCTTGTTTTTTTTTTCCCCTTTAGTTTTCTTCTCCAATCTAGTTCAAAGATTTCTGAAGCCTAGACATGGTTGAAATGATGCAGAACACTGTGGAAACAAGGCCAATTATTCTGTCATGAAATAACATTTTTCTTGAAAAACAAATAAGACTTTCAGCAAAGTATAGAGCATGCTGCTTGAAATTGTGTAACATTTCACCTCTGCATATACGGACACACCTTATAACAAAAGCCGATGTTCTCTGCCTTAGTTCTACCCAAGTCCAAATATCTGAGTTTTGAATATTTTGGATCTATTGAGAGTCAGGTGATAGAATCAGGTTCCTTAAAAATATCACTTGGCTATAAATAATGGGTTTTTTGTTTACTTCTCCTGAGAGTACATTTTTAAACCCATTTAATAGTCTCTATACCACTTAACAATGCAAGACAGGATGGGACATGTGAATATGGATGTGTTTAAAGGAAGACATCTAAAGGAAGCTAAAGGTTTAGTCTTGACTCCTACAAATTATCAGTATGCTTCTCCTCAAGAATCTGAAACGTGTCTTTCAGGAGCTCATTACTGATTTCAGAGAGAATAAGGCATTTTTGATGTCTGATTCTGTCTTTTTTCTTTGCCTTGCAGATGAGCGGTAAGGGGATAGCAGGTGTGAGTATATGAGCACCGAACCTGCTCAGATTTTAAGAGCTGCAAGTTAACGTTTAAAGCTAAGCTCAAAGAGTACTGTCTCCATGTACATTTATAAGGTCTTGCCTGTACTGTATGGACTGCATTAATGAGACCTATACAATAGACTCTGTGCTTCCTGCACCATACAATGGGGAATGGATGAACAGAAATGAGTGCTATTAATGGCATATCTACAAAAAGTTGATTACCTTAAAATACTGGTTATGGCATCTATAGCAACTATTACTGCTAATAATTACTATTACTAGCCATAGTTTCTAATGGTACCATTAGGTAATCCTACTACATGTGACTGTTTTCAAATGATACCCTATAAAGAATATAAGGTACAGAGAGAGTGTACTCTCACTCATGTTAGGAGCAAGTGGAGATGCCTGTTTTCTCCCACAATACCAGAAAACTCATTTTATCTGTGTACCGAAGTAGCCTTGATAATTAGTCTGACTTGTTAATTTGGTGACAGTATCATTTTGATTTAGTTTCAAAATGTTTTCTACAAATCTAAAAGGTGATATTATTCCATGAAGTTTGCCTATAAATGCCTAGTAACGCATGTAGTATCTGAGCAATAAAGGTCAGTGATTTCTAATAATTAAATTCCACTTTAAGTATTCACTTCAATTTCTCCCCTCAGTAATTTGGACTCAGTCAGTGGAAGCTATTGCCAGTATGAATCCACAATAAAAAATTAATCAGTCATGTAGGACACATGCCAAGAGCAGATATATTGATCTCTAATACAGAGAGCAGCAGGGATGAGTGTCAATAATTAACTTAAAATGTGGTGACTAACAGAAAAGATGGGAAAGGAAAACCTAGTGAACTAGCTGTCTCAAATCTACATCGAACCCAGTTCTCTGATGTGATCCAGGCTTTCCTGCTGTGTGGACTACTGGTGATTTCTTTGTTGAGGTTTTAAAAAACTAGTTGATTTTTCTCTTGCCTATATGCCTGTAGGCCATTGTGTGAGGTACCCTATGAATCTGTGAAGCAAAAGAGTGTTGGGTATATTGTAGAGTCAAATATTATTTTGTCTAATCCTTACAATACAACTTGTCAAGAATTATTGTCAAAAATAAATGTGTTTAGTAGAGTTCCTATTGTTAAATTCTTTGTAAAAATACATTTCTTACTGGATCTTAACTGCTATTTTTATAGTATCTATCTTTTCCATTTTAATAATTATAAAAACTTTGTATATTTATATGACATAAATTCCCATACATTTAGTTATAGACTGATTTAAAAATACCACACATGAGTTCTAACAGTGATTTGACAGCACATCAAAAAATTAATTGATTGATATGTCTTGAATGTTTTAAGTGCACAACAAAATCGAACATTAGGGTCACAGTGAGTACTTGTAGTATATACTTTGATGTAAATGTATTCCACTTTTAAAGTCATAAAAGTGAATCATTTTTGAACCAACTGTTATGTGCCAGCCTTCTGAGAAATAATAAGAAAAATCCCAATAATTATTTTTTATTCACCCTATATCCTGATCACTGCCTGCTCCCTCCTCTCCTCCCAGTCCTACACTTACAAGTCCCTCACCCTATTGCCACCTCCTCTTCTCTTCAGAGAAGGGGAGACCCGCTTTAGGTACCACCTCATGGTGGGACATCTATTTCCAGGAAGACTAGGCACATTCTCCCACTAAGGCCCAACCAAGAAGTCTATGTAGGAGGAAGGGTAATCCAATGGCCAGGAACAGAGACTGAGACAGCCTCTGTTCCTCTTGTTAGGGGACCCACTTAAAGAACATGCTGCATGTTAGCTCCAGATGTGTAGGGTCTAGGTCCAGTTCCTGCATGCTCCTTGGTTTGCAGTCCCAGATACGTGTGCCCCCCATGGTCTCAGGATAGTTGACTCTGTAGGTCTTTTGTGTTGTCCTTGGTCACATTCCAACTTACTCACTCTTATACCCTATTATTCCATTAAGACTCCCTGAACACTGCCTCAAGTTTGGTTGTGGGTCTCTGCATCTGCCTACATCCACTGTTGGATGAAGCTTCTTAGGGGACAGTTATGCTAAGTTTCTGTATGCAGAAGTATCATTAATAACAGAATATGATTAATAGTGTCAGAGGTTGGCTCTCTCATTGGTTGGTTGTTCTCTCAGTGTCTGCTCCCTCTTTAGGGAGGGCTGATAGTGAGAATGAAAATTAGTGGGGAGCATCACTGGGACTCCTGGAGTCCTGGGACAAGAGGTAGGGGTTAGATAAGGCAAGTCTATGGGGGTAACCCTAGATGAGATTGCTTCCAGAAAGGCATTTAGAGACTGAAGTGGCTACCTCCTATATCCAGGCAGGACTTCAAGAGGAAAGAGAGGGACATCAACCCACCCACAAAACCTTCAACTCCAGATAAGACAATTGTAATGAGTGAAAACTGTGCGTGCACACACAAGCATGTGGACTCACAGGAGTGGATGGACATGCATAAACTCATGAGGGATGTGCGACTGTGCCTGACCATTCAGAAGGCAAAACTAGACGCTCAGTGTATTCCCATACTACTCTCCACCATATATTTGGAAACATGTTCTCACTGAAACCGAAGGCCATACTTTTGTCTGTACTAGCTCTCCAGCAAGACCTACCTGCCTCCTCTCAAATCCCCAGCCCCAATGAATCCTCTTTCAACAGTAGTCCACTAGCACTGATATGAGCTCTTTGGCTGTGAAGAAACCTCTATCTTCAACAAGAATGGTTATTGGCAAATAACAGATAATACATCTTTAAACATTCTTTAGTTTAAATCATTTGTTTTTGAGAATTCGATACATATGTACCATATTTATGTCTTTTTTAGACTACACTCTATCTCTGACTACTTCTTCTGGTATTTCCTCAGTCTCTCTCAACTTTGTGACCTGACCTATTCTTCTTTAATAATTATTGGTCTCTCTCTCTCTCTCTCTCTCTCTCTCTCTCTCTCTCTCTCTCTCTCTCTTTCTCTCTCTGTGTGTGTGTGTGTGTGTGCTTAGTCCTTACCACTGGAAACTGGATAATCTATTAGGACATCATCCTGTAGAAGACTGATTCTTTTTGGTAGCCATTAATTTCCTGTGGCTTATTCAACTCCAGAATGAGAATTCATCAAACTGAAGGAAAGGGAAGGCCATTTTAAATTACCTAGGTCTCATTTTCTATGTGTGACAGTAGAATGTCAAACACGAATTAAATTTCATTTTCCTACCCTGCTTCATATGTCATTATCACAGTTCTAAAGTTAAGTGGAGTTGGGGCCTTTTTACTCATTTTCACTTGTTATCTGAATCACACTCAAAGACAATAGTGTGGAGGCGAACATTTCAAGAACAACTATTCTGGTTTGAAAGGCAAAGCAGATTTCCCCTGTCTTCAGAGGGGTGTCAAGTGTTCCTCTGAAGATCAGAGACATCAATCTGACATTCAGACACAGTTATTCCCATTTGGAAACATTTCCAGAAGCAATATAGAAATAGAACCTCGGATCATTGCTAGCTTTCATTGCAGCTCAGAGAGCCACAGGCCAACTCCCCAGCTCTCTTCTCCCATCTGTACTGTGAACCTCTGCCTTGCTGGTGCTTGTCACACTGTCTTGTTAATTTAACAGTCACAGGCAGAGTTCAGCTTTGTTCGCTTTCTATTCTGAGAAGACAAAGTAACTTTTTTCTAGTAAATTTTGATTGGCTTACATGGTTTCAAATTTCAATTGAATAAGGTTTCATTTTATGTTTTTCTACATATACTTTTATTTTATTTCAACCATAATATTTGTTCATTTATTTGTGTTGATGCTAATTTATTCTTCCTGTGATTTCTTACAACTCCTACATGTAGAGAAACAACTATATACTTGATAGTGTTTATCACATTGTCTCTTCCAGAACTTTCTTGGGAAATAGTTCCTATTGTCCAAGTTGGTTGACCACAGGGCTCAGGCACCATATACTATCTCTTGCTGGTTTCTGGCTGTCAACAAAGCTAAGAATCCTTGTTGGCTAGCGTCACTGGGAGCTTGTTGGCTTTTCTCCCTGGCTTGCCCACCCCTTAGCCTTCGGCTCAGAGAAAGATGGAATGATGTGGTTTGGATTATTTAGTCTCCAGCACTCAGCTTTTCACATAAAAATCTATATTGTGAATGTTTGACTTCTATGTACGATCTCTACCAAGGAGAGTTAAACAAGATGGTAACAAATGGAAAACAATAACCCTAACTACATGTATTGAATGCACGTTCTATCATGTTGATTTGTGTATACTTTCTCTGGAGCATCAGCTCTCCTCATCCAAGGGCTCATATCCACTGACTGAACCCACCATGTATCAAAAATATTCTAAAACAAATGTGTCTATATTGACCATGTACAGCCAGATTGTTTCTATTTTTCTTGTACTCCCTCATCAGACTTGGGATGGTTCCATTCATGGAAGTTTTCAACTACCATGGTTTGTTTGACAGCTACACATATTCAGTAAAATTTAGACCTAAAATTTTGATTTTTGCCCTTTTTCTTGATTATCAACATGTTGAAACATTAGACAACCCTCACTTTCACAATACTGGGTAATAGGAGCCAACCACAACTCTTATCCAGCCACTCATTTGTGAGAGAAGCATTAAAGACTTTAGTGTACTATGTTACTAATTAATGGTACTTGAAGACTAATTGCAATAAATGCATTTTCAATAAATGACATCTCTCGTTTGCAATGGATTCATCAAGACACAGTCTCATCTCAAGTCAAGGACTACCTGTATAATACAGTAACTATTTACAGAGTATTTGCAAGGTTTTGTGTATTTTAAGTAATTCAAAGATCGTTTAAAGTGCATAGGAGGGTCTGTGTGGGTTGCAACTTTACTATATTGTCTGCAGATTTTGTTGTCCATGGGTATCCTGGAAAGAATTAGCCACAGACAGAGGAAAAACTGTGGTTTCTTGCATAGTCATAGACAAAGCTTGTGCTACTATGTATTACAATTGTCTTTATTTTCCAAATAAGAAAAGAGGCACAGACTGGAGAAAATTTTCAATGGCTTACAGAGTAACTGTGGTAGCAGCATCTGGGGTTAAATCCTACACATGGAATTTTAATTTTTTTCCCTTCTTTTTCTTTGTTTGGGTTTTATCTGTCCTAATGTCCATGTTTTTACCACCCCTCTAGATATTTTTTTATATAAAACATGAAACTTCCTTGTAAGTTTGCAAAGATATGAGATCTTAAACAGTAGCTTTTCCTGATCCTATTGAATACATGAATTGATTTTAGATGTCACTGTTTTATAGTACAACCAATTTAAGCTTATCCCTGACTAGTTTATAACTAAATGAAACTCAGACTATGGTTATTTTATTTGGTCTTGACAATTGCTGGGATCACCCCTCAAGTACTCTTCTAACTGCTGGCCTGGCTACCTCCCCTTTGGTATCCCTCAAATACTTGCTGTTTTTCCTGGCCATGTGCACATGGTTCCGCTCCCCTCCTGGTGGCTTTTCTCCAATACTTCCTCTCCTCTGCTCTTTCTCTCCCCAGACCAGGTCACTCAAAGCCACCTACCTCTAATCCCTCCAGCTGCAGCCATTTTTTATAATCAACAGTTTTAAATCAATGAACAAGGTTTGCACAACAAAAGCCTCTAACTTTGAGAATTCACTTCTACGCTCAGACAGAATTAGCATTACATATATAGCAACAGACCAAACCTCAACACATTTTGATTTTGCTCACAAGGTTATGAAGCAGCAGCCCTGTAAAGAGTGTACACAATCACTCATCTGTCCAACTTTCAAGTTTTTCTTGATCTTTGAACATTTAAATTTAACTTTATTTAGTTTTTATTAGTAGTGTGTATGTTGTATATGCATGTATGTAAAAGAGAAAACGAAATAGAGGGGAGAGAGGAGGAGGAGGATTTGGAGGTACATACATGGCATAGTGTATGGAGAGTTCAGAGGACTCTCCTAGAGGGGTGATTTCTCTTTGCACATATATGTGTGTTCTCACTATTGAACTCAGGATGTCAAGCTTGAGTGGCAAATGTGTCAAAACCCACTGAGCTACTTCTCTGCTTCTAAATCATATATCTTTCTAGGCAGGATGATATGATACATCATGAATGGCTTTAGCTGCTGCATCTGCAAAATGTGGCAATGAGTAAGTTAATGTGTATAAATTTATAAGGTCATTGTGTTGCCCACTCTAAGGAAGAATACTTACTTGCTTTTATGTTGATGGTTTTACTAGTTTCTCTACCACTGAGCTTCACCCTTAGCCCTGCTTTTTTGGTTTTTTTTTTTTTTTGAGGGGGGAGAAAATTAATTACATAATTTCCCCAGGTTCTGATATTGTTTTCTTTTAATGAAATGCACATGCTAGCTATTTTTAATATATTTAATATCTTGAGAGACCATAACATGATATGTTCTGTATAAGCCAATTTAAATCATCTATAAACTATAAAAGGCATCTAGATACTCCAATCCGCATATCTTAAAGAATCCACGTTCTATGGGTGAATAACCAAACCTGTAGTCTTTGTATTTTTGAAGTAGGTATAAATGCTAGGGTCAGAGAAAGTAAATAAATTTACCAAAGTTTATGTCTAGAAAATACTCACTCCTAACCATGAATTTTTCTGATTCTAAAGCAAGAATATCTACTCCATTCAAAGCTGCCATAGAAAACATGTTTCAATTTGTCTTTACAATTTTTTTTCAAAAAAGTAGCCTAGTAAAGCATTGATCTATGGTTATCTATGTGCCCTTTCTGAACTTGTGTTATCCTACATTGTTGTCTTTTTTTTAATGTTACATGATATAGAAACACCGTTTCCTATCCTTATGTATAAGAATATGCCTAAGGGATGAAAATGAATCTAGAGTGATATTCTATCTGCATGGTATCCTTGAAGAATATCTAGACAGGTGGGATTTAGTTACCAGCTTGGAACAGCAAAGGCTCTTTCCACTGTATTGTCTTCCATTTCCTCAGAAAAACTGGTACAAGCAAAGATTTCTGAACTCAAATTTGAAATTGCTCTAGGAAGAAATAGTGAAATTTATTCCTGTCTGAGTTCAATGAGGATAAGTGCCTATGCACAGCAAATACAGTAGAGCTATGAGGTCATTTGATCTAAAACCTGGTTCTTCAAATATTCCATGACTTAATGCAAGTGGAAACCAGGAAGGCTCTTCATCACATGCCAACCATAGGTCAACTAACTGAATTAATGAAAGAGAGGATGTAAGATATAAACATCTCAAATTGCCTGTCAGATACACTGCTAAAATAAAATATGGATCAAAGATAGTATGAGCACTTCAGTCATTCTCCTAGTCCAACACAATGTATTGCTTGAAGAAAGACAAAGAAAGGCTTCTAAGATACACAGGACTGAAAGCTCACAAGGGAACTGACACAGGTGCGGTTTTTACCCTGAACATATTCATGTTACCATGAAATGACAGGAGACAGCTATGTTAGCTGAGATGATATTAATGAAAACAAGTAAAGTACTATGTGGTTTATCATGAGCACCAATAAGGAAATCAACAACCTGCTTCCTAGAAGATTTTTGCACTATAAAAATACAATAGAGATAGAGAGAATAAATTAAAGATGTCGTGTTAAATTAGTCATTGTGAGTATAAACTTCAAACTCCTTGCAGTTGAAAGAGAATCAATGAACACTTATGTCAAACAGATTAGAATTCCTAGGTAAGTTTATGCATGACTTTGATCAAGGAGGAATGTAATGTTTCACCACTGCAAATCTACATATTTGCTAAGGAAAGGGAAAATGTTTCATCTTGCTGGTCGAAGAATGCTCACAGGACTGCTGTTTTCTTCTTTCCACAGTCAAGCCTGTTTCTTTTATTAGAATCTCTTTATACAGAATGTCTGAGGGAGGAAGCAGGTGGTTCCATGGAATTTCTTTATTTTGTTTCAGGTAAATATATTTGGAACCAGAGCAGGGGTAAGAAAAATATAGAAGCTTTGTATTTAGAACTCCTATTTTAAATGGTGTCTTTTAGGAAAGATGAAAAGAATTTTAATTGAATCAGTAAGCTTAAATTTTACTACATTTTAGGAATAACTCAAAAGAATCTCATCATTCTTAGAATATACTAAATAACTGGATGAACTTAAAGGCCAGTCCCCTTTTGTCCATTTGAGTGCTGTGATGAGAGATCTGGAACAGTTCTACCTGAAATGAAAGATGCTCAACTAATGGCTCTAAGTTTAATTAGACCTTTTCAATGAGACTGAGTTCAACTTTAAGTTGAAAGAGACATTTTCCCCCATGACTTTGGCTCTACCAACCTCACTGGTTCTGATTCCACAAATTTGAAAATCCCCATGAAGCCACAATGCACTGAATCTTGCATATGAGAGCACTAGTCAGATTAGAAGAGTTGCCCTCTTATGTGTGAAAAGAAACACTTTCATCTACTTCTATGTCACAATGCCTGCCTTGTTATCTAGGCACATAGAAACAAAAGTAGCTATTGATTCCATCCTGACACACAGCCCAACTGTGCCAAGGACTGAAAGCCCATTCTTTGTGATCTGTCTCACAGAACCTTCCAGCTTGTAGCTGACAAAAACAAATGCAGAGACCCAAAGCCAAACATTAAACCAAGTTCAGGAAGTCTTATAGAGGAAGTTGGGGAAAGGATAGAGGAACTTGGAGGGGATAGAGACTCCATAAGAAGGCCATCAGAGTCAACTAGCCTGGACCCTTAGGGACTCCCAGAGTCTGAATCACAACCAAAGAGCACACAATGGTTGAAACTAGGCCTCCTACACATACATAGCAGATGTGAAGCTTGGAGTCAGGGCTTACCCTAATTCTGTTGCCTACCTGGAAATCCTGTTCCCCTAGCTGGTCTGACATGTCTGGCCTCTGGCTGAGGATGTGCCTAATCCTTCAATGGAGACAACAGGATGGTTTGCTACTCAGGAAGGACCTCCCTCTACTCAGAGGTATCAGAGAGGGACAGAGGATGGTCCATGTGAGGAGTGGACTGAGAGGACATGAGGGATGCAATTGAGATATAAAGTTAATAAATAAATTAATTAATTAATGTAAATTTTATTTATAAAATAGAGGTTAAAATGAAAAAACAGACAGTAACTTAGAAAGGAGGTACAAGGACAGAGATCAACATAAAACTGAAGCACTAGATTGATAGAATATTAAAATGACACCCTGACATATTTGACATAAGCATGCTAATATTTAGTCCTTACAATCTACCTTTATTGTACCAATACAACATACATTTGTTACTGAAATCATGAGTTAGTGATTACTTAGGCTGAATGATAAAACATGAACATATTAATAATCATAGTTGTTAGAGATACACCAGAAATTAAGGCTCAACAGTTAAGACACTTTGCTTTGTAATCATGAGAAACAAGGTTCAGATCTCAGCACCTATTAAACAGGCTGGATGTCTACAAATGTCTATAATATGAACTCCAATGGATCTGATATACATATATACATATATACATATATACATATATACATATATACATATATACATATATACATATATACATATATACATATATACATATATACATATATACATATATACATATATACATATATACATATATACATATATACATATATACATATATACATATATACATATATACATATATACATATATACATATTCCTCTTTCTCTGCTTATCTCTCTATTTTTGTATGTCTGTATAAGAGAGAGGAAAGAAAATATGAAAATAGATTGATAGATAGATAAATGATAGAAAGGTAGATATTTTAATTATACAATAAATGAATGGTTTTAAGAAAATAAAGAATTCCATGGGACTATCTGCTCCCACATTCAGACAGTTCTGTATAAAATTATTCTAATTAAAGAAACAAGCCAGACTGTGCAAAATCAATAAAACTATTTTAAGTCAATAAAACAGTGTTATAAGCAGCCACCATTTTGGGAGAGTCTTAAGGACAGAATGTGGGCATTAAAAGATTATTTTATAATAATTATTTTTGTTAAGCTTTACCCTAAGTGTCCTTTGCTAGTTAGGCTATGCAGTTCCATTCAGATTCTACAAAAGTGAAAGCATGGAACACAGAACTCAGTTGCCAGATTCACACCTGTAAAACTGGGAGATACTGATCAATCACTGAAAGGTTCAGGTAGAAACAGGATGGGCCTTTTAATGACTACTGCAAAGTTAATAATTATTTTTATAATTTAAACTTAACAGGTGAGTCGAGTTTTAAAGGCTGATCACACAATAAGTGTGTGAACTAATGGTTATTGGCTTGATCCAATAAATATGACAATTACATGCAAAAAACTGTACACTTTATATGATTTAAGATCTATAATTGTTATTTGTCAATTAAGTTACAAAAATGAAGTCTCTCTAAGAGCACAATCCAAAGAAAATAAGAATTTTAAGTGAAATTCAATTATGAGAAGTTTTGCTGTGGTTCTTCATGCACTTCTAACCTCAGCAGAGCTTTCTTTTAGCTGAATTATTAAAATCATGGAAAAGGCAATTGCATTTTTTTTGGCTTTAAAAGCCTCTTCAGGGTAATGGAGTGATAGATGTTTCATTTAGATTTCACATATCTCCTTTTCCAAAAAAATAGAAGACTGGGAAGATAGTGAAGCTGAATCTGTTTATTACTTAGCATGACAAGAGAGAACTTGAGATTTTCTGCTTTCCCAACTTTTTTCCCCTATCAATTTTCTTAACGCTTGCAAACTCATGTGTAATATATGTTTGAGCAGGCAGCCATTTTGAACTCCAAAGTGTCCTGTGGGACCATGAAAACTGGAATCAATCGAGAACATCACCTTAATAGGAGGGTGGGTGTCAATGACTGTTAATTATGGATATCTGAAGAAATTATTTTTGTCCCTACATTTATTTGACAATCATGCATAATATTTAATCAACTACTTATAATCAGGTGGCTTTATGCTATATTCATTATATAATCTATGATAGAGTTCTCTCCTTTTGATTTATTCTGTCATTCAAAAAAAGTCAGGTCAATAGTATAAGGGGTATTGAAAGATTTGATTTGCTACTGAGGTAAATAACAGCAGCAGCTCGTGTGTGTGTGTGTGTGTGTGTGTGTGTGTGTGTGTGTGTGTGTGTCTGTGTCTGTGTCTGTGTATGTCTGTGTGAGTCTGTGGGTTTCCATTACTGTGAAAAGAGACCATGACCCAGGTAACTCTTAAAAGGGACAACATTTAATTGGGGCTGCCTTACGCATTTAGAGGATCAGTCCATATCATCATTGCAGGAAGCCTGGCAGCATCAAGACAGATATGGTAATGAAGTAGGAGCTGAGAATTCTTATCTTGTTCCAAAGGCTAAGAGGAGGCTACAGTCTTCCAGTCAGCTAGAGGGAGGGTCTCAAAGCCCATCCTCACAGTGACATACTTCCTACAAGGACACACCAACTCCATTAAGGTCACACCTCCCCAATACTTCACTCCCTGAGTCAAGCATATTAAAACAACTCTGTGGGGGGACGCAGAGAGAGACAGAGAGAGGGACACATGTATGCACGCGCACACCACACACACACACACACAGACACACACACACACACACACACAGAGAGAGAGAGAGAGAGAGAGAGAGAGAGAGAGAGAGAGAGAGAGAATTTATCTAACTGCCTACAGAGTTACACATTATTACTAGTTAGAGTCTAGAACCAAGGACATGGCTCAGGTAAAAAAGTTTCTATGGAAGCACAGGGCACAATTTCAGATGCATAGCATCCCTGCAAGTACCAGATGCATATGACAGGCTTGTCTTTTTAGTGCTCTAAAGGCAGAGACAATAGATCCCCAGAGCAAGAGGGCTAGTTATTCTAGTGGACAATGGGTTTGAGAGACCCTGTCTGAATGAACAAAATGAAAACCAATTCAGGCATGTATACACACACACACACACACACACACACACACACAGAAAAAGAGAGAAAGAGAGAGAGAGAGAGAGAGACAGACAGACAGACAGACAGACAGACAGACACAGACAAAGACACAGACAGAGACAGAGACAGAGACAGAGAGACAGAGACAGAGACAGAGAATAAAGAAAGAAAAAAAGCAAAAAACTTATGGTACAGTATATTGGCTTCATCTTCTTCTAATGATCTCATTTCTACTTACCATTGAAAATAGACATTTTAATTTGGTTTAAAAGCTCAGGCACATAGAAGAGAGCAATTATGCTCACATGACATTCTTTAAAAAGGGAGTTTAAACTTTCATAAATGAAAAATCAGACCTAATGAGAAATGGGCTGCATTTTTGTGATACAGTTCCTTGATTCCTTGGCCTTTAATTATTTCAGCTATGTTATTGCACCTTTTCATGAGTCTAGGGTTCTTTTGTATTCTTTGCAGCCCTGCAAAGCCCCTCTTTGGAATTAGCCTCTTAGAGCTGATGTGGGAATTCTAACCCAAAATCACCACCTTCGGATTCATTAAAGGCAAGGCTTCCCGTAGTTAGTTTGTTCTGAAGAAAATTTCCATTTTGCAAGGGCAGTGTAAATTTTGCATATCATTTTAATAGCAAGGTAGGTCAATCAAAATATAATTGGCTCCAATTAACACTCCCATGAGCTATAAGGTTCTTTATATCTTTTAGGCTATGCTTAAGAAAATGCTATTTACTGACACTGGATCCTTAATAATTGTCCACTAGTTACTGTGAGTGACGAGAGAAGTGGGACTCCAGAGACATGGCACTTTGGCAGATATTTAAGGTCTGCATACTAACAAGCACGTGGCATCAAGCATCACCATGTGAAAATTTCCTATGACAAAGCATTTTCTTTTAGCTGTAGAGCAAGGCTTTGCTTATGAAATGCCTAATCTCCTGCATTAGTTTGGAACTAATCTTAAAATTGCTTTCTAACATTTTTCAGGGTCTTTGAACTCCTACATAAGAAAAATGGGGAGAGAAAAAGAAGTGTTTTCTGTCCTATATACTGTCATGGTTACATATCAACTTGATTGGTTTCTGCAACATCTCTCTAGAAATGATTGGAGGCAGAAGACCTAACATGAAAATGGGTAGCTCAGTCGGACTGGGATCCCAAAAGAGAGAAAGGAAAAAGACAGATGAAGTCAAGCGTTCCCCTGTTCCTGCTTTCTGACTGTCCCTCAAGATGTAGCCTGCTGCCTCATACTCCTGTTCTCATGGCTTCTTTGCTTACTTAATATGGTGAGCCATAAGGAATCTTCCTCCCTTGAGTTGGTTTAACTTGGTTGAGTATTTCTTATACAGGGAAGAGAAAAGAAAAGAATAGCTGCTATTCTCAGGTTCTTTTTTCCAGTTTCAATTATCATACCTAGTTGGCCCCTTCCATGTAAACTAGGGATTATGGTTCTTGATAATTGTGTCTGTGGCCTTGACAACTTGTTATATATGCATAAATTTCACAACAATTCTCCACAGTTATTTTTAGCCCCCATTTCTCCCCTGTGAAGATGTAAACTTATATCTTGAACAATATCATGCTTTCAACATGCTTATGGGAAGAAGGGTTGCAATCATTTTGCTACTTCTCCTAGGGCACTAAAAGACACAGACGGGCAGTCTCATACCCACTAAATATTGTTCCAACTTTTACCTCCTTGTCTTGAGATCTCCTTGGATAAAAGAAGGAAGAACAGGCCAATCCAGTGTAAACAACCTGACAGGGTAGATGGACAGGGAAGTCTATTAAAAATAGCACAAGAAAAGGAATATGTATCACATAAAACAATACACAGTGTCCTCTACAGGTTACCAAGGAAGTCTATACAGAGAACATACAGAGATAGGGAACTCCATGACCATATCGATGGCAATAGCAACTGTACCAGATTAAAGATGTGACAGCTGATTTAAAGGAAGGAGAAGAGGGAGGAGGAGAAGGAGGAGGAGGAAGAGGAGGAGAAGGAGGAGGAGGAAGATGAGGAGGAGGAAGAAGAAGAGGAAGAAGAGGAGGAACATAACAACAACAATAACAACAACAACAATGGTCATGTTTGGTATTGTCTTGTTGAAAATGACTAAGTATTAATGGACTGTGTGAAGTGAGAGAATGGTGGAAGATGTTGGTAATCTCAGAAGTAACTACAGTGCCTCAAAGAGGATGGATGCAGGAGACTAATGTAGGTATTCTCAAGACAATAGGAGCAACATCATTTCCTATCAGCACTGGCTAGTCAAAGAAAAAGGCTTATGTATGCTGCTAAGCTAGCACATAAAGCAATGCAGAGACAAGATTTGTGCAGGACTGAGTGTTTAGGGGGAAAATAAGCTTTGGGGAAACTGGTGGATTAGAATTATCTTACAAAGACAAAAATGCAAACACACAAAACAGGACAGTCACGCACTTTCAAACTCACAGAACTTGATCTTGATCTTTAGGAAAAAATCAAAGAGACCAGTAAGTGTATTTTACCATCTAACACAGCTACTTACCTCTTCTTTAGTGCCCTAAATGGAGATCCTGACAAAAGTGTGTGTGTGTGTGTGTTTGTGTGTGTGTGTGTATGTGTGTGTGTGAGAGAGAGAGAGAGAGAGAGAGAGAGAGAGAGAGGGAGACAGAGAGAGAGAGACAGAGACAGAGACAGATAGAGACAGAGAGACAAAGAGACAAACAGAAAGAAGAGAGAATGCTCCAACATGTTCCATTTTCAAGCAACCATGCATAGTATGAATGGTATCCTAACAGTCATCCTGGGGCTAGCCTTGAGAGCATCATAATTTCAGGCCTTAACCCAGCTCTCCTTAGAAACCTCACAATTTGGTTCCCAAAGTCAGAAAGGATCAGTAAATAAGCATGATCTACCAAGCAGAACCTGCAATATGTGATCATCTTCAACAATTTACAAAACAGCTTTTGAATGAAAGCCCTCTGAAATGTTAAGAGTGCCTCAGATTCCTCAGACCAGTTTCTAACATTGACCATTCTTCCTGTTCTTTTCCTTGTTTTAGATTGTAAGGTGTGCACTGTATCCCAAACTGTCAGCCAAGTAGTTTCACCTGTAAGCCTCACAGGAGAATTCTCTTTTCAATTGTGTGAATCACTGATAAAATCTTGAATGACATCAAGGGGCTTCCTGCACTTTTAAATATGTCTGATGGTAAAAATAGATCAAATTTCCCCAGTTGCCAAGACAGAGCATGGCTCAAGTTCCTTTTACACTTTTGCCTAACAGCAGTTTTGCTTGGCAGAATTTCTTCTACAAAATGCCCGAGCTTTGGATTAAATCTCCTTCATGATAGAATTTCATAATAGAACTAGAAACAAACCCTCAAGTGCCAGTAGTATACATATTAATATTTCTTCAGGTAAAGCCCAGAGTGGCATATTTCATGTTAAATTGACTGGTTGTACACTTCAGTGACCTGGGAAGGAATATTGATGCCAAAGTGACACCATCCATCATGGACTGCTTCTTTAAAAGCAGAATTTCAGAACTTTGTCATCTTTATTTATTGCTTTGATTGTTAGACACTCTTAGCTCTCCAATTAAAAATATATTTGCTATTATTAATAATATCATTATAGCATTACTAATAGAAAACCTAGTGACAAAGTTACTTAACCATAGGTCATCTATGATTTCCTTTAAATGATCTCAATATTTTGTAAAGCCTAGCTTGTTGGAGTCTGAAATTTGAATTTATATCATAGCTTCTTCTTTATTGTTGTACATGAAAAGATGCATAAATAATGTATATTTGGCTTTGCTGTATGCAATTAAAACTTATTACAAATGAAGTTTTTTTATAAATAAACTCTCATTACTGCATTAGATTTCATTTTAATTTATCAAGGATGTAATAAATCACAAAATTCTCAAATATTTTAAGTAAGTCCTATGACCTATGCATTTTAATGTAGATATGCAGATGGTAACAAAGCTTGTTGCAGATCTTTCCTCTAAGAAAAAGGGTCTATATACACTGTGAATGGTACAGATTTATACTTACTGTTTGTGAAACTGTGAGCCATATCACATGTAGATAGGCCTCCTTTCTCTATATCTTCAAAAGTCTCGATGGTTGTAAAAAGTAGTCACTTGTCAACTTTGAGAATTGTAGTTGTTTTTCTATTTTGGAATACTTCATGTCTTTCGTCTTATATATGGATCTTTCTAATTGTATTATTTGAAATACAAGCTGCCCCTTTGGCTCTCTAACTCCATTTTCATGTAATCTCATTTCATTTTTTATTATTTGAGGCATAAGAGAAGAGTGTGTGGTGGGAAGTATATGCTCAGTGTATAATACATATGCGTATGGGAATATCTTTACATAACACAGTACTATGTACAATTAATAAAACAAAACTTGCAGATTTACAAATAAAATAGAGTAAGAGTTATTTGTACTTTAAAACCACAAGTGACCCAAATTTTACTACTTGTAAATTTGGACCTATAAAGAGTATCTTAAGAATCAAGTTTCGTAAAGTGCATTGAATCTATTATAGAAACAAATGCTTTATTTAAAAATATATGCTGTATCAATGGACTGATTTAACAGATTCCACTGTACATATTTCTCTTAGTACTCCATCAGATAATTTAATAAAGACAATTTTTACAGAAGAAAAAGAGAAATATCTAATACTATATGTTGATAGTTGCTTTTAATTAGAAGCTTGACATAATCTAGAGACACCCAGGAGAGACTCCTTAAATTTTCTTCTAAAAATATTAGACCCTGAGCATTTTTGTTACAATTCTTTTGTTGCTTTAACTGAGGTTGGGGGCTCTGCCCATTGCAGCAGCTCTGTTCCATTGATTTTGGGGGTTGTGGACATTCTATGTGTAGAGAGGAGACTGCACTGCTGAACAAGCACACATTCCCTTTGCTCTTGTCTGTGGCAATGACCAGCTGCTTCTTCAAGACCCTGCCTTGACTTCCAAAATGATGGACTATACACTGGAACTGTATGCTAAAAGAAACCCTTTCTCCCCTAAATCGCTTTTATTTTTGTTACGATATTTTATGTCTACTATAGTGGTAAATCCAGGAAACATTGTAAATATTTATTTGTTGTTGACTATTACCATTTATGTTGATTTCCTATTGGTGCTGTTACTGATCTACAGCATTGCACTTAAAATCAACATGCATTTATTGTAACATTAAAGTCAAACAGAAATTTTCTGAGATTGACAGCAGGGTATTAGAAGTTGCCTGTGTTGAATTCTTTCCCCAAACCTTGGCCAAGCCTCTGATGTCCTTGCTTTTGGCAGCGGACAGTGGCTGCCTCTATTCCTTGGCTCTTGTCTTCCAATAAGGAATCATTTCCCTCAGACTTCTGCTCATTAGTCAACCCACTTTCTCTGTCCTCCCTGTGTGTCTGTCCTTAGAAGGTACCTGGTAATTGATTGCATTAGCCATGTTCAGGTTCACTGAAATGCCCTTAACAGCAAGTCTTTAACACAGTTCCCTGGCCAGGTGTATAGCTGCCCATGCTACAGCGACAGTATTCCACAATCTTAATGTATATATCTGATAGTCCAAAATCAAATTATTAGTTTAATTGGCTAACTAGATAAAGGCAGAGATGTATTTTTGATGTTCCTTTGGAGGCTGAGAGGGGCACCTATCACCTACCCTGTATTACCTTTACTGTCTACTTGCATTCACTGCCTTTTCTTGGAAGGTATCTTAAAATATCTGTCTCTGATTTTTATTCCTCCTCTGGTAGACAGAATTTCTTTGATTTATTTTTTAACCCTTTTGTCTCTTGCTCATTTATCATCCTTACCATGACAAGTGACCCACTCAGAAAATCCAGGAATCTCTTTCAATCTCAATGCACTATTTTACTTATATCTGCAGAGTCCCTCTCCTATGTTTAATGACCTATCCCTGGGTGTAAGGGTATAGGTGTGGAGGGTTCTGTTTAATACATTATTAGTTGCTGGAGTCCAGTCCAGTCCAGCATGAAAAGGTTCCAAGAAAAGTCAGCAATAGGGTATGGAGTCAGTGATGAGACATAAGTTTATTTATTTTTGGCAAATTTTCTGGCTATAACTCTTTGGGACTCTAAGGCCAAAAGCTATTGACTTTCTGTTAGCATCAGCAGATTAGGAACAAAAGAAAGCTCAATTGTTAGGGTGCCCTTCTGTTTGGCTCAAACACTTTTCTCTGGACAAGCAAGAGGCTTGGACTAGTTAACACTTCATGAACCAGGAAAAAAGAGAAGAAAATAATGAAAACACATAGATTCCTGTGTACATGTACACACACACACACACACACACACATACACACAAATTCTAGTCAGGCCCATTCGTCTCATTAACTCCACAAGAGTTCTTGCAGACATATAACCAAACATGTGTGTATATAAAATCAGACACATACAGATACATTTGGTGGATGGGGCAGTGCTTGCCAAAGGCACACACATATATTTGGTGTGTGGATAGGTCAGAGCCCCAGATACCACAATTTATTCCTGCTCTCTGACTTTTGTATACCTTCTTAAACAAAAGTTCTTAAGAGAATTACCTCACAGATAAATTGTTACATAAAAGGGGAGTTAAAAATATTGATATTAAGTTCAAAGCAGTGTTTCATTATAAGTTCAAAGCAACAATTTCATATGCCTTTGCATTATCATAGTGCACACCTGTGGCCTCATCCTCAGATCTGACCTAGAATGAACACTTTTCCTTGATCACAAATTTGTCCCAAGCCTATTTATCTTCTTAGTGTAGTTGTGAAATCTCATTATATTCCTTATGATGCATTATTTACTTACCATTTTATGAGCAGTGAGCATATTCTATTCCTGATGTTAACTTTATTATATCTTCCTGGCAAAACAACTAAAATCATCTCTTAAAACTTTATTTTTATAATTATTTGAATCAAATAAGAGATTCTATAAAAATCATTAATTTATCTAAACAGCATTAATTCAGGAAAGCTCATCTTTGTGTTGATCTACAGGAAATCTACCCAATGGGCTGGGCTAATGCCCAGTAATCATTAGACCATGCAATAATGATAGAAAAAGGTATACCAGCTGCAAGAAGCAATCCTGAGATGAAGTCTTTTGGGACCTTGCTTCTCAGAGCTCATTCATCCTAAGCCATGCAAAAATGGTAGGCTACCTCCAGAAAAGCCTTAGCTTCTCATAGCTGACTCCTGACTGTTAATAACCCAAACACTTGAGCTTTGATTTAGATCTTTGAAAACTTCACTGGGCTTGTACTTCTTTATCTTCTACTTGATCTTAAAGTCTAAGTTGAGTATTTCCTCTTCCAGCTTTAAGGGGACCCAACTCCAAACTTTTCTCTATGCTCCTTGTTGTCTTTGTTAGTGATCAATAGTCACATTCTCTGGATTCCTAAGGATGTACTAGAGAGGAGCTTTATTTCATTATTCAATTCCATATACAGTAGAACCTAACTTAATATTATATATGCTGTACTGAAGGGATATTTAGAGAAAGGAAGTGTTTATCAAACATTATAATCCCCTCTTACAATGTAAAATGCATTGATGCATTGTTTAATGAAGATTGTATATATATATATATATATATATATATACACACATCAGTACTGAGTAACTCTTTAAGGTTGTAGTGCATATCTGTAATTTAGAGCCCATCGGGATAGCAGTCTGTGATTGACTTCTGTGTCTGCCTAATGACCCTAAATCCTAAATGGTGAGCATGAGTCCTAAGTGATGCTGACAGTAGCTTCTGACATCTACTCTCCATGTTATGAGTGCCTTTCTTCCTTCTGCTCACATACTTACTTCACAGAGAAAAGAACTGCATTAAAAGTGAACCAGTTGCCTCTTTGGAGACAGTGTCAGAGGCAGAGAGATTTACACTCTTTCACACTGGGCTATTGAAGTGCTTTTCTTGTCTATAGGACAGCTGCCAGCATATTTGAAAAACCAGGAGGTGAGGGGAGGAGATTATCTTGATAGAAATTTAAGAGAAGAGCAATTATCCCTGGGAAAGGAAGTTTATGATCCTGAATAGACACTCCCTCTGGATCAAAGGGAAAGGACAATTTTAAAGAGAAAAAAAGGCTGTTGTTCAATGTCCATAACCAAGTGAGTTCAGGTTCCTAGCAAGTCAACACTGAAATAAGATTAAAGGATCAGATTTGAAAAAGATTACTGGGAAGAACGTGGGAAAGCATAAGGGAGAGGGATTAGAGATAGGAACAGGAACAAAGAGACTGAAAATCAGGTCACATAGCTGAGGACAAAGACAAGAGTCAAACTGCAAGAAAGATCTGAAAACATTTTGGGCATTTCTCTGTGGAGTGTTAAGATACCCTTCTCCATTAGAACAACCCTACATGGATCAGGAATGAGAAGCCTTTACACTGGAGTGAGATAGGTCTAGTCCTGGTGATTGTGGCCACAGTATCTACCTCTACTAAGCATATTTGCCTCCCTGCCTTCCCTGCAGTACGTTCTCCATAGTGACATGTGAGTGGGGCCTCCCAAGTCTACCAGGGCACCCCAGAGATAAATACAGTCATGGTTGACTTACTTTCTTTATCTTTCCTAAGCCATTACTATGACAGAGACAAAAATCATCACATTCTACTACAATAAAATACCACATTGTTTTAAATACTGGTGTTTTTATATGATGAAAAGAAAATTAGTAAATGGGGTCATGTAATATATATTATTCTACAGTAAATGTTTTAAAACAAAATTACATTTATGATTTTTATTCTAAGATATTACATATACCTAATGTTGATATGGCCTTCTGCTAAACAATTTGTATAAATTTATCATATGCTAAGTTTTATGATTCTTACACTAAATTCTTTCTTCTACTTCTTATTTGGTGATAAACTGGTTATAAAATGGAGTTTATGTCATATCCACATGCATGCTAAAGGCAGACATAACAGGCATGTCACCTGAACTATCCATAACTCATTGAACCCGTGCCCAACTCCTATACTAGGAACAAAGTTTTAATCTGTCTGAATAATAAAGAGAAGCCCACTGTGTTAATTCTGTGTCTTGAGCATTTTGATGAACAGAGAAAATATATTAAATAAAAGTGAGGTAGAGGAATGTCGGAAAAGTGGCTTGGCTAAGAGCCACAGGAAGACCCTAAAGAGCCATTGCTGCTGCAACGAGCCAGTTTTACCCACGACAGGAGAAGGTTACCCTGCTTTTTCAACATCATTTTTCTCTAAGTTTATGTGCAAATGTGGGAGTAATAAGTAGCATGGGAGTAGGCCTAGCGGAAATGAACGCTTAAATTTTTTCATAAAATTCAACCAACAACTTTGCAATTTCCTGTCTCATCAGTGGATTAACTAGACTTTCATAAAATAGTCTTCACTCTCTGAGAAAAGAAAACAGTGTTTGCAAATAAATATTTCCATTGAGATAGAACATTGCTACCAGCATTGTCATGACTTCAGTCTCGGCTGTAGTGGCCTTTGATCTGCCTTCTATGCTCAATGCAGCGTTTTCAGCTCTGTGTGTTTGAGTGTTCTTTTGAACTTTATGTGTATTCTTCAGTAACAGAAAGTATTTTATCCCCATTCCCCATAACTCATAGCATCTCGTATCCTAACTTTAAACCTCGTTTCACATTGATTTTTATCAAATGACTGACCATTCTATCCCCAAAGGAAAGATATTTTATGATTATAATTGTCCTTCAAATCTATTTTGAATTTCAAATCTATGTTGAATTTCAAATACAAATTTATATGGTTGGCATATGTTTTCAAAAACTTCTTTCAAGACTGTTAAAGGATTTAATCTATGCAGTGAGGTTAATGTGACTGCAAAAGAAAACAGAGCATTTGAAGAAGGAAGCCAGTAAACAAAACACAGAAACTGTGTCCTAGTAACACTCAGCTCTCAATAACTTGAGGACATAGAACCACAAAGAACAATACTATTTAGATGTCGTTCTTGTAGAGAAGAATATAGTTCTTTAGGAGATAACTGGTTACATTGACCCACACAGTTGGTGAAGACCCACCTAGCAAATTTTGCTCATAGCTTAGAGCATAATGTACCCTTACTAGACTCAACAAGTGTTTATTTAGGGCTTGTTAAATACACATCTAATGTTTTAGTTATCTAGTACAAAAATGTTACTTGTAGCTTTATGCCACTGCCTTCGCTCCAGAATCGGTCACACTACCAGCCCCATCCTGGCTTCCCTTTAGTTCTACCTGCCTTTAGCTCCAGAGGTGACTACACTACCAGCCCTCTCCCTCTTCCCTTGAATCCACAGATAAATCTCATACACAGTTTGTTCCTTTACAATTTGCTTTCTTAGCACAAGTGCTGGGTGCTTATATCTCCCACCTGGAAAATTGTGCCCTTACCAAATTATTATCTCCATCTCCCCACCTGCCATAAACTTCAGTGGCTAGTCCCACCTAGTCCCTGTCGAACATCCCTGGCCACCTGCCTGTGATAGTGGCCACAGGCCCCAGCTTCCCCTGTGTCCTCATATGGTTGTTGCATTCTTCTTCCCCCAAAGCTTGGTAGAAAAACCCCTCTCCCTTTACTTGTGTCTGCCTTTTCCTCCTGGGACCCAGAATTCCTGTCTATAACTTCTATACAGGGATTGACCTCTGTCTTTCTTTACTGTCAAATCTAGAACTAATTGAGGAACAGGACCTTAGATTCAGATCTGCCCCCTTCACAAATAGGGGCAGTTGGATTAAAATTGGCATCTAGGTTGAGAATATGACTCATTATAGAGCACTACAGAAGATATGCCAAGTCTTGGCTTTGATTCCCAGATTTACAAATAAAAGTTAAAAAAAAAAGCATGGTTGTGTTATCACAAGAACAATTGAGGTAAGAGTCATTACACTTTGTTTGCTAAATGCTTACATTAGAGTGAATTTCAGAGTTGTTCTAGGAGTTTGAATGATGACTCAGCAATCAACTGTCTTTAACTCCAGCTCCATAGATCTGATGGCCTCTTGTAGTCTCTGAAGGTTCCTACACTTAGATACACACACACACATACACACACACACACACACTGAAAAAAAATTACCTCTTGAGTTTCACTCTGGACATGAGCTGCAACCCAGATAAGGAAGCAGAAGGAATACTTCTCACGAAGGTAACTCCCCATATTACATTATGAGCCACTTGACATTATCTTAGGTTACTGGGGTTTAGTGCTCAAAGAGGTGGAAACCAGAGAAAGAATCATGTATTTTCCTGCAAATGACGCAATTTTGTTCTTCCTTATAGCTGAAGAAATCTCATTTTGTATGCATATTCATTATTCTTTCATCTCTAGATGGATATCCCAACTTAGTTATTATAAATAATACTTCAGAAAACATTGATGTATAAAAATGCCTCTGTAAAATTTACTTAGTGTCTTCCAGGTAAAGACCTAATAGCACTATATATAGAACATATGGTAGATCTTTTAATTTTTGAGGGCTCATTATACTGTTTTCCATGGTGACTGGACTATGTTACATTACCATGAGCTATGTGTAGGGTCCGCTCAAATTTGTGGCTCATAGATTTCACATAGATATGTAAGACCATTGTGTGTATATGACATAAAAACTAGAAATGAATCTCATTGGGAAAATGGAGCCAATAGTTGCAGATACAGGAGCAAAAGGGAAGGGTTTTTCTATGTAAAAACATGGTCAAAGTATAATATTTACTTATAAAAATTTTGTTATGCAACTCAATAATATATATATCAATAATATTTATAATGAACATATGGTCATTTACAATTTGAAAGAAGGAGAAGGAGAAGAAGAAGGAGGAGGAGGAGAAGAAGAAGAACGAGAAGAAGAAGGAGAAGAAGAAGAGAAATGGGGAGGGATAAAAAGGAAGGACAAATGAGAGAAAGAAAGAAGGAAGTAATGAAACAGGAAATAAAGACTGGAAGGGAGGAAAGATGGAGGAAGAAAGAAAGAAAAAAGAGAGACAGAAAGACAGAAAGAAAGAAAGGAAGAGAGAAATGAAGGAATAAAGAAAATGAAGGAAGAAAAACGAAGGCAGGAAGAAAGAAAGGAAGGAAGGAAAAAAGGAAGGAAGTGCAAGCCAGACAAAAGTCTTTGTCGGCCCAAGAGCAGAATATTCAACACCAAGGAGGAAGAGAAACCAAGAGTTTGTCAGAGGAATTTATGTTGAGATTGAGACATTGTGTTATTCATAAGAAACTAAGGAGCCATGATAACAGTTTGATGCTAGAAATTGCTATGATGTAATGGATGATTTAGAGCTATGAAATTATAGAGGCAGAAATGAAAATAAAGACAGATCAAATTCACTGTATCTTATAAAAGCATCACCTAGAGCAGGGAAAAGAAGAGAGCAGAGGTGCTGTGTGCACTAGAATACCAATCAGCAGTATTCTTTACATAGTATAAAATGAATGCAGAATCAGTTCACTATGTGCTCTTCTAAATAACTTGCAAGAAAAAGAAACTTGATCACAGTTTCTGACTGTGGAACACTTACTAAGTTATAAAATATATGTCTTCTTAACTTTCTTTAGAACTGTCATATGCTTGGGTCTTCAATGAGTATCCATCATTTGTTGAAGAAGACAGTCGAAGATTTGTCTCTCAAGAGACAGGACACCTCTACATAGCTAAGGTGGAGCCATCTGATGTAGGAAATTACACATGTGTGGTGACCAGCACTGTGACAAATACCAGAGTATTGGGCTCTCCAACCCCTTTGGTGCTACGCTCTGATGGTATGAGACCTTCTCAGTGAAATACCCATAAAGGCATTTGTTTTTAACTTTTGCTTAGTTTGTAAATATTTTATTATAAGCTAGAAAGTTTTACTAAAATAAAATTGTAAAGAAAAATTATGTGACATTACCTTCCTGATCAATGTTCACAAGTTATCAATAAGATATAGGAAAAATCCTATTTAGGACCTAGGTCTATAACTTCCTTGGTTGAATACTTTCCTAACATGTGAAGAACTCTGGGTTTGATCCTCAAAATGCATGAAATGTATATATGTTGTTACATGTCTGTAATTCCAGAGTTTAAGATGGACAATCCCAAGTTCAAGGTCATTTTGGGCTACACTGTGAGTTGAGACCAACACAGACTACATGTGACTTTTGAGAAGAAAAAGAGAGTACCTATTTATAAGCCTTGGTAGTTAACCTATTAAAAATAAATCACATCTCATACAGCATAATATCTTGAAAACAAATATAGAAGTGAATTCTAGTCAAAAATCAGAATGCTTCTGGAAGTTAAAATACTGTGTTTTGACATCAGGGAGCCAGTTAATACATTTAAGACCAGGCTACCATATAGCAAAACCCCTATTATAACCTTTGTACCTTAGGAAACTTCAGGAATTATGAATACATTGTAGGTACCAACTTAAATAGAAATGCTCACATTAAGTATAGAGTTTAAATGGTTTTCATTAAAATGTTTTGCACATTGCAGCATTTTTGACTCCATCAATCCAGAGTTCTTAAATGTTATTCAGGGTGCATGTTTGGTTAAAGCTAGTACAAGTGGGTCATTAGAATCACTGAAAGTTGGTTCCAAAGGGACCCAAATAAAGTTTTATTTAAAATGATGCCATAAGAAACATTGACACTGCCTATTTTGTATTACCAATTCCTAGGTGTCATGGGTGAATATGAACCTAAGATAGAACTCCAGTTTCCAGAAACTCTTCCAGCAGCTAAAGGTTCAACTGTGAAGTTGGAATGCTTCGCCCTGGGGAAGTAAGTTCTTTAACAAAACCACATAGTTGCTAAGGGCAGGGAGGGTAAATTCTATTTTTTCTTTGTGGCATAATATATTTTTATGTATATGTTTTTTCTTTTTTTTATTCGATATATTTTTTATTTACATTTCAAATGATTTCCCCTTTTCTGGCTCCCCACTCCGTGAAAGTCACACAGGCCCTCTTCCCACCCCCTGTTCTCCCATCCACCCCTTCCCACTTCCCTGTTCTGGTTTTGCCATATACTGCTACACGGAGTCTTTCCAGAACCAGGGGCCATTCCTCAGTTCTTCTTGTACCTCATTTGATGTGAGGATTATGTTTTGGGTATTCCAATTTTCTAGGCTAATATCCACTTATTAGTGAGTGCATACCATGATTGATCTTTTGAGACTGGGTTACCTCACTTAGTATGATGTTCTCCAGCTCCATCCATTTGCCTAAGAATATCATGAATTCATTGTTTCTAATGGCTGAATAGTACTCCATTGTGTATATATACCATATTTTTTGCATCCATTCTTCCGTTGAGGGATACCTAGGTTTTTTCCAGCTTCCGGCTATTATAAATAGGGCTGCTATGAACATAGTGGAGCACATTTCCTTATTACATGCTGGGGAATCCTCTGGGTATATGTCCAGGAGTGGTATAGCTGGGTCCTCTGGATGTGTCATGCCCAGTTTTCTGAGGAACCTCCAGACTGATTTCCAGAGTGGTTGTACCAATTTGCAACCCCACGAGCAATGGAGGAGTGTTCCTCTTTCTACACATCCTCGCCAACATCTGCTGTCTCCTGAATTTTTAATCTTAGCCATTCTGACTGGTGTAAGGTGAAATCTCAGAATTGTTTTGATTTGCATTTCCCTAATGACTAATGAAGTTGAGCATTTTTAAAGATGCTTCTCAGCCATCCGAAGTTTTTCAGGTGAAAATTCTTTGTTTAGCTCTGTACCCCATTTTTTAATAGGGTTATTTGGTTTTCTGGGGACTAACTTCTTGAGTTCTTTATATATATATATTCGATATTAGCCTGCTCTCTGATGTAGGGTTGGTGAAGATCTTTTCCCAATTTGTTGGTTGCCGATTTGTCCTTTTGATGGTGTCCTTTGCCTTACACAAACTTTGTAATTTTATGAGGTCGCATTTGTCAATTCTTGGTCTTAGAGCATATGCTATTAGTGTTCTGTTCAGGCACTCTCTCCCTGTACCGATGTCCTCAAGGGTCTTCCCCAGTTTCTTTTCTATTAGCTTCAGAGTATCTGGCTTTATGTGGAGGTCCTTGATCCATTTGGAGTTGAGCTTAGTATGAGGAGATAAGGATGGATCAATTTGCATTCTTCTGCATGCTGACCTCCAGTTGAACCAGCACCATTTGTTGAAAAGGCTATCTTTTTTCCATTGGATGTTTTCAGCTCCTTTGTTGAGGATCAAGTGGCCATAGGTGTGTGGGTTCATTTCTGGATCTTCAATCCTGTTCCACTGATCCGCCTGCCTGTCACTATACCAATACCATGCAGGTTTTTTTAACACTATTGCTCTGTAGTATTGCTTGAGGTCAGATATACAGATTCCCCCAGAATTTCTTTTGTTGTTGAGAATAGTTTTAGCTATCCTGGGTTTTTTGTCATTCCAGATGAATTTGAGAATTGCTCTTTCTAACTCTATGAAGAATTGAGTTGGGATTTTGATGGGTAAGGCATTGAATATGTATATTGCTTTTTGCAAAATGGCCATTTTAACTATATTAATCCTGCTGATTCATGAACATGGGAGATTTTTCCATTTTTTGAGGTCTTCTTCCATTTCCTTCTTCAGAGTCTTGAAGTTCTTGTCATACAGATCTTTCACATGTTTGGTAAGAGTCACTCCAAGGTACTTTATACTGTTTGTGGCTATTGTGAAGGGGGTCATTTCCCTAATTTCTTTCTCAGCCTGCTTGTCCTCTGAGTATAGGAAGGCTACTGATTTGCTTGAGTTGATTGTATAACCTGCTACTTTGCTGAAGTTGTTTATCAGCTGTAGGAGTTCTCTAGTGGAGTTTTTAGGGTCACTTAGGTAGACTATCACATCAACTGCAAATAATGATAGTTTGACTTCTTTCTTTCCAATTTGTATCTCTTTGACCTCCTTATGTTGTCTAATTGCCCGAGCTAGTACTTCAAGTACAATATTGAAAAGAGAAGGAGAAAGGGGGCAGCCCTGTCTAGTCCCTGATTTTAATGGGATTGCTTCAAGTTTCTCTCCATTTAGTTTGATGCTGGCTTCCCATTTTGATGTATATTGCATTTGCTATGTTTAGGTATGGACCTTGAATTCCTGTTCTTTCCAAGACTAAACAGAGAATATAGAAAATAAAAATATAAAGAAAAAAGAAGAGACAAAAAAAGCATGAAAGTATGCTGAATTTTGTTGAATGCTTTTTCAGCATCCAATGAAATGACCATGTGAATTTTTTCTTTGAGTTTGTTTATGTAGTGGGTTGCATTGATGGACTTCCATATATTGAATCAACCCTGCATCCCTGTGTTGAAGCCTACTTGATCATGGTGGATGATCGTTTTGATGTGTTCTTGGATTCAGTTGGCAAGAATTTTATTGAGTATTTTTGTATTGATGTTCCTAAGGGAAATTGGTCTGAAGTTCTCTTTCTTTCTTGGATCTTTGTGTGGTTTTGATATCAGCATAATTGTGGCTTTGTAGAAGGAGTTGGGTACTGTTCCTTCTGTTTCTATTTTGTGAAATTGTTTGAAGAGTATTGGTGTTAGTTCTTCTTTGAAGATCTGATAGAATTCTGCACTGAAACCATCTGGTCCTGTGCCTTTTTTGGTTGCAAGACTTTCTATGACCCCTTCTTATGTGTATGCTAATAAAGTGCTTTTTATGTTAAATTAGGATGGAAGATATCAGATATCACTATGAAATTTTCCCAAAAAAAAATGTATTTTGCTAGATTTACTTTCTCCCATTTTCTCCTACCCTCTGATACTCTTGATCCTGACTTGAACTCAACCCTTAATCTTTTGTATTTTCATGTCATATGTGTATATTTGCCTATCTTGCCCCTATTTATCACCTAATTTTACCCACTGTAGCTCTCCTTTCTTGATTTTAAACAACTAAATGTGTGTGTGTGTGTTTGTGTGTGTGTGTGTGTGTGTGTGTGTGTGTGTGTGTGTGTTAAAAAACATATGTACCTATATACCTTACAGGCTTGGGTGCACATATGAGGAATAATAAATGTTTTTTGTCTTCCTGAGTTTGCATGAACTGACATAGTATTATACTATCTTGATACATCCATTTTCCTGAAATTTTCATTTTTCTTTACAAAGGGAAACATTAAATCTGAGTATGCACCACAATTTTATCTCATCTGTTTGCATTTTTGATATCCTAATTTTAGTATCAGTAAATGTAAATGTGAGTATGTGGATCCCTTGAGTATATGCCCCAACTATTCTGTTTTTATTTTATTCTTTGTTTCTTCATTTCTTTTTGTCTATCTTTCTTTCTTTCCTTTTTTAATTCTGTTTTTCTTATTTCAAAACTGATTTATATATTGTCTGCACTTCTAGCAGTCATGTATAAGGGCTTATTCTTCACATTTTCTCCAGTATCTGTTGTCTGATACCTTTATGACAGTCATTCTGAATGGGATAACATGGTAATAAACTCAGAGTAGTTTATTTTGCACTCCATGACAACAAGTTGGTATATTGATCGTTTGAAAGATATGATCAGCATTTATGTTTCTTCTTTTGATAGCTTTCTGATTATTTCATTACTCATTTGTTCATGAGCAGTTTCTTTCTGTGATGTTTAATCTTTCTGATTCTTTGTAAATTTGTAATATTAGCCCCTTGTCATAGTTTTAGCTTGTAAGGATAGTCTTCCATTCTGTAGGCTGCTTATTCTGTTTATATTTTCTTCTGCTGTGCAGAAACCTTTTAATTTCATGCACTCTCATTTATTGATCCATTGGTCTGGTTCCCATGCCTTGGAGTTGTTTGGAAAGTTCTTGTCAATACCTGTATCTTGAAGAATATTTCCTTAGCTTTCCTATAGACGTTTTAGCACTTTAGACTTTAAATTAATGTCTTTTGTGTTCTTGGAGTTTTTTTTTTTTTTTTTTTTTTTTTTTTTTTTTTTTTTTTTTTTTTTTTTTTTTTTTTACTTAAGTACAGAACAACATCTTTGAATCAAATCCTACTGCAGGTGGATATCTATGTTTATCAGCATCACGTCTTAAATAAGTTATTTTCTTATGTATTTTCTGACACCTTTCTCAAAAATTAGGTGGCACAGATTTGATGGTTACTTCCTGGGGACCTCTATTCTCCAACATTTGTCTTTTTGTTTGCAACACTGTCATTGTAACTTGGTAGTATAATTTTGGGACAAACATTGTGATATCACCAGTTTGATATTTTTTTGTTAGTATTGCTTCAGTTAAATTTGGTGTTTTGAATATCCATAGGAATTTTTGGATTGCTTTTTCTAGTTTCATGATGAATTACAATGAAATTTTTATAAGCCTTACAGTGAATATGTAGACTAAGTTTGGAGCATAGCTATTTCCATGGCAGTCATGTTTCTGTTCAGGAGTATGAGCGGTCTGTTCATCACTCTCGGTCTTTCCTTCACCTTCCTGGCTATGCTTACTCCTAAGCACTTCAATTTTTGGAATTATTATGAATGAAATATTGTTTTAATTTTGTTCTCTGAAATTTCACTCTTGATATATATGCAGGCTACTGATATTCCCCTGTTAATATTATATCTTGCATTTTTACTAAAAATGATTATATAAAGTCTTTTAAATACACAACTATGAACTATGTCATTTGCAAAAGGGTATACTTTGAATACTTTCTCAATTTTTATCTGCAATGTCTTTATCATGTTTTATTTTTCTAGCTAAGATTGATCTGAGCAATATACTAAATAAGGAGGGAAAGTGGGCATCCTTGGCTCATACCATAATTGAGAGGAAGTGGCCTCTATTATTTCCAGTTTTGTGTAATGTTGTCCTTTCAGTTTTTACACTTACCTTTTATTATTTTGAGGTATGAAACATGTTTCACTGATGTCTCCATGACTTTCATCATGGCAATATACTAAACTTTGTGAAATTATTTTAAGCATCAGTCAAGATGGTTATGTTATTTCTGTCCTTACGTTTATTTATATGATCTACTGTATTTATTGATTTATATATGTTGAACGAACTTTTCATCTCAGAATGGACATCACTAGGCCATGGCATTTCAGTTTCTCATGCTTGGTTCCTGAATTCAGTTTGCAAGTATTTTGTTAATAATATTTGCAACCATATTAGTCTGCAGAATTCATCTGTAGGGTTTTTTTTTTCTTTGCTGTATTTTGATCTACTATGAGTATCAGGATAATATATCGGTATAATATAGGCTTCATAGGACCTATAGTGTGCATTCCCTTTGTTCCTTGTCAAACTGCTTGGCCCATGCTAGGGTGGAAGAGAACTTTAAGAAGTTTGATTATTTAGCAGTACACCCATATGGTCCTGGGATTTTCTTTATTCAGACAATTTTGATTTCAGTTTTGATCTTGTTGCCTGTAATTACCTGTGCAAATTATTTACAATATTTTCTGGCTTTAATTTTAGTAGATGATATACATTTTCAAATTAATTCATTTCTTTTATGGTTTTCTAACTTTTCTGAAGTAAAATTTGTCAAAATGTCCACTACTGCAATCTTGGTTTCATAGCTTTCTCTTGTGACAACACGCGATTTGTCGCTAATTTTGACAGCCTGTAATCACATCACTTAGAGATCATAGCAGAAGGATCAGGAGTCAGGAGCAAGTCTGGGCTATATAGTGGCACCCTCTCTCAAAACACAGATTTATTCTTCATATCTTATTATATAATTTACAATATAATTTACACAAGTCATCTGTATTTGAAACCTGTGCCTTTTGCTCTCTTAACCAAAGCCTTTCAGTGTTGAGTCTGAGATTTCCAGAGAACAGCCAACAACTTCACAATTTTCTTATCAGTCCTGTTCCTCAGATTAATTGGAGAAGAAGTGATGGGATGCCATTTCCCAACAAAATTAAGTTGAGGAAGTTCAATGGTGTGCTCGAAATTCCAAACTTCCAACAAGAAGATACAGGCTCCTATGAGTGCATTGCTGAAAACTCACGAGGAAAAAATGTGGCGAGGGGGCGGCTCACTTACTATGGTAAGCAGCAGCCTTGGGGACATTGTCTTGTGGCTTTTATTCCTTCATCACTGTTCTTAGGGGCAGGGGTCATTATATCAGAAAATCAGGATTTAATTTGTCACTTTCTAGGTTTTATTCTTTTTTTGTTAAGCAAGGACAAACATCAGAGGACAAAGAAATTAAAAAGAAAAGCAACTTTGCAATCAACCTGACATTCCTTTACATTTTGAATGTGATTCATATGATAATGAAATCTTTCACATTTTTTCAAGCATGACCTTTCACATACTTAATCATGTAAGAGACAGCTCTCTCTAGTTACTTTATCTTCTAGAAGAAGTGATTTTTTTGTATTTATTTGAAAAGCAAAATAAAACTGCTTATTGAGACAAGTTATAATTATTACATTAGTAAATCAAACTGAAGATGTTGTCTTAGGAAGAAATATTCAGCCATGTCCAATAATGTAAATAATGTATCTGTAGACTATTTGCTTCCTTTAATTCATAATAATATTTATTTGCTCTACTGCACAATGGGAGAAGGAAAGAATAATTTTTAGAGCACATTTTTAGGAAATTAAATATTCTTTTTTCTTTTAAATTTCTTTTTTAAAATATGCATTAGGTTTTGATGAAAATGTAATTTGAAAAGTGCTGTTATGTTATTGTACAAAATACATCTGTGAGATGCACAGAAATGGAAGCTCGCTGAATATATTTGCAATTTAATTATTAGAAACATTGTAAACCTGGTGTGAATTTACCAGTTTTATGAAGGGCAAATTGCATTATAGCCTATGTATTTTAGTAACTGGTTATTGAAACAATTTCTAGGACAGTGTGTATAGCATATGCAAATCCTGCAGGGAAGGAAACTAACTGTTTACTAAGACAGCTGTTAAGACTATAAAAGATTTTATGGGTCTTCCCTCAATAACTTGAAGTTGGCAAGTACATTACCTCTGACAAGGTTAATACTTCTTATGCTACTGGATCTTGGGAATTATTAGGGACAAAATGAAAGGGTGTTTTAATAGCACAAGTCCTCATATTTTATAACTTTCACACTTTCTCTCATAATTAGTTTTATGTATATGTGTATGTATATACACACACATATATATGTATACATATGCATCATATACTTCTTGTAAGATGTCATTGGCTGTGAGTTGGTGGCATGCTATGGAAATGGTGGTGGTAGTAGTGGTAAGCTCATCCATGTGGCTGAGCAGCTCAGAGTACCACACAAAAAGAGAATTTCTAATACCCTAGCTTTGCTTCCTCTTTCTCCTCATCTATTTCTTGATCACGGCACACTCAGAAGTAACCACTGTGAGAAAAATACAGAAAATTCTGATCAGTTAACTCAGTGGATCTTAAGATTCCAAATGCTATGAACTCTTAAGATATTTCCTCATGTTCGGATGATCTCCTCAAACATAAATTTTTTCCATTGATATTTCATAATTGCAATTTTGCTCCTGTTATGCATTATAATATAAATATCTGCTCTGCAGATGGTCTTAGCAGACCGCTGTAAAAGGTTCAGTCAGTCTCCACCATGTAGTGATCCACAGGTTAAGAACCATTATTAAATATTCCAATACCTTTAACTCTATGCACCATGATCTCTGTCCAAATGGAAACCATATATCCCTGAGGAAAATATCCAAAACTAAACTGACATTTAAGTATTTAACTGGCCATGGCTCAGTTTCTCTCCTTTTTCTCCCCCTGCTTGGATTTTTTTTCTGTTTCTACATATTAATTGCCACTACAATAAGATGGTTGCCATCAATGAGCAGTACAGCAGTGGCTCACATCCTTCTGTTCTATAAAACAATGATGAGTGCGCTGCACAGAGGCTCATCCTTAATGCCCAACATAGCAAGGGAATGTAGGATTAGACAATGTAAAAGCCTCCCTTTAGAACAGAAATCATCAGACTCCCTAGACTTTATGAACAATGTAATCTGACAGAGGGCAGGATGACAGCATAAAATATTGTTGATATATAATCATAAATAAGAAAGTAAGAATAGAGATGAATACACAAGGTGAAACCAATAGCATCTGCTGTTCTTAGTCCGTTCTGTAGATAATATTTTATGTATCAAACAATAAATTATAAGTAATCACCATAGATAGCTTAATGGAAGGCACCCTACAACTTTACTTTAAGATTATATTGTAGCATCAATGAGTACCTTGTAGTTCTCTGATTATTTGCTCTAAGAATTCATGTAAAAATGATATAATAGGGGATTTGAAGCTCAGGTTATAGTTAAGGAAGAAAAGGCATGATTAATGTGGCAGTTCTAATATCAGTATTGGTTTGGAACACCAACTTAATCTTCTATTTGATAAGAAGAATATTAGGATAGGAAGTGTATTATTCTGGGGTCTCTAAAGTCACAGAACGTATAGACAGTCTCTATATAGTTAGGGAACTTGTCAATGACTTACAGTCTATAGTCCAATTCCCCAACAATGGTCAGCAGCAGCTGTGGATGAAAGTCCTAGGATCTAGCAGTTGCTCAGTCCCACGAGGCAAGCAGGCAAGGAAGAGTGAGTAAATCTTCCCTCTTCCAATGTCCTTATATAGATCTCCAGCAGAGGGTGTAGCCCAGATTAAAGGCTGTAGGTCTCCAGCAGAGGGTGTGGCCCAGATTAAAGATGTGTGCCTCCATGCCTTTAATCCCAGATGATCTTGAACTCAGAGATCTCCTTGTCTTAATCTTCTGGAATTCATAGCCACTATGCTTCAAGATCTCCATGCCAAGATCCAGGTCAGAAACTTATATCTCTGAGCCTCCAGATTAGGATCATAAGCGAGCCTTCCAATTCTAGATTGTAGTTCATTCCAGATATAGTCAGGTTGACAACCAGGAATAGCCACTACAGTCAGTCACCCATGTATAGTCCGACTGGATCTTTGAGCCATGGTCAGCAGTTTCTATCAAATCTACCTACAGTTTTCTTCCAGGTGGGTCTGATGCCTAAAACCAAAAAAGAAATTTCTGTTAACCTTAACATGAATTTTGAAATAAAGTAGGAGGAGTCATTTGGGTCTCAATATATTTCATACTGGAATAACAATTTCATACAACACCAACAAAAAAGCTAAATACCCATAGTTTCCATTCAATTGCATTTACAAAACAAAGTGGCAATATTAGGAGACAGAAAGGAAACACAAGAAGACAAATCTTCCTGTGGTTGCAATTAAACAGGAATAGAAAAACTGCTGCTCCATGTGGAGGACACAAGTGCAGATCCCATGGCACACATTACATGTATAATGTAATGTGAAGCCATTAAGAGATCTCACCTCCCATGTTTGGATCTGAAATGCAGTCTGGGACTTGGCTGACTATACTGTGTATGTTGCATGGACTCCACTGGAAGTGGTATATCACTTTCCTCTGCAAAAAAGACAGTTTCCAGGTGCCTTGAAAAACATAAGTGCAAAGCATTGATCTTTTCGATCCAAGTGAATGTGCATACATAATTTGAACTGGATTTAGTTACATTCTCTTCTGACAAAAGAACAAAATTCACATTAAGGTAGTCTCTCTCTCTCTCTCTCTCTCTCTCTCTCTCTCTCTCTCTCTCTCTCTCTTTGGTGCATTCATTTTAATGGATGAAGAGTTGTGTAACATGTTCAGTACTATAATTCAGAGATATTTCTAACTTATGATAAATATTTTTTCCTTAACTATAGATGTTTCCTTCCTATGGGTATTAATATTTTGTTCACTACTAAGAAAAATAGCTGCTGTCATTCACTTTGAAGTTGTCATAAAATGCGATCTTATAATTCAAAAGTATACTTGGGGAAAGTAACTTTTGTACTAGTATTAGCATCTATTAATAGATATCTGAAGAGTTTAGTTTAGTATTAAGGACTTTGAAAGCAAATAAAGCACAATAAAGATGACTTAAGATATAACACATTGCAAAATGATTGTTAAATCTAGAAATGTTGTATAGTCATTCAGTTAACTAATATAATTCTTATCCAGCCTATGTTAATCTGGATTGTAATCTGATATTCATTTGTAAAACATTTAAATGTACTCTATTATTTGAATTTTTGTCTTCCTACTCTTTATTGTTCTATATTATAGCAAAACCTTATTGGGTTCAACTCTTAAAAGATGTGGAAATCTCTGTGGAGGACAGTCTTTATTGGGAATGCCGGGCAAGTGGAAAGCCTAAACCCTCCTATCGATGGCTGAAAAATGGAGATGCCTTAGTACTAGAGGTGAGGTGATACACCTGTGTCATCCAACTCTTCCTGCCCTTTTAAAAGTATGATTCCTTTAGCCTCCAGACACCAAGCATCTCAGTAGGTAAAGTCTTTGCCTTCCCACAGACACCTGAGTCCTCAGCATACATGATAAACAAATGCTAACTGTAGGAGTAAATGCTTGTGATTCTGTGGCTGGATAAATAGAAACACATGGAGCACTACCAGTGAAAGGCATTGTCTTATAGAGAAAGGAAAAAAGGTAGGCATAGGCTGCAAATGAGGAGAGACAGCCAAGACCTCTCTCCTAATTGGCCTTTTTGAATATATATGCAAGAACATCCAGACAAAACTAGACACACAAACACATATACACACACATACATACACACACACAGACACACAGACACACATACACATACATACATACACATACACACACATACATACACACATACACACACACATACACATACATACACATACACACATACACACACACATACACATGCACACATGCAACACACACATACACATACATACACACACATACATACACACAGAGACACACACACAGACAAACACACACACAGTGCAGTTTAGCCCCTAGTATCAAATTTAGGGTTTCTTCAAGAGCAATTAAAGTAGGACATGATTTATTTTGGAATACAGTTTCAGTCCATGATGATGAGGGAGGCATAATTGGAGGTTATGTCAGTGGAAATCATGAAACATAGAGCTAGGGCTAGATCCTAAGCAGATACCAGTTTCGAGTACCACCCATTCATCCCACTAGCCCAAGCATAGCCAAAGGTTCCAGAATCTCATATCATCCTTATGTTCAAACACAAAAGTTTGTAGGGGCCATTTTCCATGTAAATCACAACACAGGTAGAATCATAAAAGTGATTAATGAAGTATCAGCCTTTAATGAAGTATCGTCACATTGCAATTCAAGGTATACAGATGATTTTGGTTGATAAGATAATATTAATATAAATAATGATTCTGTGCATTTGTGTTAAAGAATGTTTTACTTTGGTCAAACATATGATTTAATTTCCTTTTCCTCTTTTATACATTGGTCTGTTGTCTGGAGGATAAATAAATCTATGAATTGGTTGCCTTCAGCATCGAATACTTATGTTCTCATTCACTTCCCTTCCCCAGCCATAGAACTTCTGCGCTTTCTTGTATGTATATACTAACTCAATTACATGCCTTTATATTTCTATATGTAAAAACCATCATAGGGGAGGAGAAACTCCTCGTAAGTCTGTGGATTTTCTATACTGTCTGAGTATTTCTTAATGCACTGAGTATATACTGTCTTAAGTTTACACAATTTTAAAATATATTGTGATGAAAATCTTTCTACCTCCCATGATGAAAATCAACCTCTTAGGACATTGTTCCCAGTCTGAATCATTAACCATATTTGAAAATGAAATGGCTGCCACACTTCACCTCTGATTTCTATAGTTATTTTGTAATTTTTACTTGTATATGTGAAGCATCATTTTCTATTTCAAAGAAGAAAATGGTTACATTTCAGGTCAGACTGCCTATTAGTCTGAGAAAAATAGCAACATCTATTCTCTGATTGAAATGATAGTAGTGTTTATTTTAATTGTAAAACTTTATTTACCTGAAATTTTTCTTTCTATTCAGGAGAGAATACAGATAGAAAATGGTGCCCTTACAATATCTAACCTCAATGTGACTGACTCTGGAATGTTCCAGTGTATAGCAGAAAACAAGCATGGCCTCATCTACTCCAGTGCTGAACTCAAGGTAGTAGGTAAGAATACAGGTTTTTAGGCTTTAATCTTACTTTCTCCCCTTAAATCCTCCATTGTTGCCAGAATCCAAAATGCTGACTTTTATATTCCATTCTACCACTAATAGAATTCGCAATATTATTTTTGTTATTCAGGATTTTTAATTAGAGAATACACAAGTCTCCCACAACTAGGATACCAAAGCAGGACCATTGCTACAAAGTTGAGGCTAGGCTAAGTTACAGAGGAATGCCAGCAGTCTGACCGAACTACCTGGGCTATGGAATAAGAGCCTGTCTCAAAAAACCAAAATGAAGCCAAACAAACAAATAACCCAACCCAAAACAAAACATCTGTATTTTAAATTATGTCAAATGAAATGCAGCCATGGTCACCAGAATTAAATTCCAACGTTGACTTAAACAAAGAGGAAGAGGGTCCTTCATATCTAATTAACCTTTACCCAACCACACTACTATAGATTAAGAAATGCTTTTGCACACTATTCTTGTGTTCCCTCTTGCTGGTTCCTGAAAACAATGACAAAGGTGGAATCAATGATATTTGATTCAGAAACTTATTTTACTTCCTGGACCAAGTTTTGAGGTTCACTTTTAGAGTAGATTTACAGCATGATGAACCAATGATCCACTACTAAGATTATTGTTTATTTTCTTCTTTCTCCATGATAAGTATATGGAACGGAAGAAAATATTTTGTAGTATTTAGGGTATGTATGCAAAGGACATTGGCATGTCAAACATCTGAAAAACAACAGTAACATACCGGCATAGCAGAAATACAGAAGGAAGAGGGAGATCGAGAAGGAGAAGGGATTCTCTAGATATTAAGATGGAAAGTTTTGACTTGAGCATAACTTAAGGACATAACTATCACTATTATTTCCAGTTTCCATATAATACCTCCCAATTCACTGAGTTTATCATCATAATCATTTCCACGGGAGAAGCAGGGCCTTCCTATTTGCTTAAATGCAAGTGTCAATACTACACACTTGACCACAAGAACTCTTTATTTGTCCTTGTCTATCATTGAAATGGTGCAAATGTCTTGAAGGCTTTGATTTATCTAAGTCATTTTCTCTCAGTTTAAGAATATTTTCACTCTGGGGCATACTTTGAAATATTTGGTGGTAATTTAGAGAGTAGGGAAATGATGGAACTCCTGTGTGCTCTTGCCACTATGGTAGAGGCTGCCAAATATTTGACATTGCATCTCTCACAACAAATGAGTACCAAGTGCCAGGAAATGTTGAGGAACCCAAGATTAAACTCCACTAGTCTTCCTTGTATATGTGAGTACACTAGTTCATACATACTGGAAAAGGGCATCAGATCCCATTACAGATGGTTGTGAGCGACCATATTTTTGCTGGGAATTGAACTTGTGACCTCTGGAAAAGCATTCACTGCTCTTAACTGCTGGGTCATCAACCCTTGGGGAAGACAAGAGGTTTCTTGTCTCCAGAACCTGAAGATTGGAAATGGTTCATGTGTCTCAAGATGACTAGAAGGACTGCCAGTGAAAATCTGCCTACTATTATCTGTGGCAGAAAAGTAGCATGTCACAACAAAGGCAAGAGAGGACTGCATACAAATATAAGTTGAAGTCCATGTTTCTGTAAAATGAAACCTTGCAGGGTCATAGTCCAATTCTTTTTTAAAAGGATAGACTCCTACTTATCTTTCTGTAAGTTTGCTATATGGGGAAATAGAAGATATGTAAGTTATAATTTATATTCAAATATAAATAGATTCTTGTTATTTTACTAAAAGTTTTTCCCACAGGATTTTAATTATGATAGCCCCTCAGAATAACATCTTTTAATCGATTATCTGATAATTAACTCATTTTCTCTCCCTATTCTTTTTTTCTACCCTCCCAGTATACATTGTCTGTCCCCACCTTTTTCAAAGTTCACAGTCCCACCTACGCTTTATTTATTGCTTTTATAGATACATATACGGAAATAACCATATGATTACAATCTGCTGAGTCTATTCAGTGTTGCCTACATGTGTGTGTTGCTAGGGCTGGCCACTCAATATTAGACACTCAATACATGGGGTTTATCCTTGGTGAAGATGACTTCTTCCTCTTGCTGGTTATTAGTTGCTCCTCATTCATGACTGAAGCCCCATAAAATTTCCCATCTATAATTGGAAGCTAACTATTGGTGGAATATTTTAGGTTTTATTTAAGTAACGAGGTTGCTGAGATTTCATGAATCTAGCTTCCCTATTATATCTCAAAAGGACATTTTCACAGATTTCCTCTTCTACTGGCTCTTACAATATTTCTGTGTGTGTCCCTCTTCCATGATGTTCCTTGAGCCTTACGCGCAGTAGCTGAACACAGACATACTCAATCACATGATTTAATTCTTATAAAATGCTGATATGCCAAACAGTAAGTTATTTTCACTGGAATTTACCATAGTATAGACCATTAGAAGGTAGGAACTAGAGAAATGGCTCATAAATTAAGAGAAGATTCTGCTTTTGCATAGGACATTGGTTCTATACCAAGCACCTACATGGCAGATGACAATCGCCTATACTCCAGTTTCAGGATATCCATATCTCCTTTGCCCTCTACAAACAGTACGTGTATATGGTAGCTAACATACTTGCAGGAAAAACATTCATACACATAAAATAAAAAGAATTAAATCTTTTTTTAAAAACAACTAGATGTTGTGATTTACACCTAAAATCCCATACTTGGGACTCTACGGAGCAAATCAGGTTGCTAACCATTTTACACATATGTGGTAAAAGGAATCTGATTAGCATTGCATTTAATTTAATGTAAATGATTCTTATTCTTTACATCTTACTATGTAGCTTAAAGTTTAACATCACAGCTTTAGCAATCATAATATTTTCTGCACATTATGATATTTAATGTGATAAAATACCATTGAATATTACATCTTTGTTATGTCCTTATTCCTCAACTTGGAAATTAAATTTAATTATATGAGAATTCTATGGCACAATCTGACTAACAATTAATTCAGATCTCTAGCATCATTCTAGAACATTTGGCCAGCACCATCTGAGTGACAGATCCTCACTAGACAGATGTTGTGCCCTAAGGATCATGACAGACCACATCATCATGATGGGGCAAACATTCCTAAACATGCTACACAAAATGATTTCCTTTAATGAACTCATGATTGAGTTATGTAAAGCAATAACCCTTTTTCTTTTTTATTAGATAATTTCTTTATTTACATTTAAAATGTTATCACCTTTCCTCATTTCCCTTCCGAAACTTCTCCTATCCCATTCCCCTTCCCCTGTTTCCTAACCTAACGACTCCTACTTCCTGCCCTGGCATTCCCCTATACTGGAGCAATGAGCATTCACAGGACCAAGGCTCTCTTCTCTCATTGATGTCTGACAAGTCCATCCTCTGCTACATATGTGGCTGGAGCCATGGGTCCCTCCATGTATATTCTTTGGTTGGTGGTTTAGCCCCTGTTAGCTCTGGGGTTACTGGTTGGTTCATATTGTTTTTCCTCCTGAATGGGAACACAAACAATAACACAAATTAACTTTTTAGCATTGTGTTCTTCCATATAATACACCTCAAATCAAGCCTCAAAATCTCCTATGGCAAGCAGAATTTAAAAACCTAGATACAGTGGACCTTTCAAATTCCAGTATTTTTTCAAGTATTTAGATGTTATTAAATAATCAATTCTCTCTCACAGTTTCTCTCTCTCTCTCTCTCTCTCTCTCTCTCTCTCTCTCTCTCTCTCTCTCTCTCTCTCTCTCTCTCTCTTTCATTCCCCTTCAGCTTCTGCTCCAGATTTTTCAAGAAACCCTATGAAAAAAATGATTCAGGTGCAGGTGGGCAGTCTGGTGATCTTGGATTGTAAGCCCAGAGCCTCTCCAAGGGCACTTTCTTTCTGGAAGAAGGGAGACATGATGGTGCGGGAGCAGGCAAGGTATTCTATTCTACAAAACATTTATTTGCTATCTTCTTTCTTCCTGTGGTGATCAGTAGTAGGCATTTAGTATAAAATGGAATGCTCCAGCAGACAGTAGAATGTATTGTATTTATAAATTAGAAGGTTGATGGTTTTGTCTTTAATATTTGCATTACACTATTAATCATTTTCAAACCTGATAAACCTTTCTCTAAATTAAATGCTTTGCTGTGGTAAAGACAGTCTTCTGTGGGCCTCTGGGGACAATCAACCAGAATGATCAACAAGTGAGAGGTCCTGATGTTAGACTGCATCCCAAGAGTGATGGTAAAATGACAAAGTGTGACAGGGATGTGCACATAATGCTGTCTTCTTGTTGGGATAATTTAGCTGTTCCTGAATGTAGCTTAAGCTAACATTTCCTTTGTTTTTCTCATTATAACACTGGAATGAAGGAACAGAAGGAATCTTAATTAAATGCTTGGATTCTGGACCTGCTCTTCCTGGGTTCATGTCTTCATTAGGCATTTTACTGGCTCCATGAAATGTCGCTGCATTTCTGTGTCTTATTTTTCTTTATTTGTTAAGGGGATGGTGGCAACAGTTATTGCCTCATGTTGAGAAGCTTGTTATGGAGATGAAATGCATAAATATTCATAAACCATGCTGATCAATACCTGCCAGAGAGTAAGTGTGTATAGTGACTACTATTACTATTGACTAAATGCTTATTTCTTGCTAGATGCTATGCTCAGAGTTTGTGATAGCTGAGTAATAGCCCTGTAAGACTCACATCTTTGCCCTAGAAACCTGTGGCTTTGTTGTGATAAGCAATGCATTAGTTGAATTTCCTGTGACTGTGATAAAATATCTGACAACAGCAGCTTAAGAAAAGAGGGCATTGTTTTGGCTCACACTTTGAGGTTTGAGGATGCAGTCTGTCATGGAGAGGGCAGCATGGTAGCTAAGCACTTATTCACATCCTGTCCACAGTCAGGAAGCAGAATTCTTAGCTTGTTTTCCTCTTATTGGAAGCTCCAAGATCCCAGCTCATTGGGAATAGCATTGCTCACTTTCAGAATGGTTTTCATACCTCAACCCAATCTAGAAACTCCCATAAGTTTCAGAAATTAGTCCTCAGATGGTTCTAGAATTTTACAAGAAAAAGTTACCATAACAAATAAACAAAAGATGAAATTAAATTTGAAATTTAGGTTGCCAGTTTGTCTATTTTTACATTTATTTATTTATTTATTTATTTATTTATTATTTGCACATGACTGAGCACCTTTCTGATGGGGGGGAGGGAGACAGAGAGAGAGGGGGGGAGAGAGAGAGAGGGAGAGAGAGAGAGAGAGAGAGAGAGAGAGAGAGAGAGAGAGAGAGAGAGAGAGAGAGAGAGAGAGAGAGAGAATGTGCCACTCTACTCATGTGGAAATCCAAGGGCAACTTGTGGCAATCAGTTTTCCCCTTCCACCATGCAAGCTCTGGTAATTAAACTCGAGTTGGTGGCATAATGAGTTATACAGTGAGCCCTGATGTGTCAATTTTAAAATAAAGAGACTACAAAGTATCTTACAAAATTAATCTAGGTAGAAACAAATAAATCATCTGGGCTTTTGAAATTAAAAGAGGAAAAGAAAGGTAAACAGATGGCTAGACAGAGATAAACATCTGGGGAGCAGGTAAGATCCAGAGCAGAGATGGACCTTGAAGTGGCATGATGCTTTGAAGATTTGAAGCGGCAACAGGCAGGGATTCTGTTTCCATCATGCCTGGGATCAGTTTGCCACTCCTGACATCTGATTGAGGACAAATGATTCTGGGGTTTTTTAGAAGGAATGCAACTTTGTCACCTTCTTACTATGATTTTGTCCATTGAGCCCTATGGTGGAATATTAGGTTGGGGGTTTATTTTTGTGCTGATTGATTACAGCAAAAATAGAAACCCCCAGCCAAAGCTATATACGAATATCTGCTTTTGAACATGCTTGCAGTTAATGAGTAATCAAAAATCCTTAAGCATAACCACTAAGATTTTTCAGTGCAAGGTTTTGTACAGGAGTCTAGCATCTTTGAGGCAATCTCAAGCTTTTCCAGTCACAGAATTGCAAGCATTATTTGGGAAAAGAGAGGGCATAGAACAAAAAGTAAAATCTTCTTCCATGGTCCATGGATTTCCTTTTCTTAAATTATAACAAATTCTTATAGCAAATGAACCGCTTTTAGATTAAAGGTTTGGAGGCAATTTCATAAGAGGTGGTAAAGCCACACAAGCTGCAATTGTTCCTTTATATAAAAGGAAACATCTTTATTAAAACACAACTTCAAATGAACAACACAAACTCCAAATGGTGTTTCTCCAACACAAACCAGCCACGTAGGTAAAAGAGAAAGAGGATGTGACTGACATACTTGGTGTTTATATTTATAAACAAGTTTAAAAGTACAGGGTGTGGTCAAAATCCTTTGTTAGTTTGGACTGCACTGGAGGTTAAGACGTCCAATGTAACTATGTAAGTCAAGGCCACCAATGCAGCTACCTACATCATTTTGACTGTGTACATTAATCCTACAGTGATTATTTTCAAAGGGCTTCAGTTCTTTGTTCAACAGTAAACCCACTTGTCCTCACAGCAGTATACATCCTAGACAGAGGTCCATAATCTTAATTTTAAGTGGGGATAAAAAAAGATTAAGAGATTTAGCCCTAAGTACCCAAGGAGCAATTGAAAAGAATGTAAGTTTAGAAGGTGAAGGAATCTGCAGCTTGTTGTTTCCTAGTTTGATATCACACGTATGTGTCACTTGACAGCCTTTATTTTCTCACCTATTAAAAGAGATAGTAGCTGTATGCCTTCAACTTGTAATGATAACGTCACTTAACAGACATATTATATTTGGAGATATGTTAAATAGTAAGATTGAGTTGATATTACATGTAGAGTATTAAAAGACAGCCTAATGGTCCTAAGTAATAAGAAGACTTTTAGGTTTCTGTGTCTTGGGAGTGTTTGCTGCTTGGCTGGACTTTCTAAAAAGAGGCATTCCAGGCTAGCTTGAGTACATCTAGAAAAGGCCATTAAGGGGATAACATTTGAAATGTAAATAAATAAAATATCCAATAATAAGAGAAAAAACAGGGCATGGACTTGGTACCCAACCAATGTACCAGTCAGTCTAGAGGACTGCTTGAGCATCAGCTGCCTACTGTCAGCTCGATGAAGAGCAGCAAGAAGGTATACATATGGGCAGAATCCTCCATTTTTAAGAAAGAGACCAGTGGCCACTGCTCTATCAGAGTCTAGAGGGAACAAATGCAGTTTCTATGAGTGTGGCATTCTGGGTCCTTCATCACGTATTCTCTATGTCTCACGTTTCTCCTGTGGATAATAAGGAACCTTTCAGATAGGGAGATAAAGCTGAAGATAAGGAGAAATAAGGAGAGAGGGTGAACTGTGTCATCAGATGTCTGGGATAACAGTTTGGATTGGGGTTTTATGTCTTTGGACAGCACAACAGCCAGTGAGCTTGTATGCTGAGGGAGCAGGCTGCTCAAAGCAATTAGGTCAGAGTTGTGGACTTGAATCTTGTCCAGACTCATTGGAAATCAGTATAGGCTGCTGTTCTTCTCTTGGCAATGTAAGGCCCATATCTTTCCTTTGTGACTGGGCCTGCAGATTTCAACCAGAACTTGGAAGCCCTTTAAGTGGAAGATATGTTGGGGTTGTTCAAGCATGGGCAGTTTCAGCATAGAAGCTGCAGATTCAGATATCATTTGGGTGCATCTAAATGGAATGATGTAGATGATACTAGAAAAGATAATATTTTTAGGATGACATTTCTAGTGCAATACTTATGATATTTGACACTAATTTGTTTACTTCCAATATACCAAAGGGCTGCTGGCAGCAAATATACTTACTTGGTCTTTGCTTGTTGAATTACTTACTTTTAGGTTCTGGGAAGCACATATAGGGATTGAATCATGCATAATAGTGAAGATCTGTATCACTAAGGATCATCCCAGCCAACAAATAAAGTTCTAATAAGTAAATAGTCTTTAATTAAAGTGTCATTCAAAACCTAAATTAGATGTTTAAAAGATAAGACTATGACTTTTATTAATTATGTAGGGTGATGAATGTGACTATATAAATCATACATTATATTTCCATAATTCTATCCACCCAGTTTTTCAGGTTTTATATATCAGCATATGGCTTTAGAATTATTAATCAAATTTGAAAACTGAGTCAAAGTTTGTGAGACGTCTAAATTAATAAGTCATTTTGAAGTAAGGTTAGTTGCTTTTTGAATCTGAGGAACATTCACAGCTAAAGATAAACAGATTTCTAACCCACAGATGACTAAGAAAAACTGATTCAAATAGACAATGATGATTACAGTATGAATAGCATTTCTTGGGCTCTTTAGATCAACTTTTGTATATACATCTGAAAATAGCTTGAGTCCTGTATACGTTACACATGAGATATTTGCTTTGTATGAGAAAACTACTTCCTATATTTTATTGCTTTTCATTGGCCAGAAAGGTGATAGAATAGTCCAAACTCCAAACTCCACTGGCAAAGTATAGGCCACTCAAAGATTTCCTATAAAGGCCCCAGCTCCACATGTGGATAAAGTTTACAAAACATATATAGCAAGACTTGAAAAATATAATGGGTTTATTACAGAATTATTTTCCAGTCAGGGTCAGTGGCATATAAAATGTCCAGTGACCAGCACAGATGGATATCCATTGAGCGTATTCCACCTGATGTAACAGCATCCTTAGACATGGCAATTTCTATATACAGTTTCTCTGTGTTCTGAGACTTACATAGTATTAAGTTTAAGGTGGCAAAATGTCCATGCAGAGTTATATTCTGTTCCTTAAATAATGCCTTCAGGCAGCTCTCTTCAACCTTTTACCTAAGGGTATTAATTCCATTTGTATCACTAACTTTATTCTTTCCCAGAGGTCCTATATCTTAGTACTACTATAATAGGGTTTATATTTTACTGGCACTATTGGAGTAACCAAATGCAAAATGCATCTCTTGTATAAAATGACAGGATAGGGGAAACATGGATGAACTGTGAAGGTAAGTCAGGGTCTCAGATTCATTCACATTATACACCAGTGTGAGGAGCTTGGGATTTATTCATCATCATGGGGAAGCAGCATAATAAAGCAAAATAGCAGGATTAAAAGAAGACCAATAGTAGCAGCTGTGGACTGAAGAAAGTGAGGACCGGAGGCAAGAGTCAGATATTAACCCACCAATCTAAGAAAGAGTTATATATCATAGCTACACAAATAGCAGTGAGGATACAAAGAAGGCTGGAAGACTTAGTAAAAACTTAATTTGACAGCACATCATTGGATTTATGATTGTATGAGAATTCAGATATTAGAGATGAGTCCTAGATTGCTGTTTAGGTATCATGGACCACAGTAAACCCACTCAATGAGACAGGGAACCTTATAGAAAATGCAGAGCTAGGAAGAATATGCGAAGTTCAATTTGAGATTTGTTAAATTTAAAGTGCTTGCAGCAAGGCCATATGGATACTTGGAGAGAGGGAGGGTAGGAGGGAGGGAGGGATGGAGAGAGAGAGAGAGAGAGAGAGAGAGAGAGAGAGAGAGATGAGTGGATAGATGGATGATGGATGCATGCATGTATACATAGACCAAAAAGAGATGACAGCAGTAGATGAATAGATTAGTTGTAGGATGGATATAAAATAAATAATAGATATGATGGGAGGACAAACAGTTGGTAAACAGTGATAGATTATGTATAGCTAATATGTATATAAAGAGGCAAATGTAGGTATTAATAGATGGCTAGAAAAATTACGTTTCTGTAAGGCAAAGGACACCATCAAAAAAGCAAATTGGCAAACAACAAATTGGGAAAAGATCTTCACCAACCCTACGTCAGATAGAGGGTTAATATCTAATATATATAAAGAACTCAAGAAGTTAGACTCCAGAAAACCAAATAACCCTATTAAAAAATGGAGTACAGAGTTAATGAATTTTCACCTGAAGAATTTCGGATGGCGGAGAAGCATCTTAAAAAATGCTCAGCTTAGTTAGTCATTAGGGAAATGCAAATCAAAACAACCCTGAGATTTCACCTTACACCAGTCAGAATGGCTAAGATTAAAAATTCAGGAGACAGCAGATGTTGGCGAGGATGTAGAGAAAGAGGAACACTCCTCCACTGCTGGTGGGGTTGCAAATTGGTACAACCACTCTGGAATTCAGTCTGGCGGTTCCTCCGAAAACTGGGCACCTCACTTCCAGAAGATCCTGCTATACTACTCCCGGGCATATGCCCAGAAGATTCCCCAGCATGTAATAAGGATACATGTTCCACTATGTTCATAGCAGCCCTATTTATAATTGCCAGAAGCTGGAAAGAACCCAGGTATCCCTCAACAGAAGAATGGATGCAAAAAATGTGGTATATAAACACAATGGAGTATTATTCAGCCTTTAGAAACAATGAATTCATGAAATTCTTAGGCAAATGGATGGAACTAGAGAACATCATACTAAGTGAGGTAACCCAGACTCAAAAGATGAATCATGGTATGCACTCACTAATAAGTGGATATTAATCTAGAAAACTGGAATACCAAAAACATAATCCACACATCAAATGAGGTACAAGAAGAACGGAGGAGTGACCCCTTGTTCTGGAAAGACTCAGTGAAGCAGTATAGGGCAAAACCAGAACAGGGAAGTGGGAAGGATTGGGTGGGAAAACATGAGGAGGGAAGGGGGCTGATGGGACTTTCAGGGAGTGGGGGTCGAGAAAAGGGGAAATCATTTGAAATGTAAATAAAAAATATATCAAATAAAAATAAAGAAAAAATGAATATATGTATACTAGTTAGAGAAAGAGATTACATACAGATAGAGAACATGGATAGATAAAGATAGACAAATACATTATCAAAACAGGTTTATAAATAGATAATAGATAAATATCTAGATACTTAGACAAGATAGAATGGATGGATGATGGATGGATGATATCAATATAGAGTTGGAACTTACTAAACACCTGGGGAAATTTTGACATTTTTATTAACAGACTGAATATCTTAGCTGGGGCAGTGGGCGTAATCATCTCTGAAGGTAGATATTAGTAAGTGGAAGAGGACATGTATCATACACTGAAGCTCATGGACACTATAGTTACAAGTAGAGAAACCTATTTACATAATATTATCTCATACTTGATTTATAATATAAATGTCAGCTTCATTTGCTCTGGAACAACAAACAGTTTCAAACATCAAAACTACAAGCATTAAGTGAGTAAGGACATTTTTCTTCCACCATTCTTGACTATACAAATCTACAAGAAGCAGTTCTCTGAAGAAAAAAAATGTCTTCTCCCTTTCAGCAACTTTTGGTATTTTACTTTGTCCCATGTTTCACTGTTCTCCACTTATTTATTCACTTAAAATCATGTGTATTCAAGAGAGACAAGTTAAAGTGGGTTTTTTTCTTCTTTAAGGAAATTAAAATTAAAAGACAAATATTGAGACTATGAATAGGCATGATTTATAAGAAAAATAACCTGTTAGCATGTTTCAGATGGTATGTGGCTTTTTTCTTTATTACTTAGTAAAATTTAAAATGCATTCGATAATTGTTTTTGAAAATTAGGCATTTAATGTGAATGTCATTGCTTATAATATTAAATATTTTCTTGAAATAGCCTCAGTTGAAAAGAAATTCCAAGAATAGCCCATTACTCCTAATTAAACACATTAAAATCATTCCAGATATCCTATGCAGCATTTAATACTGTAGAAATGGAACTGCTTTTAGAGAAATAAATAGTAAAGATATATCTAAATATGAATAACTACAATCTAGACAGTTTTTTAAAACTATTTAGTCAGCTTACAATGAATCTTTTGCCCATAGAAACTGGCTTTAAAATTCAGTGGGCCATATATACTTCATGACGCCATAAATGTGATATCTCTAGAGATGTTTCTTTTGGGAAGACTACAAGAATCTACTTTTGTCATCAATTGGGAAGTTTGATTTTGCAGTCTAGGGGTAGAAAGTCAGATGGTTCTGTGTTCCCCAGGCCTCAGCAGAAGGGGTTCCTGGACTCGTGAACATCCAGGTGCCACTGGGAGTCACAGAAGAGCAGAGAATGGAGATGGGTCCTGCAGGCTGGGTACAGTGTCTAACCCTGGGGATTTGTTCCATCAGGGACAGGGGATGGGGAGGTGGGGACTGGGGGGATTGTCCTTAGCTTGGCAGGCAGCAGGCTTGGTGGTGGTTGTGACTGGGAAGGCCTTCTTCATGGCTCCCCAAGGTGGATCTTGGTGAAAAGAGACAGACCTTGATTCCAAAGAGTGTATTGTAGTGGCAGAAAATGGATGAGTAAAACCATACCCCACTTCTCAGCGTGGGCCTGAGACTAAATACCTTTGGCAGGGAGTAAAGTCTGGGAAGGGAAGCTTATTGGCTAAGCCCTCCAACTCTCTAGGTATCGTATTAGCAACTCTATTTTTGGCCCTAGTGACTGTGGCTACATCTCTTTTATGTGAGAAGCATGGTACATGTTCCAAGTCAGGAGTCTGGGAGGGAACTGGGAGCCACTGAAGCCTCAGGTATGTGCTCACAGACTCTCATGGTCTTTACCTGATCTAATTTACCAAAATTCCTGGCATGATTCTATGCCCCACAATAAACTATAGTGAGATAGAGTATATGATTAACATTATAATATAATTTATTCTACAAATAGACATATTCAAGAGAAGAGATCATTACTATCTGTTAAATCTTAGACAGTAAACACAAATGTGACCAGTCTGAAGACACCAGATGTTGGTCCTCTGTCCATGAAGCAGGTATTTTTAACTCTACCACCCTGTGAAGAGATGAGGAGAATTTTTCCTCACCTGGGATAAGGACATAGCTTCAGAAAGCAGGTGGTTCACTGGAGGAACCTGAAATGGAACAAAAAACAAAGTAATAGGAAAAACTGCCATCTAAATAGGAGGGTAGAAAATATAATCATTTTCTGTATATTTACATGTAAACATTCATATTCAATCTTCAAACAAGCCAGCATTCCCTGAGGTATTCAGAGATACTGAATCATCCATCTCCTTCCAAGGAGAGGAACATTAAGCAACCTTGAAATTTTTAAACATGAGATTGACCATCGTGAGTTAAGTGTGATAGGGAGCCTAGAAGTCTCTCCTGTGCTTTCTCCAGACAGACTTTCCATGTCCCTTTGATTTCTGCTGAAAAGAGAAAAAGGAAGATCTTCTTTTCTCATATTCCAGCTACCTGTGAGATTTATGAGTAAAAGTAGCCAACATGGTGTGATACAAGATCTTGGCTTGCAATGGTATTCATAGAAAGCCATAAAAACCATGGCATTTTCTGCCATATGAAAACACTGCCACATCTTGTACATCTCATCGAGTCACCAAAGAACTTGAGTTCCCTGTACATATGTTTATAGCACTTAAACAAGTTATTTGTGGCTGATTGCCATGCAGTATGCTGCTGGTTATTCATAGTGTTTATCATGTCAGAAGAAATGAAATGGGAAGTTTATCTCCTTCCCTATTCAATTTTGGCACAAGGAAGCAGCAAAGGAAAACATGTAATAGATCTTGGTTTTCCCTTTCCCCACCATGTTATACTAGTGTATTTGTATGGCTCCTGAATCTTGACTTCATGTTATATAAACCAGGATCAAGACTCCTCCTACATTAGTAGCCTTCATCAATGTTGGGTCGCATTTATTTGACTCTCTTGGCAAGAGAGGAGTTGAAAACATGCATTTGTATACATTATTTATAAAACTGTCTTTATCAAATTTCTTTCAGTCTGTACCTTGGTAATATTATAGGACATCAGTCACAATTATAAAAGAAATGTATATAAGGCATTATAGTTGATCATGCATGTACTTTACAAAATCTAAATAATTGCTTGAGTATGAATATGAATATGATGACCTATTTCTCAGTATTATTTGGGTGTGCTAAGGATAAAAATTTAAGTCTAAGAAGAAATAAAACAATAAACCTTCCCTTTTGGAGTGATGAATGACTTTTTTGTAATGTAAACCTTAAGGAAACAAATTCCATAAAAGTGTTATTTTAAAGAAATTGCTGACAAGTGGCCTATCAAATTGCATCAGTTAAATTTTGTGATGACTGGTGGATTGTTAAATCCATATTTCAAATTAGACTTTATGGATTATGAAAGGTAGGGGCACTTTAAGAAATCTTTTGTCAGCTTTATGACTCTGGCAAGGAAAAGCTGACCCATGGATCTCACTGTTCAGAATTTCAGAATCCCCTTCCAGTCAGCCTATTGCCAGAGCTGGATCAATTAACTAAGCTTCGTGCCCAATTAAATGACTTACTGATTCACAGTTTCTATTTACATATAATTGTTTTGATCTGTAGAATTTATAACCAAGCCCTCAAACTCCAAAATGTGCTTATACATATCTCTGTGTCCCTGCTTACACACATGTTTCAAAGAATAAACAATCTTCATACAGATGTACTAGAGGGCTCTGGTTTTCTTCTATGAACATCTTTAAGGTTCAAAAAGGATATGTTTTATCTTAAACTCATTTTGATTGTCTAACATAGTCATGATGGAGTACTAGTGGATATATGATTGCCTTGTAAATAGTTTTTATGTTACTTTTTTCACATGTATGCTCCTACTAAGTGCTTATGGAGGTTAGAGGACAGCTTATAGGGATCAATTTTCTCTTTCTAGTATAGCGGCACATGTGGAGCAGAAACAGTCACCTTGGATAAGGAAAATATAAAGTGCAGACTTCACAGTCTCTGGAAAGCATGCACTTATCAGAAAGACACTCCCCTGCACAAGACCTACAACTTAAAAGTTCCACCACCTGTCAACATCACTGTTGGGGACCATGCCAATAACACTTCAACTTTGGGGTGACCTCAGAATCCAGTCTGTAGGAGTTCTAGGGCACAAGCGTCAACTCTTCTGTAGTGAATTGGTTACTAAACTTCAAAGGAAGGGAAGTTAGATTTTCTTTGTGCTCTTTGTGTGGTGAGTTTGTCTTTAGTTTCATTTTGTCTTCTTTTTGCCTTGTTGATATATAGTTGAAAAATTATATATGTCAAAGAGATACAAGGCAAAGTTTTGATGTGTGTATACATTTGTAAATGCTACAGTCTAACTAATCAGTATGTCTACTGCTTAATCTAAGAACAATGTTTTATGTACACTGTAAACATACTTAATATTAACTCTCTTAATATTAACATACATATATATTAACATAGCATTTTATTATATATATTATATATACTATGATATATATCATAATATAATATATTATAATAATATATCATAGTATATTAACATAATATATTAACATACATATACTATACTAACATAACAAAACTGGTATGTTTGGGGTATATAAATATTAAATATAATCCCTATGTCATACACTGAATATTTCAGCTTATCCATTGACCACAATGCTCAACATCTATTTGCCTTGTTCTGCAACTCCTAACAATGACTTTCCTACCTCTGCTTTTTATCTGATATTATCAATATTTATCTATCACCTCTGTCATGTTAATTTTACCTATGTGACTGTAAGTGACAGGTTTTTATCACTTTTGTGAGACTGAATGTTATTTCACTTAATGTATTGACCACACTCTCTTTTTAACCTATGTATAAACAGATTTTATGTGTGTGTGCCTGTATGCCTGTATACCTTACCCCATGTTTCTTTGTGTATGTGTGCATGTGTGTGTGTATGTGTGTGTGTGTGTGTGTGTGTGTTCATGTGTCTGAAAGTTAAGTGAGTCCCCTCTACCATATTTGTGCAGATAAGAAATCAGATCCCTTGGAAATAGAGATATGGGAGGTTTATTGGAGGTTTTGAGATACCATGTGGGTGCTGGCTACTGAACCATGGTCCTTTGCAAAAATGATGAGCACTTTTAACTTCCTATGAACTTCACCACTGAGCCATCTTTCCAGCCCTGGCCACATTCTCTGTGTCCATTTTCTCACTGACAAATCTCTGAATGGGGGAAGAAGTTGATTCTTGAGAAGCCTGAGGGATAGGAAAGTGCACTGTGCCTGACTTTGTGAAATGCTATCTGTAAAACCTGTCCTGTGCCACATGTACTGGGCTTGAGAATCTAGCACAAAGAAGAAAGATATGTTGCTTCACAGAACTTTCACAAGGAAGAAATGAAATATGAATATGTTAAAAAATAGGTTCTGGAGTTTAAAAAAATTGCCTTTCAGGAGAAATATTCAATAGAACAAAGGCCTTGAAATGGAAATAAGGTTGGATTGTGAGGAATCAAGGGTAAGGCTCATGCAACAAATTCATGTATTCAAGGAGAATCATAAAATAGGACACCTGGTGCATGAAGCCCAGAAAAGGAAATTTTTATAAATCATTAAAAGATACTGGACTTTTAAAATGTAAAGCATTTGAGTTGGACAGCAATGGTGATGTGGCTCTGCATTTTAGAGAATGTTAAATGGAGGAAGTCAGGAAGCAGGGAGTCTGATTAGAAGACCTTGGTCAAGCTTCAGCAAGAGTTGCAGGAAGCTTGGTGTGGGACAAAGTACCAGAAGTTGAGAATAGAATATTGTGTGCTATGCAAGTACAGTTTGATGGATGTGCAACCCTGATGTAAATTGTCATACACACTGATTATATTTTAGGGTTGGTTATGCATGAATTAGATGAATATGGATATAGCTATTAGATTGCAAATTTTTTAAGCACGGGCTTTAATTCTTACTCACATTCGTAAATTTCTCAAAACACGCAGTGCATTGTAAGCATTCAACAAATATTTGTTGAAGTTAATTTTATTCTTTCTTGGATGGCTTCCCATATCTTAAAAGAACCTATAATTCTTCATTTAATTGATGAGAATGATTTCTTGGGAATGTACAAAATTGATTTTATGGGTTTCTACTTTCAGTCACCTGTTTAAAATATGAACAGTATTGAATTTAGTATATTTTCCACTCTGTGCACATTTACACAGAGAGAGGTTGGGTGAATGGACAGGTGTGGTCAGGTACTCTCTCCAAAGATTGGTTATGTGGATACCATTGTATGCACACATTTTTGAATGGAAACAAACATTTCAGGTAGTAATAATTTCCATCTGCCATACATAAAATCATTCATCTATGATGTTGTTTCAATGCTCCTGAGTTAGTCCACCAAGGCACATATCTCAGTACTCAGCTCAAAACAAACAAATAAAACCCTTCCTACTTTATTGCACATTTTCTACTATATTAAGTGGCGTGCAGGTTTTCCAATTCTATTCTAGTCAGAAATTCATTGCTGACACTGTTTTTGAGGTAGGTAGAGGCTTAATATATTTTTAAAAAATACCATTTTTGTGTAGAATCATGGTGGTGCTAGTGGAATGTATGATTGAGATAGAATGTGTAAAGCTATATTACATTTTTGAAAAGAGATTTTTTTTCTAACTCACTTTTAAATTTGTTGTATGTGAGGGGTGTGCATCTACACTTGCCACTGCATGGCTATTGAGGACAGAGGATACCTAGTAATAGTCAGTTCCATTTTATGGGAACTAGGAAGCAAACTCAAGCCTTCTCATCAATTTTTATTTCTTTCGAGCTTCTGGTTATTATAAATAGAGGTGCTATGAACATAATGGAGCATGAATCTTTATCACATGCTGGGGAATCATCTGGGTATATGCCCAGGAGTGGTATAGTGGGGTCCTCTGGTAGTATCATGCCAAGTTTTCTGAGGAACCCCCAGAGTGATTTCCAGAGTGGTAGTACCAGCTTGCAACCCCAACAGCAGTGGAAGAGTGTTCCTCTTTCTCCACATCCTCTCCAGCACCTGTTTTCTCCTGAGTTTTTGATCTTACTCATTCTGACTGGTGTGAAGTGAAATCTCAGGGTTGTTTTGATTTGCATTTCCCTGATGACTAAGGATGTTGAACATTTCTTTAGGTGTTTCTCAAACATTCGATATTCCTCAGGTGAAAATTCTTTGTTAATAGGGTTTTTAATAGGGTTATTTGGCTCTCTGGAGTTGATTGGGGAATAGGGGGAGGGAAGAGCGTTTATGGGACTTTCAGGAAGGGTGGATACTGGAAAGGGGAAATCATTTGAAATATAAATAAAGAATATATTGAATAAAAATTTTTCTAATTTGTTAAAGTTGAAAATTTTTAAACAAAGAAATAACTTTAATAAAATATAATGTAAGTTTTAGGTACTGTAGTTTCCAAAGTAATTATTAATTAATTTAATTGGTAAAATCAGAGTTATTTAAAATTCAATAGTTTTTCCCTAGCTTACATAATTACAAAACCATATACCCCATTGTATTTATTATTTCATTATTACCCTAGCTGGTTAGAATAACTTTGTGTTTTCTAGTTTATTTAATTAACTTATGTCTCTCACAACCTTTTGCAACATGGAAAGTATACACAGAGGAGGTGGGGATAGCTCACTGGGTAAAACATTTCTCATGCAAGTCTAACAACCTGAGCTAAGAGCCTATATAAAAGTCAAGAGATTAAGGTTTCTAAACTGGTCCCTTTTTGCAGCTCTGGGAATTCTGCAGAAGATGGGAGTGAGAGTGGGAAAATTGTAGAAGACAGAGGGTTTGAGGATACCATGAATGTGACCCACAGAATCAACTACACAAGACTCATAAGCGACTATCGCAGAGCCTGTATAGTTCTCCACTAGTTTCCTCTGCATATGTACTAGTGTTGTGTAACTTGATGTTCTTCTGGAATTCCTAGCAGTGAGACTGGGGATGTCTCTGACTTAAGGCCTGATCTTAAGACCTTTTTATCATCCTACTGGGTTGTAAGGGTTTATGCCTAGTCTTAGTGTACCTTGTTCATATCCTTGGGAGGACTGCTGTTTTCTGAAGGAGGAGGCTTGAATCTGGGGGAGGGAAAGGTTCTTGGGGTCGGGGTGGGTGTCTGGAGGAGAGACTGGGAGAAGTATAGGGAAGAGAAATGGTGATCAGGATATATTGTATGAAAGAATAAACAAAATCAAAACAAAAATGTCAGATTCAATAGAACAGGAATTTGTAATCTCAGGTCCTATACAGGGAGGTAGGACATTGAAAGAAAGAATCTCAACAGGCTAGCCAGACTCATGTGCACAGCTGTGAACAGGAAGAGAGCAAGTTTCAAACAAGGTAGGAAAGGCTACATTGCAACTTTGCCTTCTGACCATTATGTATGATATGTAATGACACACAAGTACCCACACTGTCACATACACTACACCCAGAATGAACACATAGGTGACCATTTGAAGACATAAAATTATGTCATATTTCCCCTTGCACAGAATATGTTTTATTTGGACCTTCAAATCCTTACCAGAGAATCATCATTGTGTATTGCAGATCATGGTTTACTGTAGAAGTCTTGATTTTAGTTTGGGTTTTAAATACTCAGAAGATGAAGGTCTGCAATTCATTTATAGACAATAGGCCCATGATTTTATTCCTTAGTGTAGGTACAAAATTGAGGCACAAATGGATATATATATATAGATATATATATATATATATATATATATATATATATATATATATATATATATATATATATATATTGAATTAACAGCCACAGTACCTGTAGGGTTGTGGGCCATGTCTGTTCCAACATGGGCACGGCTGCTTGGGGAGGAAGATGTGAGAAGTATGACTATGTATATCTCATGCAGTGCTGTGGAGGGTTTTGGGCTTTAGGGGAAGCATTGACACACAGAGTTCTGTGGTGGGAAAGTGCAATCTGAGATGTGGGAAGCCTGACTGGCTTGGTGGGGTCCCAGGGTCTGGGATGATGCCAGGACCTTGGGGCTCTCAGCCTCTTAGACATCCAGGTATCACTAGGAATCATGGAAGAGCTGAGAACAGAGTTGGCCAGCCTGAGGGTTAGGGACAGCATCTAGCCCTGGGGCCAGGAGAAAAGGGGAGCTCCAGCGGCTTCTATAGGGAATGTCCTTGGCTTGGTGGGGCAGGGTTCTTGGAGGTTCGGGCTGGCAATACAGTGAGAACGTCTACTGGAGACTAGGCTCAACTCTATAGGCAAAGGTCTTCTCTATGGCTCCCCAAGGTAGATCTTGATGAAAAGAGGCAGTTCATGATTCCAAACAGTTTATTATTTTCATGACAAAAAAGTTGGGAGCTTAAAACCATATCCCACTTCTCAGGGTGGGCCTGAGATTAAATACCATTTGCAAAGAGTAATGTCTGGGAAGGGAAGCTTACTGGTATGGCCTCAGGGCCTCATTAGCATGGAGAACTCTGTTTGGAGCCTACTTGACTGTGCTCAGGTCCCTTTTCCTATTGTCTTATTCTGAGACATTAGGAATGCCTCATGGAGAAGGACTTGGGATGTTGCTCCTAGGTGACTGATGGTCACAGCCACAAATCTCTTGAGGAGTACATTTTTATGGTTCCAAATAGTTGTACCCACATAAGATGTAGCAACATTTTAAGGTGACTTACAACTCTTGCTTAGCCAAGAAATACATATGCATATATCCAAAGCCAGGTTATGCTTGTGGTGACAACACTGTATTGTGCCAGCACTTCACATACTTAAAATATAATACACTTCAAAGCTTCTTTTTAGTCTCACTAAACAGAGGCAATTTTCAAATATAGAAAATGGTTCAAATCTTTGGTGAAATAAATAGGTGCACATATCATACCTCATTTAACTAACCTTATGTGAATATTTTTACTTACATATATTTACTAATCTTAAACTCAGAGTCAGGACTCCTGGTGTATGTAGAGGCCCCAAACTTAAAATTGAAGAGAAGTAAATATTTGTGTTCCTTTCTTATAAAGATACCGTAGATGACCAGAGGTCACCCCTGAACCCTAAGATTGTTGTTATTAATTCCCATAAAACAGATAAGAGTTTCACTGAATGAGCAAATGGCTAACCCAATCTTCATGTGCTCCAGTGAAACAAAATTAACAATTTGCCTTTCTTCAAGGAAAATTCCAAGGAGGCAATTGTGACATGTATAAGTTATCATAAGGTACAGAGCCAGTAAGATACTTCTCAAAAATCTATCTCTGATGCATATGACATAAACATGCCCCAAACATATTTTTTGATTGCACACATGGGTTGTTGAATTGGTCTCTAACTTGATGTCCATAGAGACTTAGAAGACTTGAATTATTTCTAGCTGTATGAAAATTGTTGTGTATACCCATATATCTGTTCTATGCAAAGGGACCTGAAAATACCTTAAATGCAGATCTTTCTGCTCTAAGGTATTAGAGACAGAATAAAATTGCAAATGCACCACTTAAATATTGATAGATATCTATAAAAGTTGATTATCTTGAAGCTAGCATAGTGGGGCAAAATGCTTCTATCTGGCAATAATTCAATAGAAGGGTATATAATTATTAGAGCATACTTGATATTCGCTTAAACTGGGCCTCCTTTGTATTAAAATTATGTTTGAACTCTTGGTATTTGTTGAGGAAACATATGTTTCTTGAGATTTTGCAGACTAAATACAAATTCTTTGTAAGTTGTATGATTGGGTGTATAGAAACATTAGTTAAGAATTTGTATATGGATATTACAGAGTTACTAACTTCCTATGTATTATAACACTGAGTGGTGTCCGATATTTTGGTGTGGGCATTATTCTTTCTTGTCTCAACCAGTGCTAGGATGGACTAATTACTTTTTATTTATATTTTTATTCCACAGATCTCAATGCTATGAGGGATACTCTAATATGCATAGTTCTAAATATTTTTTCTCATAATATTGTCCACAATTCAATAGGACAGGTAGCACATGAAAAGTTTTTAGGAAGGCAAAGCCTTGTGATTCATTTCTGAAGTAATGTGATTGTTTATTTTAAGATAACATCAAAGCAACTAGTACTCAATATTATTTGGAAAATATAACTTATTGTCCTTTTTCTATTCCTCAGCTATATCAGAGCAGATCACTATAATTCATAGTCCTATCAAGACCGCATAAAAAGAAAAAGAGAAATCACCAAAAAGTAGATCAATACTGGGTCCAAAAAGTAAGTCCCCATTTGGACCAAGTCAAATAATTTGACAGCCTGGAAGTCATTGACTTGATGGAATTCCCCTTGTGTTTACAATATGAGCCTTTTATGCTCCAGTGTCATTATTGAGTGTGACTAATATTTCAGGGTAGAGAGACACTTAAAGGAGAAAAGCTCTCTAAGTCCTTCCTAGAGAATGTACCTCTCTCCTCAGAGTTGATGAAAGACCCTGACTGTGGAATTCAATTATTTCAATTACTTCCTATTTGACTTTGATATGGCAAGGCATAGAGTCTCTGTGTCTTCCCATCTTATCGTGCTATAGAGATTCCCTGTGGCTCTTCACATGTACTAACATGTAAATCTACTTAATTCCAGATGAAGTATTAATAACATAGCTTTGCTCTCCTAAGCAATTTTACATCATCTTTATTTATGTAGAATAATGAGGCTCACAGATTGATTTTTACTTTCATTGATCAGACTCATGTCTGAAGTACAGAAGAATAGAATCTAATATGGAAAGCCTTTGAGTCTTAATAATCTTCTTTGAGGTTTTCTATTAATACAGAAGCCATCTGACAATTTCATATATCATTTGTTCAAATCTGTGATTTTTCAATACATCTCGGCATTATTTATAATCTTTATAGATATCCCATTGTAAAATGACACAAAATGTTTTTTTTTTGGACTGAACAATTACAGTAGTTAGAAAGAAGTACCTTTTGAGCCACTTGTTTCTATAGACCTAGGTTCATTTTAGAAGAAAACAGTTGAGTCAACAAAATTGACTCAGTTCCAAATATATATCTCAAAGTAATCTGTATTTGGAAATCTTAAACTAGAGAAAATGTTCCCAGATTGTTGACAATGTCATTATAAATACAAGGACATGATAATTCTCCAGTGTGTTTCTATAAGCTACTGATTTGAGCCAAGCTCTGTTATCATCTCAGAGACCTGCTGACTGAAATGTACATCATGCAAAATAGCAAAGCAATTTTTCCAGGTTCATGCTTATTCAATGATAGGAAGAATAACTCTTGACTCTTCCCCATTCTGTATCTCTTTTTTTGAAGATTTTTTTTCTGTCTAATGAGCCATTAAACTAATACTGTTGGAATCTAAAGATGAAAGACCCAAATGGTCTGTCTAAAGGAAAGAAACTATAATGCTTTTTTTCTAAATACTGTCTGTGGGAGACCTTTGAGCCCAAGGGGGAGCAGTTATTTTACTAAATATGTTGGGGCAAACATACTGTTTTTTTCCCTCTCTGACATTTTCTCATATACTTTCATCAATATATATTTGCTTTTCTTAACTGTCATTATTTATCTTCTAATATATGCATTGTGAAAACTTTTCTCCTACAGTTAATTGTAAGCATACATCTTGTGGAATGTGTGCTCAGAAAATGCTATCTAAAATAGCCGTGTTATTTTCTGTGTAGCAGTTTAATCATTGTGATCTCATGTGAGCTCATCTCCGCTGAGATGTACCTCTTGACAAAATGTTCACTTTAGTGTGTTTGTTAAAACTCAAGTTGAATAAATTATGGTAATACTCCAATCATAGGCCAGGGAAAACAATATTTTCAGAAATTCTGCTTTGTGTGCAGAAGGTTCCATACTTTTTCTATTTGAAAGCATACTGTGCTATTATAGGTGTTCAAATGCCATCATAAAGTGCAGTTCAATGTTACCTAGACAACAGTATACATTTGAGAAAACAGAGCGTTTTTTGTTTGTTTTCTTTTTTGTAAGTCCTATATTCAGTTCTATCCCTGAATTACATTGTGGATCATTAGAGCAATGTAGAGCAATCACATCTCCTTATCTGAAACTACACATAAACTGTTCAAAGCTAAATGAAATAACTGACCTCTTCCTACAAAAGGAAAGGGCAATAAAAAACACACGTAAAGGTGTGCTATAAAACTAATCTATAAGTTAAAATGCCATCATGGTTTTAGTTGCATTTTTCTAAGCAGGATTGAGTATCAGTTTTCAGAATGTTAATCTCATCCATCTTCATTTAACATTTTGTGCCAAGTACAGAGTTATTTGTTGTTATCTACATTTTCTGTCTTATCCATTTTCAGAAAAAAACCTGTTCCCAGAAAGCTTAGAAGGCAATTCCATTTATAGTGAAGTGGTATAAAATTTTCACTTTGAGTCTCTGTAGGGAAGCGTGGGTTATTGAAGGTTTTCTGTTGAGAAACAATTACTCTGTCCATTTACTGAATATTGTTTATTTTTATGTTGTGCAAAATGCCCTGTGGGCCTTTTAGAACTTACTAGAAGAACCAATTTAGGAAGAAAATATCCAATTAGCTTAAATTTTTATGATACACGCAGAGTTTGCATTCTGTGAGAGTTGATGTGTTTGTTTTGGAGATCCTTGTGTGGTGGCTAAGACCTTAGGCTTTGCCTCTGAAATCCTCCCTCATTTCACCAAGGCCATGCAGATTGCTTAGCTCAACTAATGTCACTGCACAAAACACGTTTTAGGATTTCTTTATTTGTTTTGCTTAATTCCTATTTTTTTCATGGCTTTGGGATTCAAACAAGAGCTGCAGCACATACTAGACAAACACAAAGGATTTATTTTTTTATGTCTGGGTATTCCATATATTGGCATTATAAATGTGCAAAGTTATAGGATGAAACAATAACCAAAACTAGTTATTGCTTAATCTCTAAATGGTAGCTGAATGTTTACTGAATTGATAAGAGACAATTTGATGTGTTTTAAGATTGAAAAATTTCCAGCATGGTAGATTCCAGCTGGAATCTTGTACCTCTCTTTTAGCTCCATCTTTAGGATGGATTTGATCCCATTTAAATTCTTACATGAGATTTGAATGCCCTTGACCAATGTTGCTTATTAGAAATAGTCACCAAATCATTTTTAGTAACAACAATAATTAAAATCAGTTGGAGCAATGCCCTAACACATTTTTTTACTGAAATTATTAGTGATCACAATAACTGGGGAGAGGGTCCTTGATTGAATTCTCTTCCCTCTTCTAAGTCTTTTGTCTGTGGTAATTCTCAGTCATTTTCCGAAGCCCTCAGTTGTTCTTTGCCATCATCTTCATCCTCTCCATCTCTGTTGATTTCTGGCCTATTTGCACAGTTTCCTTTTCTTAACCACAAATATGTCAATTCTGATTTCTCTTTATCCTCTCTCCTATTGTACCCTTTTTGATACTTATATAAAAAGTACAAAACAATATCATACATAAATGTGTGTGCATGGATACACGTGTGAATATAAATGTGTATATTTATGTGTGTAACAAACTATTATTACTCCACATAAGCAAGCTTTGCCCCCATACTATTTCCAACCCAGCATATTTAAAAAGAAAACAATGTGGCTGAAGATATAGATGAGCAGTTAAGAGCACTGCTTTTGCTGAGTACAGAAATTTAATTCATATAATCTACTGTAACTTTACAAACATCTATATCTCCAGTTTAAGAGCTTCTGATGCCTTCTTCCAAGGCATCCATGCATTATCTTGTGCACAGATATACATTCAGGCAAAACACCCATGCACATAATGTAAAATAATAATTTTTGAAAAAATAAACTTTGCAAAAGCTGCTTTCTTAAATTTACTCTGTGTAAATTCCATGCACATGTATGTAATATACCTTCATCAAATGTATTCCTCATACCCTTTATCCAACTCCCTCTAGGGCTCCATCACACCTTCCTCTGAATTTCATGTGATCCTTTTATGATAAATTAATCTTTATCTTATATGTTACCCATATGAGTGTGTGTCTGAATGTGTGTATACATACCATGTGAATGCCTGGTTCTCCCAGAAGAGGGTATCTAAAGAGAACTAAGATTATGAATTGTTGTTTTGAGCCACCACTGTATGGGTGCTCATAACCAAACCTATATTGTTTGAAAATGCCACAAGTGTTCTTAACCGCTAAAGAAATTTTGTAGTCCCTTGTTCACGTATTTGTATTCAATTAGTGTTTCCCATATGCACATAACCAAGATATCATCCACTTGGTCTTGGAGTCCATCATGGTCTATCATCTATATGGCTGGGAGAACTTATTACTGTCCATACCTCTAAATAGAAGTGACTTTCCATCCCCTAGCAATGATCAACGGCCAAGAATTCCTTAGCCATCATTTGTGGACACAGGAAGTCTTCTCTCCTCTGATTAGAACTTTTAACTCAGCTGCTATGAGTTTGTGCCTGCAACACCACGTCATGTCTAGAGAACATTTCACAGCACTCCTCCAAATGATATGGCTCTAATATTATTTATTTCTTTTCTTCTTTCATGTATTCTGAGCTTAGGGTATTACAGAGGTGAAATGGGTTTAATAATAGATATTCCAGCTATAGTTGAGTATTCACAGTTGCTTTGCCTGTTTGCTTTAACCCACCACAATAAGAAGCTTCTCTGACCAAGGCTGTACTGGACATATAGAAACTTCATTTGCTCTTTGTTCCCTAAGCAAAGAACATACTTATTTTTATCCTAGTTACATTGTATTTCACTTGTATACTAGTTACATTTTATTAAGTATGAGAGCCCTAAGACTAAATTAAATATAATGCTTATATAGGTTATACACCTGCTTACATGAAACCAGGATACCACTGTCTCTTATTATCAATCTCCAATAGATAGCAATGAGTGAAATTATTTACATATGTGTATGTAATAACATTACTCATGTAAAGTAATATGTGCATGTAGTGTGTATAATAGTACATAGAGATTGGGTTGCGTTATTGAATAGGCCCAAAGTTGTAGATATTTACTGACTGTTTTGCACATGATGCCATGCTGACATTGGACTACAAACCTTTCAGAGTTTTATTTTCCATTTGCACAGATTCAACACACATGCTTAATAATATGAACAGTGAAAGGGAAGAGACATTTACATGTGAACTGCAAGGCCTAGTAATGTTATAGGCATTCAGAAAAGAGAATTATAATTATAAGTAGAGGTGAAATAAACACACAGGTACCAAACAAATGAAGTGTCCCATTCTTCCTTCTCAGTGCTAATGAACACTTTTTTTTAGAAATGCTACCTAACTTATTTTCTCCCTTTCATACCAAACTCTCTTTCTCTTTCAAAGTGCTTCCCAGAAACTCTGTCCTCACATGTACTTAGCCTTTTATTGTCTGTGTCTCTAAAGATTAATATTTTATATGAATCACCAGGATAACATCTTATTCACAAAGTAATCCCAGTACATTACACATAAGACACTCTTTTCAATTTTTTTAAGAATACAAGTTGGAGCGGAGGCCCCTGAGCCACCCCCATGGAGTGACTGAAATTCTGTTCAGTACCTCACAGATGAACACATATATAGTTTCAATTTTTAATTTTCTAGTTCATAATAAAAGATATGCATGTTCTTGGTTATTTTATTCGATATAATTTATTTACATTTCAAATGATTTCCCCTTTTCTAGCCCCCCACTCCCCGGAAGTCCCATAAGCCCCCTTCTCTTCCCCTGTCCTCCCACCCACCCCTTCCCACGTCCCCGTTCTGGTTTTGCCGAATACTGCTTCACTGAGTCTTTCCAGAACAAGGGGCCACTCCTCCTTTCTTCTTGTACCTCATTTGATGTGTGGATTATGTTTTGGGTATTCCAGATTTCTAGGTTAATATCCACTTATTAGTGAGTGCATACCATGATTCACCTTTTGAGTCTGGGTTACCTCACTTAGTATGATGTTCTCTAGCTCCATCCATTTGCCTAAGAATTTCATGAATTCATTGTTTCTAATGGCTGAATAGTAAGTACTCCATTGTGTAGATATACCACATTTTTTGCATCCACTCTTCTGTTGAGGGATACCTGGGTTCTTTCCAGCTTCTGGCAATTATAAATAGGGCTGCTATGAACATAGTAGAGCATATATCCTTATTACATGGTGGGGAATCCTCTGGGTATATGCCCAGGAGTGGTATAGCAGGATCTTCTGGAAGTGAGGTGCCCAGTTTTCGGAGGAACCGCCAGACTGCTTTCCAGAGTGGTTGTACCAATTTGCAACCCCACCAGCAGTGGAGGAGTGTTCCTCTTTCTCCACACCCTCTCCAACACCTGCTGTCTCCTTACATTTCAAATGATTTCCCATTTTCTGGGTCCCCACTCCCCACAAGTCCCATAAACCCTCTTCCGTCCCCCTGTTCTTCCATCCACCCTTTCCCACTTCCCTGTTCTGGAATCCCCTATACTCTTGCACTCTTTCCAGAACCAGGGGCCACTCCTCCATTCTTTTTGGACATCATTTAATTTGTGGATTATGTCCTGAGTATTCAAAGTTTCTAGGCTAATATCCACTTATCAGTGAGTGCATACCATGATTGATCTTTTGAGACTGGGTTACCTCACTTAGTATGATGTTCTCCAGCTCCAACCATTTGTCTAAGAATTTCATGAATTCATTGTTTCTAATGGCTGAATAGTACTCCATTGTGTAAATATACCACATTTTTTTTATCCATTCCTCCATTGAAGGACACCTAGGTTCTTTCCAGCTTCTGGCTACTGCAAATAGGGCTGCTATGAACATAGTGGAGCATGTGTCCTTATTGCATGCTGAAGAATCCTCTGGATATATGCCCAGGAGTGGTATAACAGGGTCCTCATGAAGTGTCATGCCCAGTTTTCTGAGGAACCGCCAGAATGATTTCCAAAGTGGTTGCACCATCTTGCAATCCCACCAGCAGTGGAGGAGTGTTCCTCTTTCTCCACATCCTCGCCAACACCTGCTGTCTCCTGAGTTTTTGACCTTAGCCATTCCGAGGGTTGTTTTGATTTGCATTTCCCTAACGATTAATGACGCTGAACATTCCTTAAGGTGTTTCTCAGTTCTCCAAAGTTCTTCATGTGAAAATTCTTTGTTTAGCTCCGTACCCCACTTTTTAATGGGGTTATTTGTTTCTCTGGGTTCTACTTTCTTGAGTTCTTTGTATATATTAGATATTAGCCCTCTGTCGGATTTAGGGTTGGTGAAGATCCTTTCCCAGTCTGTTGGTTCGTTGACGTTTTGTCCTTTTGATGGTGTCCTTTGCCTTACAGAAACTTTGTAGTTTTATGAGGTCCCATTTGTCAATTCTTGATCTTAGAGCATAAGCTATTGGTGTTCTATTCAGGAACTTTTCCTCTGTGCCCATGTCCTTCAAAGTCTTCCCCAGTTTCTTTTCGATTAGTTTCAGTGTGTCAGGTTTTATTCTTGTTTTATATATACTGTTTTAAAGTTAAGGTAAATTGTCATATAAGTAATATTTCATAATTATTTACTAAAACATTCCTATAATTAGATGTGAGAGAGCAATGCATTAAATTTAGGATAAATAAAAACATCAAGTAAAATTCTAATTGGTAGAGTATCTTTTTCTTGTGTTAACTCTGTGTGTATGTGCATTTGTGTGTTTATGTAAATCTCTTAATTTTTTTCAATTCACAGAAACTAGTGACTGGTGGACTATATTACTACTCTAAATTACTACTTTAAGCAGTGCATTCTGAAAAAAATATACCAATTATATTCAAAGAGTGACTATTGCACATCCATTGTTCTGATTTCTGTTTACTCTAGGATTTCATTTTTAAATGATGGAGGACTCAAAATTGTGAATGTGACTAAGGCTGATGCTGGAACCTACACCTGCACAGCAGAAAACCAGTTTGGGAAAGCAAATGGCACAACCCACTTGGTTGTGACAGGTGTGTGCTTTTCTTAGAGTTTGCTTTACTCCAATGTATTTCCATGTATACAATGTAAAATGTATTTCATTAGAGAAAATTGTAAACACCTATGCACTAGTAGGTAGCACTACATATACTAGGTTGCAGGAAAGTAAGGGAGAAAATGGGTGGAGAGGTATAAGAGGAGATTGACAAGAGGAAGTGTGTATGGATTTGATCAACTTTCATTATATTAATGTTGGCATTCCCAAACAATACTTATTTAAAAGTACAGACATTGTATATACGTTTCTTCCACTACATAGTACATTGTAAAGTCAGAACTCATGTTGGTTTAAATGCTAGCAAGTGATACCTAAATGTTTATTTGCCACAGCACAGGACACATGGCTAGCCACAGTGGCTACTCTGCTGGCATTCTGAACCATAAAAAACCCAAATGTAATATACTGTGATTGCCTTTTCTTTATGCTGTTCTGTTAGAGCTGTGAGTACTCATGTTTCATTAAACTTGGTCTCTTCTATAGAAGTTCATGAAATAACCTTTGATGTTAATGAGATTTGCTTAAAGTTTGAGATATATTTGTTCTTTCATCCTTTCAAGAAAAAATGAACATTTTATGAGATAGGTACTTGGGTTATGTCCATGAGACATCAGTAAAGATACTACCCTGTGTTCCTTATATCCTACCACAGGAAGGAGCACAATGGGAGGTAAAAAGATCTCAGAGATTATTAAAACGGAAAAATTGCAAATGACTTTAAAAGTAGATAAGAATGAGGGAATATGGTAAGTTAAAAAGGAAACAAGTTATCCCCAATTGGCCTGGATGGAACATGAGGCACAGAATTCAGGGGAATGAAAGTGGTAGAAGATTGCTTAGGGATAGTTGAACAGACAGTGCAGACTTTTAAAGACTTCAGCTTTCAGTCAGATTTGAAAAAAAGAAGCCAATGTACTGTTTTGGCATAGAAATTGGAGCTCAGCTGTATATTTTTCAAACTACTGCTCTGTTGAGAAGAAACTGAAAGAAGAATTACAAGAGCCCAGAAGAGATCAGAAGATTCGCCATGTAGGCAGCAGGAGGAGTCAGGGACCAGTAGCAACCAAAGGTGTGCTTCTGCAGGAGTCTACAGGCTAGTGTCAGGCACTTCATATATCGGGCATAGATTAAGCAGAGAAATGCTGTCAAATTGGATGGGAGGTTCCTAAAGAGAAAAAAAATCCAGAGTGGCTTCAAGTTGGAGAGTAAAGGAAAGGCTCATAAAGTACTACTTAGCATGCATGAGACTCTAAGATTTGACCCCTACACTGAAAGAAGAAAATAAAGAAATGGAGAGGAAGAAAGGAATGGGAAGGTGAGAGAAAGAAGGAAGGAAGGAACTATACAGTGTTTGATTAAACAGCAGAATGAATATCTGTCAATATCATTGTATTACCATAAACTATATCTGGCCTGCTTCAGAAGAGACAGAGGATATGACATAAGTCTGGCCATGGTGAACATCAGGTACTTATTAGGCTTACTCAATGGAGCAGACTAAACATTATCAAAACCTCAGTGAATTTCAAGGGTACAAGTTGATGTATTTATATTGGTACTCTCTAGTGAGATAGCTCTACTTTCTTCATTCAGAAATTAAAGCTTCCAGACATTGTCTGGTAATGCTTCAAATTGCAGTTCCTGAACCCTACATGCATATACCTCTTATTTACATTTTATCAGTCAAACCATATGACTATGACTGATTTCCCCCTGTTCAGAACTGAATTCTACTATGTGCTCTGAAAGAAGTCATGATAAAGCAACAAAGTTTAGAAGCTGCGTAGGTCATGAAATATGAGAGTTTAAATATGATAGAGAGAGACTGAGGAGAAGATACTAACTCAGCAGTTGTTTATACTAAGATTGGTACTTGTAATCATGAGATGAATACCATTTATTTGTACAATTAATATGTTAATGAGATACATTTAAAAAAGACACAGCTCAACCCATTTTACATTAAAAAATTTAGGAACCAAAGATGACTTGTAACGAGAGGTGAGGGGAAAGCTGAGATCTTTGCACAGTATGAAGGGACTAAGAGGATATGAAATGAAAGATACCATGTAAAGTAGATGGAAGGCAAATGGGAAGTCAGGGCATTAAAGACCAAAATCTTACTACTGGATATTACAACACAACGTTTTTGGGGGGGACCCTGATGGGGCTGAGTCAAATGAGGGAACAAAGCCTGGCTATACTGGTTTATCCTGAGATAATTTATGCTCTATATGCAGACAGTTCTTTGATGAGTTTTGTTGTCCCATGTTATAAGGATGTAGGAAACAGTGGGAAGGTGGGGTCGAGATAAGTTGAATTCCTTATCAATGGAAGAAATACTATGGCGATACAGGACCATATGTAGGTGGACATTGGCATTGAAGGAAATCATCCATAAGCCAGTGTCTTGTCATAATGATCCTCCCGTGGCATGTTTCCCAAGTCTGTATAAAAAGGAAGGTTTGAGCTTACTTAGATTTGGGTGTGAATACATTTGCTATGTGTTGGAGGTTCATGATAACATGCAATTTTGTTATATCTCACAAAACTGTGAAACTAATGTGAATTGATTTTGTCATTAATATAACATGTTTGTTAGTGAGCTTCACTTATGGATTTATATCTCCTACAGACACATATTCCTTAATTATCCCAAGATAAATTTTATGAGGCTAGTAAAATTTAATTTAGTTTTATATCAGTATGATACTTTGATCTTAAAGGCATTTAATCACAGAGGTGTATTGTACACATGCCTACTCAACCATCCACATTCTAACGCATATATACAATCTAACTATGAAAAATTGTTTTCATCAACATTAAAATTTTGTTTACTAATAATTTGTTATTACAAATTTCTTGCCAATAGAACCAACAAGAATAATTTTGGCACCTTCCAACATGGATGTTGCTGTTGGTGAGAGCGTCATTTTACCCTGTCAGGTTCAACATGACCCCCTATTAGATATAATGTTTGCCTGGTATTTCAATGGAGCTCTTACGGACTTTAAGAAAGATGGATCTCACTTTGAGAAGGTTGGTGGGGTAAGTTATTTTACTTTTCTCATATCCTTTGTATTATAGGTGCCTGTGCCTCTTGAAAACATCTGGCACACAAACAATACAGCAAAATGCTTGTCAAGTTGCTAGGTATGTTTTCTAGATTCTAGTCAGGTCTAATTTTATTTTTGTTAACCACTAATAATTAAGAACATTTCCTTCAACCTGTAAGTCCAATGAAAATTGGTTAATGTTCCTTTTATATTAACTGTTATTCTGCATAACATTGTTGTGGTTTCATATTTGAACAGGCAATTTGTGATACAGTGGAAGGTTGCTTTGGATTACCAAGAAATTTATCTAGATGCTGTGGTAGGTAATAGTAGGCAATTTTTGCTGTTTCACTGGACATTAGCTATAAGATTCTTCAGTTCCTAAGCATACGAACTCTGGATTTGAAAAGCATAATATGTTTCTCTGTAATAAGTCACTGGGAGAATTTGTAGTGGAGTTTCAAGGCTTGAGCTGATCTATTTGTCTTTATAGTGTAAATGCTCTCAGATGTCCTCTTCCTTCCTGTCTCATTTGTAATAGGTCCATGGTAGAAAGATTATACATTTCAAGTAAATAGTTGAAGAATGTCTAAGAAATGGGTTCATACTATACATGTCCTTTTGAGTCTGAATAACCTCAATCAGGATGACATTTTCTAGTTTGATCCATTTCCCTGTGAAATTCATGATGTGCTTTGTTAATGAACAGCATTTTCTGTATCCATTTTTCAGTTAGAGACATCTAAGGTATTCTCAGTTTTCTGGCTATTACAAATAAAGCTGCTATGAACATAGTTGTGCAAGAGATACTTGTAGAATGGTAGAGCATCTTTTGGATATATGCCCAGGAGTGGTATAGTTGGATGAGGTTCAGCTATTCCCAATCTTCTGAGAAATCCCTAAATAGATTTTCCAGAGTGGTTATACAAGTTTGAATTCCCACCAGCACTGGAAGAGTATTTTCACAACTTCACCACTACAGGGGGGAGAGGGAGGGTTGATATGGGGTTGTAAAGTGAATAAATAAATTTAATTAAAAATGAGAGAAATGGGTTCATAGTGAAATACCAAGGCTAACCAAAGCCTTCATAGAGGTGTGGATGTCTATGAGCCCCATCAAGCAAGGCCAGCCTGGTTGTTGATTTGCACATTGATCCTGGAGATAGTCATTCTGTTTCAGGAGATTTCAAATCCAAGTATTGAGTTTATAGACTTACAGTGTTAGACATCAATAAAGCAGACCACCACACAATGGCCAACTCAGTATATTTATTTGACAAAGGTTTCTTACTAAATATATGCATATGTACATGTATATATATATATATATATATATATATATATATATATACATATATATCATGTTTCAGTGTTATATGCTACTTCAAGTAATGTTATTTGTGGCTAATCTCTATCCTCCTAAAGGATATGTTCAAATGCTAGAGTTCAGAACTTTAGAACATAACCTTATTTGGAAACAGGACTTTTGTGTAAATGGTGATTAAATTAAGATGAACTCACTCTAAAGTAAATGGGCTTTATTTCCTATAAATGATCTTATGGAAATAATGCAGTTTGGGCAGAGACACACAAAGAAGAAAAAATCATGGAAAGACAGCAAAGGAAGAGTCAATGCTATGTGATAGTAGAGACAACTGTGTCCCCACAAAGACATGGGTGACTGGAATACACAGGAGATGGAAGAGTTCAGAAGACAACAACTCTAAGGATTCAGAAGGGAACATGGCCCTACCTGTGTCTTCATTGCAGAATTGGAGCTCACAGAAACATGGAGACAACATATGTCTGTGTCATAAGACACTGATGATTTTTGCTTTGTTGATGTTGTTATGACAACCTGAAGAAACTAAAGCATATATAAGAAAAATAATTAATGTGATATTCGATAACAAGCCACAAGTAAGAATAGATTGACCACCATTCCTGTTTTCTATCATCTGGCTTTATTTAGTTTAAGAAGAACTAGTTTGCAATTGTTATCCTTGTTTTAGGCTTTGAAAATGTTTTCAGTTACTTCAAGCACTCAGTATTCCTCTCACCATGGCTTGGAATGCCCACTTGAAAATTATCTCTCCTACATTTCATAACAACAGGTAAAACACACACAAACATTTTTAAATTAGCTCCCTCCATTCTGAATACCTAATCGTACTGCCTAAGGTTGTAAAGAGGCTTGAAAAGAATAAATACCTCCAGTTCCTTTCCTAATGACCAATTATTCAGTTTAGAAAAGAATTCTCTACACATTCTCCTGGTTTATATTCTTAAATGAAGAATTCAATTTCAAGCATTAGTAACCTCTGCCATGTCACAAACTATCTGGTCATAATCTGTTGTAATATTTTATTTAATAGAAGACTCTCTTTGTTAGTTAATGCTGAATAAGTATGCATTGAGACACTCCAAAGAAGTTTGATGGAAATGTGCAGAAATGCTCAAAGGATCAACTGGATAGCTTTTACTTGTGTAAGAAGACCTCAGAGTTAAGAACATATGAGTTGATAATGTAATTTAACTCTTCTGATTGACACATCACAGAAGGATTGAAGAGAAGACATGGAGTCATCTCTGTGAAGAGTCAAGTGTCTGAAACATGAAAGTTCATGTGTTAATGTCATTCTTTATCAAGTCTGTTCCTTCCATAACATGAAAGTTCATGGTCTATGAATATTTTTTATTGACTTGTACTGTTAATAGCTTAATAGTCTCACATTGGTATAAAACAGTAAGCCATATGAAATGGCATTGCCCTTAAGCACAAGCAATTAAGTAAATTGGTTTTCTGTTTAATGGGAAGGGAATTACATAACACCCCCTGCCCTCTGATTTTGTATTCATTGCAGCATACACAATTCCTAGACTGTAGATACATTCATTACAAGAATTGCCTAGGAAGGTTTATATTCTATGCATATTGTTAATAATGGGGGACATAGTTTAAGTTACAGAAAAAAATGACTCATATTTTTGAACAAACTAATTCAGCTAGTTGCTTTGGGCACTACACTAAGTATCTGGTACTAGGTATTTATTTAAAAATAACATCCAGACAAAGTTTATAATGTCAATAAGTTCCATCTCTGTTATTGTAGGTTTGAATACTAAACCAAAGGATTCTACACTAGCAATCACAGCCTTCTGTATTATGAGAATGAAACTCTTAGAAAACTTATTGAACAAAGTATCAAAAAACATTATAACAAAAGAAAGGCTGGATCTGAATATATGCTTCAGCCTGTGCCCATGGCAAAAACAAAAGTCACATCATCTAATAAGCAGTGGGAGCTTTCCCTTAAGTCCAGTGTGCCACACAAAAACATCTTTATATGCAATGTGAGCTATGAATGGATTAGATTATGTTCCATTACACAGGAGACCTGGGCTGTTTCCGTTTATTCTGTGACACTCATGGGTAAATGGATCACTTATTTTTCTGTTCCTTCACTGTGATCTCTTCACATCAAATTTTAGTATTTGTTGTGTCCTCTCTCCTTCCACGAGATCTAGAAAGCATTAGTTTCTCCCCGAGAATTGTTTTCTCCTTTACAAGACATAGCAAGAAAGCTTACTATGTCATTGGGTACCTGCAGATAAAAATGTATGTGCCCACACATAATCACTTTTGTTTCATGTGTGGAGAGTTTGAAGAGACACAGTCTATCAGCATATGTGTGGAGTAGCGTTCTATCAATTTTATATTTAACTCAAAAGATTTCATTCCATGCATGCACCCAGAAAATGTGACTTAACTCTCTATCCCAGTGATACCCCAAGTATGTCTTTCCTTACTTTTAAGTACATGTCATCTTCTACCCATCAGTAGGCCAAAGGCAAAGATAAGCAAAAGAATACTGCTGTAAGTTCTCTGATGAGTGGACCTAGCTATTTAAGGCTCATTGTAGGGATTTTCTAGTATATATTTGGTTTGCCTAAAAAGTGATATTTTGGACTTAAGATATATGATGAGGGCATGCTACAAATAGAACCTTTTAAAACTAGACACAGAAGGTGCTCACTGTAAGATGTTTCAATAATTATAATATATAGGCATTTTTCGATAAACCTTTATGTGATGCAGGTTCTTAGGAAGGATGGCTAGAAATCAAACAGCACAGTTTCACAAACGTTTTCTTGAATTGTGATAAATTAGAATGTGTGTGGATAAAAGTCACTTGAAGCAGGAAGGAAACCAGTGACAACCAATCTGCCATTCATTTCACTGGCCCACTCCAGTGTTATTTATTCCCCATGGTCTGCAAAATCACTGTGCTGCAGCAGCTACATATGAGATTAAGCCTTGATCTATTCTCCTGCTTTCAGTAGTAGATAAGCTTGTATTCCAGCATGACCTTTTCTGTGAGATAATATATCATGGTCTTTAGGCTTAATTAACTTTATTGAATTATTTGAGTATGAAAATAAGGTCTTGGAAGCAGTGATTATTTCCATTGTAAAACTAGATTTGTAAATATATGAGAATCTTTAATACCAATCTATGGTTAAACCTTGATTCTACACATTATTCAATATAACACTCTGGGGTTTGGAACATACAGGCCTTAAACTGTCTTAAGTTTTATGTATCATCCAGATTCAAAGAATTAGCTTACTTGGAAGCATCATTCAGAGAATGAGACCAGAGTAGAAATCTACCAGAGGAATGGTTCTAGTTGTCAGATGAATACTCCCTGACACAGTTCTGTCCCTAAGGCTCTTTTGGGTTAGAAAGTTAGTACTTCTTAAAATGATAGGTCATGTACATGAAACTCTTGATGTTAATGTATTTCTGTAACTCAGCTATTATTCATCAGCTATGGCAGATTTTCACCTACTCCGTATAATGCAACTGGTATCAATACTATCTTTTAAGTAAATCATTTACCAAGATTAACAGTCAAAATCCATCTTCTAGCTCTTCAATCCACAAGAAGAAGGGAAAGCCAAGGAATGAGTAGTGCATTGTGTTGAATTAAAGCCCTTAAAACAACTGTGTCTCAATAAAAACCCATCATCTAATGTTATGAAAGCCTTTACTCCACCCATCCCAAGACTCGTCATTAAAGAAGAGGAGGCAGAAAGATTTTAAGAATGGGGTAGTGAATGACTACAAGGAAAAGGTGTTTTCTAGACACAGCAGACAGATAGCATATGAATTTAAGAGGCTGTGATGGCATGCATAAGACTTGTGCCGCTTTATGACAGACAAAATCCCAGTGAGGAGAGGGGAACTGTGCATGAAGTGCCACCCCACACCCAGAAGCTGTTGGCAAGTCAGTTTTCTGTAATAGTGGATGCTCTGGTAAGATGACCATGCTCGGCACAATGAGACTATCTACCTAAGAATATATGGACAGCACAAATTAGACTTTATAGGTGACAGAGAGGGGAGAGAGGGAGTTGGATAGATAAAAATGGGGTGTGGCATGGGAAAGAGCTAGGGAAGGACTGAAAATGATTAAAACTTTGTATATGAAATTATCAAGAAAATAGTAAAAATATTGTGAAGGAAAATGTAGAAGTATTTAGTAGAATATTATAAAAGGGGAAAATAACAAAAGGAAAATGTCAAGAAAAGAATATTTCAGAGGAAATTTTGTCAACATACATTAAAATTGTAACAATAGTCATTAGCATCTGAGATGCTGAGTATCAAGTGGATCCTTGGAACTTGAGACTGTCTGTCTTAGTAGTTGATGTATTCCCAAAGAGGCTTTTTAATACCAGAGAGGACAACAACCCAATATTTATCTGTTTGATGAGGCTGAATAACAGCTTGAGATTGAAATCCTAGAAGGCTCACTGAGAGTGTGTGGTTCTTAGTCAGTGCTGGAGCCTAGAAACATGGGTTTTGATGTCTGTAATCAGGAACAGCAGGAATAAGGGAAGTCATTTTGGAAACACATGACAAAAATTCTTGACAAAAGCAATGACAAAAGCAGGGGGAGAGAAGATTCATTTTGGCTCAGAAATCAGGGTTATAGTTTATCACTATAGGGAGGTCACAGCAACAAAAGCTTGACACAACTGTTCACATCATAACTGTAATTAGAACATACAGCAATCTGTGTGCATGCTCATGGTCAGCTCAACAGTCCCTCCCTCCTCATTTACACACAAAGAATAATGCAACCCATAGTCCCTGAATATTCTTATGTCATTGTAATAAATATATCCCCCACAGGCATGGTCACAAGACAACCTAATTTAGTCAGTTTTCATCAAGACTTTGTCAGTGAGGCTAGAGGTTATCAAGCTAACAAAGCCTACCACTATATATCTGTAGACCATTTTCATATCCTTCAGAATGGTTTCTCATTTCCTGTCTCCAAGGTTTTGTCTTGTCAACAATGTCATGTATTTGTCCTTGAGTTGTGTCTTTTCCTTTTTAAATTAGAATCAATCACTTACTAATTATACATTTAAGGTAACTTTATGTCTTATCATGGTTTCATGGTTCGTTTCTTTGTAACATCAATATAATATACCACCCTCCATATGTAACTAGCTACTTATCCACTCTTATTCTAAACCATATCTTGATTGCTTCATTGTTTTTGCATTTATGAATAAACTTGCTATAAACATCTATCAGCAGGTACTTGTGTAAACATAAGTTTTTAGTTTATCTGGGTAAATACCAAGAAGTAAATTGGCCCCATCTGATCATGAGACTATTTACATTTCAGAGACTTTCTAAATGCCTAAGTGTAGACCAAGGTCATCTACTTCCTCTCTTATTATACTAATGCAGAGTAGTCTTAGTATTCTGAATAGGCATGTGTTGTCCTTTGTTTTTTTTAAATTCAAAATCCCATAATAACATACAATGTTGAACCTATTTGACATGTTCATTTCCTGTGGCTTGTATATTTTCTTGAATAAGTTGCTCTTTGTTCATTTTATGACTTGGTGGCTTCTTTCCTCTTTATGGAGTTGTAAGAGCTGTTTTGTATGTTCTGTATTGAAGGGTATCAGTAGCTCTGGAAGGTATTCTCTAAGTCTGTGTTGTAACTTTTCATCCTCTTGTTATGTTTCCGATAACAATTATTCCCATTGATCAAATTCTTATCAACCTTTAGTTACATAGTGCTTCTGCAACTGTTCCCATAAAGCCTTTGCTATGTCCTGGGTCATCTAGAAATTATCTTATGTGATCTTCTGTAAGTTAGATATTTTTTCCTTCTAGGGCCATGATCCATTTTTAGTTAATTTTCCTGCAAGCATAAGGACTGCATGTGAATTCATTTTCTTTCCAGTGAATATCCAGTTTTATCCATATGATAAAAGGCTACCTTTGGTCCATTTTACTTCATTTCCTTTTTTGTTAGATGCTGGGTGACTATTCTGTGGTTATTTCTGGACTCTATTCTGTTCTATTGATCTTTTTGTCTGTTCTTTCACCACTTACCACCTACTCTTGATTTCTAAAGCTTTAGAATAAATCTTAGGGTTGTAGGATATCAGTGATCCAGATTTTGTTCTAAAAACTGAGTTGGCTTTTGGGGGTTCATTTCGGGGGTACATAACTTTAAGAACATATTGTTGCCCACAAAATAACATCCTAGGCTTTTCATTTACAATTGATATGGAATAAGTTAAAATTGTTGAGTTTCATTGTACTGAATGTAAGCTATGTCTCCATTTGTTATGGTCTTCAACCTCTTCCACCAGAGTTTGAAGTTATTCTTCATAGCACTTGTGAGTTTGTTGTTACAACTAAGCCTAAGTAATTCAGTATTTTGGATGCAGACAGAAATAGTAAAGTATGTTGTTTCAAATATCATTTGTACTTTGCTAGTACAAAAGAAGTAAATAACCTTCTCTCTGTCACTTAAAAGTTCTGGGAGATTATTATTGATTCTTTCAGATTATACATAATATATAGGTGACATGTATATAATATGTAGATTACTGTCTTATCTGTGACATAAGATTCTATTTCCTCCTTGCCATTTGATGTATCTTTTATTGTTTTTGCCTTACTTTAGCTTGATTTCTAGTGGTATATTGAAATACAGTCATTGATTCAATGACACAGATGTAATGGTGGAATCAATTTTTAATATGTTTAAGATATTTAAGATATTATTATATTTAATATTTTGGCATCTATATTTGTAAAATATGGCTACACAGTTTTCTTATAGTGCCTTTGTCTGGCTTGTATAAACCTAACATCATAATTTGGAAATATTTCCTTTACTTTTAACTTGTGGGAACATTTTGAAGAAATGTCATTTCTTAGTATTAAATGTTACACAGAATTCACCTTTGAACACATCTCATTCTGTTCTTTTTGTCATATTCATATTTACCAATTCAATAATTTTATTTGATATAAGCTTATTTTGATTGTTTCTTTCCTCTTGCATAAAACTGACAAGTTTTGTCTTTCAAAAAATAGGTCCTTTCCTCCTAGGTTATTGGATTTATGGGTAGAGAGTTAAAGTTTTCCTTCATTATTAACTGTCCCTAGATGTTTTAGTGATGCCCTCTTTTTGATCTGGAACTACCCGTGTTTGTTGGTTTTCCTTTGTCTTGTTATCCTGGTTGGAGGCATATTGATAGTATGGACCTTTTCAAAGAACTGGCTTTTAGTTTTGTTGGGTTTTTTCCATTGATCTCCTATTTTCAATTTTACTGGGTTTTTCTCTGATATTTGTTTTTTGTATTCTGCTTGCTTTAGATTTAATTTGCTCTCAATATCTCATTTTCTAAAGTGGAATAATAAATGATTGATTTTTAGATACTTGCTTTCAAATAATCATGCTAATTACTATGAATTTCCCCTAAGCACAGTCCTTCCCACAACCCAAAAATTTTTATATGTTTTACTTTCTTTTCATAAATTTTTCAAAATATTTTCATAATTTTGGTTATATTTCTTACTTGTGTTATGTAGATATATCATGTAATCACAATCATTTTGAGGAAAAGTTTCCATCTTTCTGGTTTTGATTTTTCAGGTTCATTCTACTATAGTCTCAGAGCAGAGATTGTGTGATTACTATACATTTAATTTTTCTTAATTTTAGTTACCATCTTTGAGTGTATGTACACTTGTAGGTATACATGTACTACAGCACATATGTGTAGACCTGAAGATTCATTGGTGGGGTCATTTCTTTCCTTCCAGTATCAAATTGGTTCTACATATCAAGATTAGGCAACCAGACTTGAATAACAAGGAACTTTCTCTTGTGAGACACTTTGCCAGCCCCCTATGCTTTAAAATTTGTAAGATATGTTTTATGGCTCAGAATAGGTTCTGTCTTGGTGAATTTTAACACTTGTGAGGAGAATGTATTGTATTATATGCTATTGTACGATTAAGTGCTAAAAAGATACCATTAAATTCATTGAACTGATGATGCTGTTTAATTCAGCTCTGTCCTTTGTCAATTCGTACTTGCTCCCTATGCATTTATGATGAAGAAATATTAGAGCCTGCTAATATAACTGACATATCTAATTTTTTCTGACAGGTCTATCAGATTTTGATATATATTGAATATTCTTTTCTTAAGCACATAAACATTAAGGATGATTGTTTCTGCTTGGGAAATTGACATTTCCTCACTAGTTAGTAGGCTATTTAAAACTTGCAGCCTCCCCAGTAACTTCCTGAATGTTTAACTACAATGGGCCCCCACATATTTTTGTCACCTCTTTTAATAACAAGTAGGTATATCACTCAGTATCCTTGGAGGTTATATTGTATGTAAGTTTGAAGGTATAATGAGTTCCTCATAGGCAATGTATACCTTTGCATGCATTCTTGATTTTTTTCCTGTCTTTTAGCTAATGTCTCTTATGTTGTTAATAAACAAAGAGATACCTGGTAGAGTTAAATTAACATCTACATTATTTCTACTAGTTTCTATTTGATTATTTGATCATATTTCCCTTATGCAGTTTATCTACCTCTAGTTATTTCAATGAAGTATTTTCATGATTTCACTTACGTCACTTCTTAGACTATTGTTAAATGAAAATCAGTAAACTTTCTAAAACATCTTTAATAAATTACTTCCCAAGGTATTGATATAAGGAAAGTAGTTTCAGAGGACTATTATGTTTCAGAGGCAGAGTTCTTCTGAGAGACTCTCCAGCCCAATCCACATTGTCAGGTACAATCTCGGAGCTAGATGCCAGAGCTTTTAACTTTCAGCCAATTGAGAAATGAATTTCTTTTCCTTTTTTTCAACTTAAATTCTCAATTTACTTGATTTTCTATTTTTATTAAACTAATAAAGTATATTCTAAAATATGCAACTCAGTATTGATATTTTTGAATCATCAAAATAATTTATAATAGTTAAATAACTCTTAAATATATGTAATGACCACTCAACCCATTTATAAAAATCTATTTGGAACATTAAATATGATAAAAGTATAAAAAAAAAACTCTTATCAAGTCCTCTATGAAAGGAAATTGTAACAAGTTCCTGATTAGACAGAAACCATTTCATCTCCAAGGGAGACTTTGCAGTGTTACTATGGCTTCATAGAATGAATTGGGTAGTCTTCCTTCTGTTTCTATTTTGTGGAATAGTTTGAAGAGTATTGGTATTAGGTTTTCTTTGAAGGTCTGATAGAATTTTGCACTAAATCCATCTGTTCCTGGGATTTTGTTGATTGGGAGACTTTTAATCACTGCTTCTATTTCTTTAGAGGTTGGAGGACTGTTTAGATTGTTTATCTGATCCTGATTTAATTTAGATATTTGCTATCTATCAGGACAATTGTCCATTTCATCAAGATTTTCCAGTTTTGTTGAATATAGGCTTTTGCAGAAGTATCTGATGATTTTTTTGAATTTCCACAGTTTCCATTGTTCTATCTCCCTTTTCATTCTGATTTTGTTAGTTTGGATGCTGTGTGCCTCCTGGTTAGTCTGGGTTCATCTATCTTGTTAATTTTCTTAAAGAGCCAGATCCTTTGTATGGTTCTTTTTGTTTCTACTTGGTTGATTTCAGCTCTGAGTTTGATTATTTCCTGCCATCTACTTCTCTTGGGTGTATTAGCTCTTTTTTTTTCAGAGCTTTCAGGTGTGCTCTCTCCTGTGTCTTTTGTAGGCACTCAGAGCTGAGTTTTCCTCTTAGCACTGCTTTCATTGTGTCTCATAAGTTTGGATGTATTGTGCCTTCATTTTCATTAAATTCTAAAATGTCTTTAATTTCTTTATTTATCTATTCCTTGACCAATTATCATGGAATAGGGCATTGTTCAGCTTCCATGTGTATGTGGGACTTCTGTTGTTTTTGTTGCTATTGAAGATCAGATTATTCCATTGTGATCTGATAGGATGCATGGGATTATTTCAATCTTCTTCTTTCTGTTGAGGCCTATTATGTGACCAATTATATGGACAATTTTGGAGAAGGTAGGTACCGTGAGGTGCTGAGAAGAAGGTATATTATTTTGTTTTAGGTTGGAAAATTCTAGAGATATCTGTTAAAACCAATTGATTCTTAACTTCTGTTAGTTTTAATGTGTCTCTGTATAATTTTTGTGTTTCCATGATATATTCATTGATGAGAGTAGGGTGTTGAATTTTCCCACTATTATTGTGTGAGGTACAATATGTGCTTTGAGTTTTAGTAAAGTTTCCTTTATGAATGTGGATGCCCTTGCATTTGGAGCATAGATGTTCAGAATTGAAAGTTCTTGGTAGATTTTTACTTTGGTGAGTATGAAGTGACCTTCCTTATTCTTTTTGATAACTTTCGGTTGAAAGAAGATTTGATTCGGTATTAGAATGGCTACTCCAGCTTGTTTCTTGGGATCATTTGCTTGGAAAATTGTTTACCAGGCCTTTATTCTGAGGTAATGTTTGTCTTTGATACTGAAGTACATTTTCTGTATCCAGCAAAATGCTAGGTCCTGTTTAGGTATCCAGTCTCTTTTTATGTCTTTTTATTGGTAGAATTGAGTTAATCAATGTTAAGAGATATTAAGGAATAGTAATTGTTGCTTTCTGTTATTTTTGATGTTATTTTAGTGTTTGTGTGGCTATCCTCTTTTGGGTTTGTTGAAAGATTACTTTCTTGATTTTTCTAGGGTATAGTTTCCCTCCTTGTGTTGACATTTTCCATCTATTATCCTTTGTAATGCTGGATTTGAGGAAAGATAATGTGTAAATTTGTTTTTATCATGGAATATCTTGGTTTCTACATCTATGGTAATGAAGAGTGTTGCTGTTTATAGTAACCTGGGCTGGCATTTGTGTTCTCTTAGAGTCTGTATGAGATCAGCCCAGGATCTTTTAGCTTTCATAGTCTCTGTTGAGAAGTCTAGTGTAATTCTGATAGGTATGCCTTTATGTTACTTGACATTTTTCCCTTCTTTGTTTTGTGCATTTGGTATTTTGACTATTATGTGACAGAATGAATTTTTTTTCCGGTCCAATCTATTTGGAGTTTTATAGGCCTCTTGTTTATTTATGAGCATCTCTTTCTTTTAGTTGGAGAAGTTTTCTACTATAGTTTTATTGAAGATATTTACTGGTACTTTAAGTTGGGAATATTCACTCTCTTCTACATCTATTATATTTAGGTTTGGTTTTCTCATCATGTCCTGGATATCCTGAAAGTTTTCGGTTAGGAGCTTGTTGCATTTGGTGTTTTCTTTGTTATGTCAATGTTTTCTATGGTATTTCTGTCCCTATGATTCTCTATCTTTTGTATTCTTTTGGTGATGCTTGCATCTATGACTCCTGATCTCATTCCTAGGTTGTTCTATCTCCAGGGTTGTCTCCATTTGTGATTTCTTTATTGTTTCTAATTGCATTTTTAGATCCTGGAAGGTCTGTTCAATTCCTTCTCCTATGTGGTTGTGTTTTCATGTAATTCTTTAAGGGATGTTTGTGTTTCCTCTTTAAGGATTTCTAGCTGTTAACTTGTGTTTTCCTATATTACTTTAAGGGAATCCTTCTTGAAGTCCCATATCATCATTATGAGATGTGATTTTATATCAAAGTCTTGCTTTTCTGGTATGTTGGAGTATCTAGGGCTCACTATTGTGAGAGAACTGGTTTCTGATGATGCCAAGTAGCCTTGATTTTTGTTACTTATGTTCTTGTCCTTGCCTCTCACCATCTGGTCATCTCTGGTGTTATATGGTCTTGCTGTCTCTGACTGTGGCTTCTCCCTCCTGCAAGCCCATGTGTTAGTACTCCTGGGAGATCAGTTCTCTCTGGGAGGAATTTAGGTACGGAAAACTGTGGCACAGGATCAGTTCTGGGTGCAGACAGAAACCAGAAGGATCCTGTCCCAGGCTGCTCCTCAGTTCCTCTGTCCTAAAGTCTCTGGGCGAGTCCCTCAGAGCAGAAGTGGTGGTCTTACTTGTGCTCTCAGGTGTGTCCATACTCCTGGAAGGCTAGTTATCTTCAGACAGTATTTGGGTATGGAGCACTGTGGCATAGGACCAGCTATGGGTACAGATGGAAACTGGAAGGCTTACTTCATTTCTTAGGAGAAATGCCACGTAGTCCACAGTACACATGTGTGGGTCACAGGACAACTTGCTTCTACTATATCTATGTTGGATCACACACAGATCTTTAGACTACCTAGCAAGTACCAACTCTCTAGCTGTCCCCAAATTTCTATTGTTTATAAACTCCCCAGATCATAGTATCCTGTTGTCACAGTCCAACAACCACAACCTGTCATTTATATAGGGCTTTTCCCCCATTTTAAGTGGTTTTCCTTCATTTGTACTATGTATTTGTTACTAATCCAGGCCAATTTCAGACTAATTCAAGGTCCTTTCAAGTATATTCCATAGTAGGGTTTATAATAAAATAGTCTTTTAGAGTAATTTACAACACAGGCCTCATAATAGAATGAAGGACCTTATCATAAAGAGCCTTGTATTTTTCCCTTTAGTTTCAAGTTTTATTGCCATTCGGATCACTTGGTCATTAACACGCAAGCATATTTCAGTACACATGCTGCCACACACACAATTTTACTCATGGCTCAAAGCATTATTTCTGTGGGAAAAAAAGAAGTGAGGGCAGTAGCAAGGCCCGCATAGGAGAAACACTGGCAGGCAAATCCTACATAGGGGGATAGGGAATCACTGCCTAGGCCTGCGCACTGCACCGTGATGGCACCCAAGTACCTGTAGAGAAGGAGACTGCCTGGTTAGCAGGGAGGGAGGTCAGTGCTCAGAAGATGGTGCTGTTCTGGCATGGGCCTCCCAGACACCTGTTGAGGAAGCTTGACTGAGGCCTGCTCCATGTTCTTACAAGGTGGGTTTTAATAAGAAGAAACAGTTCATAGTTGCAATGCTGTATTATAGAAAAGTAGGAAGAGAAAAGGAGACAGAGAAATAAAGAGAAAAGAGAAGATAGAGGGATGAGAGATGGTTGTGACCACATGGAAAGAGGGGAAAGAATGGAAAGAGTGGGACAGAGAGGGCAGAAAGAGATAAGAGAGGACAGAGAAAGATAGAGGGCAGAGAGAGCGAGAAAGGGCAAGAAAGGAGGGGCAAGAAGCCTTCTTCTAGTAGGGTGGGTTACATGGCAACAGCTAGGTAACTGTGGAGTGGGGAAAGCCTGGCTATAGCCAGATGACTGTAGGGGTGGAGACCAGCCAGAATGCTAGTGGCCTGGGATGTGGCCATACATGACTAATGGCCACAGGATTATGGAGTTGAGGAGTCAGCAGTCTGAGAGCATGGCTCAGAGGTTCTGTCCCTTGTAAAATGTTCTACTGGGTCTCTGGAGTGAACCTAGCTCAACCAGTCTACCGACTGGTCCCTGGTTAATGGATATATAAGGTCCCACATATATTCATTAACTTGAATAAATAATAATTGTTTAATCAGTTATAAATAACAAATTTTCTTTCATTTTTCATTTCTTGTGTATATAAGTACATGTGTTTTTGTATGTTGATGGACACACACACACACATATATATATATGTATGTATGTATGTATTTATGTATGTATGTATAGTGTAAGTACCTACTTGGAGATGGTTATCTAAGACTGATGTTAAGAACTTTTCTCAATAACTCTTTCGCCTTATTGAAGTAGGGTTTCTCAGTCAAACCTAGGGCTCCAATATGGCTAATCTTGTTAGGTAACAATGTTCAGAAGCTCTTGTCTCTACTTCCCAAAGTTGTTGCTATAGGCAAGCACTATGCCTGATCTACATTTTTAATATTTATTTATTATTGCATTGTGTGTGTGAGTGTGTGTGTATGTGTGTGTGTGTGTGTGTGTGTGTGTGTGTGTGTGAGAGAGAGAGAGAGAGAGAGAGAGAGAGAGAGAGAGAGAGAGAGAGAGAACTTAGGTCCTAAGTTCTAATACACCTCCCTATCCCCTGATCTCCATTCTAATGGGCATTACAGTTATATAGCCATTTTGTTTGAAGATAAACTCTGTAACTCTTGGACCATCTTCCCGGTCCTACGAAAGCCAACTTCTCCATTTAATCTTTACCCCCATGCCATTGCTGCTCTTCTTTTCTCTGTAAATTCAGGCTTCTATCCTAAGCACACTTTTCTCCTCTCTAAAAGATTTTGGCTTTCACTATTTTTACTCTGGCATGAGGAATTGTATTTACTCCTCCTTTTGCAAAAAGCTTTCCACAGCAACAGATTTTGAGAATGGTAGATCCTGCTGCTGCTATTTTTATTTTGTGGCAGTGGTGGTTTTATCTCCATCTTTAATATACTTGGTGCTTGCTGTTCTGGTTTCTAAGAAGCAGATGTAATTCTTACCCACTTCTCTATGAGGAAGGAGCATATCTCTCTTCTCCCTAGCTTCTTGCAGGATTATTTTCATCAGTTTTCTGAAGATTCATATATCATCCATAAATGTGCTTTCAGTCAAGTTTTATTTTGTCTTTTGCATTTTCCCTGCAAGGCGTCACTCTTGAGTCTTGCACCATGTTGACTGATATGCATGAGAAAGAATTTGTAGTTACTACTGTTTCAAGACTTTTCTTTCTCATGTCTCTTCTTTCTGCCACTTCTGTTCCACATCTGTGACACCTCTTGTTCTTATATCATAGTTCTTAAAAAAATCACTCTTGCTTTATTCTAGTTCATTTAAACTTTTGTGTGTCTGTGTGTGTGTCTGTGTGTGAGAGTGTGTACGTGTGTGTGTTTGTGTGCGTGTGCCTATTAATACATGTACCTGTACTGAAGCATGTGAAAACTAGAGGATAATAAAATGTGTTTGCTCTATCACTCTGGGCCTTTTCTCCTTAGAACAAAAACTCACACCAACCTAGACTTGCAATTTTTTTCTTGGTTGGCCATCCAACAAAACTCAGGGATCAGTCTTCCTCTACCTTCCTACATATCCTGGTAAGGGAGTTCAGGCATATTCAGCCAAGCAAATCTTTTTTGCTTTTGGTACTGGAAATTCTATTGTGGGTTCCCATGTATGCATAATGATCAATGTTAATAACTGAGTTGTTTCTCTATACTTTTTTTAAGTTTTTTTTTTAATTCTTATGAACTTAAGCTTATATATTCCCTCCTGAGTTTCATCATTCTCTAATGAGCCCATAAGAAAGTCATTCTTCATTTCCGCTACAGCATTTGAGCTCTGTAACATTTTTGTTTAATTAATTCATGCATTCATGCATGTTTATTTCTATCATTTGAATCTTCAGCATATTAATCGTGGTTTTGATAGTACTCGTCTGATAATTGTAACTCTTTTTCTATATGCAATTTTTCAGTCTCCTCAGGCTGTAATTCTACCTTGGAGTATGCCACATAAGTTATTATTGAAGATGAAAGTGTTAAATTGACAATAGAGATAGTAATAAGCATTTAATCATATAGCTGTAATATTTAGGGGTTCAATAGTGTTCCACAGTTCTATCCCTGGAGTGTAGGCATTACTTCTTTTTCTCAACATTTTCTTCCCATTACTTGGGTCTAGAAGTCTGTCGAGGAGTAGAGCTGGCATTTCACTTCCTCAAGTTGACTGGAATCTGATAAACCAGGACATTAGGCTGATAGAACAGCTGCTCCTGAAACCAGCCACTCTTAGGGACAAACCAGAACTCTGATATTATCCCTTGTCCTGGCTCTTTACAGATATTTAACAAGATATATAATTTTTTTGATAGTGACTGGGAGGGCTCCTGAAAGAAAAACTAAGTTTGTTGAAGGTTATGTCTAACCTGTCTCCTAAAATGCCCCACATTCACCTGAGTTGGCAGCTCTGAACACCTAGCAACATGTCAGTTACAGTTCAGAGTTTTTCCACATGAAGTTGGTTTCCTTGGTGATTTCGGCTGTGGGTTTGTACTCTGGCAGGAATAAATCTCTACATCAGTGTGTTGCCCTCTCAGCTTGCCCTGTGACCTCATTTACCTGCTGCATCTAAGAAAGTTGTTATTTTTTGAAGTTTCTTCAGCTTTTTCACTTGTTAAGATAAAGTAGCAGCTTCTATGCTCCTTAAGTGGAAGAAACAGAAATAAGAGGTTTGAGTAAAGGGCTCGCCTTTCAATACACATGTCACTTTCTCATCTGAGTTGTATTGATCACATTGTGTTAGATCTTTTTCTTTCTTTTTCATTTTTAAAAACCTTTTATTGGTTCTTTGTGATTTTCACATCATGAACTTCAGTCTCACTCATCTCCCCATCCCTTTGTTCTGTCCTCCAACCTTTCAACCTCCAGAAAAGAAAAGAAAAATTAAAAACAGAATTAATAATAATTTTAAAAATCTCATCATGGAAGCTGCAGTGTGTCACACAGTGTATTCTTTTTTCTGTGTGTCTTTACTTGCAAATGTTCATTGCAATGATTCATTCACTTGTTTTGAAGCCTCTGGCTTCTGCTACACCATCAACACTGGATCCTAACCCAGATTCCTTTCAGATATCAAGTTATTGCCCTGTGTCATAGAGATCCTGCTGCTTTGGATCTGTGGGACCAATGCCTTTGAAGGCTCCAGCAGTTCATATGGTAGATATTGTGGTGGGCTAGGCTCAAATGGGAGCTGAGTTGGTCAGCCCGAGGCCTCCCCTGCACCCACACTACCAGCGTGAGCTCTCCATCACTGCCCTGCCTTAGTCAATAATATAGCTAGCAAGGGGTTATTCTCCTGCTCTCATGCCCTCTTGGCTGGCTCCCCCATGCGCATGCCGCCAGGGCTAGCTCTTCTGTGCCAAGCTGAGGTGTAGCCACAAGGAATAGGGCCATCTCAGCCAGTGAGGGGTGGGTCCAGCTCTGAATAGTACTTGGATATCAGCATGGAACTAGGCAGCAGCCCAGTCTGGGGAGTTGCTTTTGTGGCAAACATAGGCCCTGCATTTCAACACAGAGCCCTGCTGCTGCATGACCATGGATCCAAAAATGGCCCTCAGCAGCACCATGGGCCAGGATATCAACATGAACTCGGGTGACAGGGCATGCTACTCACACAGGCCGTCCTCTCTACCCTCAACTCTCCAGATCTCTCCCATCTCTCCATCACATGATTGCACATCCAGTGGTTCCCACTGTGGTCGGGCTATGAGACAGGTAGGCCTCTGTGTGGCTTCTTATTAACAGTAACAGCAACAGATAAAGGAACTAATGATAGGTCATTTGGGATGACCTGAGCATTTGGACTAGATGTGGAAATTCTAAGGAAATAATAATGGAAAGCACTATGGTCTTATAGTCCTTCCTGTTGGATCATTTTTAAGTAAGTCTATTGATAGTCACATTAATGCCAAGCCTGGTCTTTTTTTTTATTTTATATATAACTTTGAGATCAAAATTCTGTGCTTCTGAAGTAGCAGGGTGATTGTGGAAATAACCCGAGATTGTACTGAAAATTATCTGATGTCCCTAGGATCACCTCTCCTAGAAGTGGGTATCATCTTTTTCTTCTGTATGAACCCTTGTAAGTCCTTTCTCTGGACTGAACACATAATACAGACATAAAAGACAGGTCCAGGATTTTGGCTGTTTTTTAAAACTTATTTTAGTTACTTGGCACAGTCAACTTAGAACAGCCTGGAAGGATGAATATTGGTGAATAAATATCATCTAATCATAATCATTCTACTTTGCAGCTCTTCTTGAAAGAAAAAAACCCAAAGATATGGCAATGAATATGAAAGTCCTTTCTAAGGTACTTGCAGGTCAACTTCCCCAAACACTAGCAATGTGTGTTGTATAGAAGGCAGCTTAATTGATGGGGCAAGCATGTTTTCCAGAAATGGCAGCAACAATGTCCCTTACCCAATATGGGTGTTTGAAGAATGTTATTGTTACATATCTCTCCCCAATGTTAAAGTCTACCAAGAAAGTTCCCTGAAAATGTTGACTGTGGTGACCACCATGAATAAGGACCATTCGTGTGATACTGTAAAGAGTCTGAGTTTAGTTAATAAATATGTTCCATCTGCACAATGGCTCTAATAATTCAGCAGCTGTAATATTATGAAGCCAAAGCAAATTGTTCCAAGGTTCACCCAGGCTTTCTGCTCCCTGGTCCTGATATACTCTAGAAGAGCCACTCCAACTTGCCAACCATGCGAATGAGCCTCTCAGCTCCTAATCAAGCCAGGCGTGCTAAGGAGATGTTCCACTGTGATGACTTCACTGTCTTAACTGTTGTCCCCTGAGCAGAATAAATGATTCTTCTTTAAGCCAGAAACTAATTTCTGGATTTATTTGCTATGTGGCCATAGTTTCTGGGTGTAAAAGGAAGCAACAGATGTTTAGCACATTTGGTCACCTCTCGGCTGGGCTTTCTATGTATAGGGATACATAGAAATACTGTTCTACAAGGGACAGCTCTGTGCATGGTATACTTTAGACATATCAAGAGAAAGACAAAAACAATTTATTTGATCCATGTATTATGTGGTTCCTCAAGGTAAGCTATTTTGACTTAGAATACTTCCATTCCAAAAAATAAATGTCTCATCAATCAGGGTCATCCTTAGAATAATACAGGTTGGTGTACAGTATGCTTTTCTAATTTTGTTCTTACGAACGTATCTCCTGATTGATTTATCTCAATAAATTTCATTGAACAATGTCAATATCATCAAGCCATGATGGGAGTTTAATGTTAAGAAGTCACCCTTGTGCTTGGCTCTTAGTGTCTCACCCACAAATACCGTTTACCTTGCTGATGAAAAATATGAATAGCAATGCTTCTAACAGTTTAAGATTTCACTAGGGTACAAATGAGCTTAACACTTATTTCACACATTCTATAATTAGAGTTGTTTAAGTTTGCAGTGTAAAATTAAGTTAAATGTCAGTGTAGAATTAAGTATAAAGTTTAAACTTTTAGAGTTGAGAGGGACCTGAACAGTTATCTCAAGTTTTGTATTTCCACAAACAAAAAGTTTTGGATATATAAAATCTGAGGAGGTTTAACAATGTTGACTTTCACTGATTTTTAGGGCCATGTGGGTTGTCCCTTCTTTCCAGTTCAGTCTAATGTAATGTTCTGGGATTCAGCCTGAACACCTCTGACAGTTTTTAAAAGATTCTTCAAGTGCATTTATAGAACAAGCAGAATTGAAAATTAATTAATATAAGTGGAGAAAAATGAAGCAATAACAATTTAATAATAATATAATAACAATTATATATTATACATATAAGATATATAATATATATGACATATAATATACAATAACAATAATATAATAGCAATAACTAAACAGAATATCAGCAATTATCTGAAACTTCGACCATTAACTAAATGATAGCATCAATAATATCACATAGAAAAAAGGAACTATCTCAATTTCTATTTTATTTCAACTATTTAGTTTAATTCTAGAAGAATGGTTGAGTATGCTCTAAGGTTTCTGATTACCAAAGTCTAATAATTTATAATCTCCTTTTTTAAATAACAGAGCAAAGGTCTCTGTCTCAGAAAATTGGACAGTATCCAGCTAATTCAGTTTTCCATGAGCTCAGACAGTGCTCTAAGCATTACTTTTTATTTGTTACCTTTATTCCATCACTGACCAATTATTTGGGTGATCAGATTCACATTGAAGCCCTAAGTTGTGTTTACAATAACAATTTCCCTATTAAACTAAGTTTAGCAAAGGTAGACAGTTAAAGAAGATTAAGCATCAGAAAACTGAGATTTCATGCACATTACAAAGGTGTTATCATAATGAGTCAAGGGTGAGAAACACTGGTTTGACATCCCTGAGATAGTGCAGAGTAGTTCTGAGAAGCTCTGTGACAACGAGGTATTATTTGAACAAGTCACACTGTTCTGAAGGGAAAAGTATTGCCTAGCTGCTGGCATGAGCTTGATGTTTAAAACTGGTACTTATGAGGTAACTTGTGCATTTGTACACAACCTAAAATATTCACAAAGAGTTCAACCAAGATATGTGCTCTTAAATATGTCACTTGGTCAAAACTCTTCAGAAGGGGCATTCTGAGACTCTACCTCATGAAATAGGATGATTCTTCTGTTTTCTGGGCACCAAAGAATGTTGAACAATTTTTTTTTTATGTTTTTTTTATTTCTTTTTTTCCCCCGAGGCAAGGTTTCTCTATGTAGCCCTGGCTGTCCTGGAACTCACTCTGTAGACCAGGCTGGCCTCAAACTCAGAAATCTGCCTGCCTCTGCCTCCCAGAGTGCTGTGATTACAGGCGTGCACCACCACCACCCAGCGAACAATTTTTTTTATATTGACATATTGCATCCTACCTGCCTTGTATATCACCTGCTCAGACAACCAGGTGGCAGCAGAAATCATTTATCACTCAGAAGAATTAAGACTCTTTACTACACTCAGACTTATTTGAACAGCTGAATGCCTGCTAATTTTTTCTTTCCTTGTGTAGGCATGATGCATTTATAAAGGTGACCTTAATGTAGCCACTAGGGTTGATGGGGGAGACAAGGTGTAATTTGCTTGGCCATATATGAACGTTGAACTTTGGTTTGTCTCTACCAACTCTTTTTAGAGCCTTTGGAGAAAAGAAAAACAGTCAGGTTCCACATGGACAATACAACCTCCACTGTTTTCAAGATGCCTGGATAAAACTTATGTGTGGTATTAGTATTTGAAAATCACTCTAGTGAGGGAATCAATGGTTAATATGGGACACTTGGTAATAACAGGCTGTGTATAGTGATGAAAAGAAAAGGCCGGTACTCAATGTGGCCTTCTAAAAATAGCTTTCTCCTTAAACTAGAAAATTTGTCTTTTGGAAGCCTTGGAGCCACATGACCATCTTGAGTGCTTTCTTAGGAAATAGCTTGTCGATAATACGTTATACTCAAAGTTTGTGCCTCACTGGCAGTATAAGAAATATCCCCAGTTCCAAAGTGTATATTACACCTCAATTCTTAACATGTGGCAGAACAATAATGTAATTTTAGATAACCTGTCATTAGTAGTAATATTGTGTTTTTTACCTAATATAGGTTATTACTTCATGTACTGTTTACTTTATGATGAGTATGTGATTTTCTTTTTTAAAGTTACATCAAAATTTCTTTTTTTTTAATTTTTTTATTCGATATAATTTATTTACATTTCAAATGATTTCCCCTTTTCTAGCCCCCCCCCCACTCCCCGAAAGTCCCGTAAGCCCCCTTCTCTCCCCCTGTCCTCCCTCCCACCCCTTCCCAGTTCCCCGTTCTGGTTTTGCTGAATACTGTTTCACTGAGTCTTTCCAGAACCAGGGACCACTCCTCCTTTCTTCTTGTATCTCATTTGATGTGTGGATTATGTTTTGGGTATTCCAGTTTTCTAGGTTAATAACCACTTATTAGTGAGTGCATACCATGATTCACCTTTTGAGTCTGGGTTACCTCACTTAGTATGATGTTCTCTAGCTCCATCCATTTGCCTAAGAATTTCATGAATTCATTGTTTCTAATGGCTGAATAGTACTCCATTGTGTAGATATACCACATTTTTTGCATCCACTCTTCTGTTGAGGGATACCTGGGTTCTTTCCAGCATCTGACAATTATAAATAGTGCTGCTATGAACATAGTAGAGCATGTATCCTTATTACATGGTGGGGAATCCTCTGGGTATATGCCCAGGAGTGGTATAGCAGGATCTTCTGGAAGTGAGGTGCCCAGTTTTCGGAGGAACCACCAGACTGATTTCCAGAGTGGTTGTACCAATTTGCAACCCCACCAGCAGTGGAGGAGTGTTCCTCTTTCTCTACACCCTCTCCAACACCTGCTGTCTCCTGATTTTTTAATCTTAGCCATTCTGACTGGTGTAAGATGAAATCTTAGGGTTGTTTTGATTTGCATTTCCCTAATGACTAATGAAGTTGAGCATTTTTTAAGATGCTTCTCCGCCATCCGAAGTTCTTCAGGTGAGAATTCTTTGTTTAACTCTGTACCCCTGAGGGCTTCTGCCTGAGGCCTTGCCCCAGATTGTGTCTGTGGACCAGATGGAGCCCGTGTGCACCCCCAGGGAGCGCCGAAGGTGTATGCTGCTGTGACCTCCCCTGTGTTCCGCTCACTCCGCTGGGCAGCCGATTCCCCAACCGGGCTGGCGCACACAAGGTTAGCCTGGTCGCCCAGGCCCTGAGTCCAGGCAAATGCCTGGGAGGCCAAGGTCCAAGCAAAGTTCCCCTAGGGCTATGACTGTTAATTGGGTCCGCCAGGTGACCCGGATGGCCGGTGTGCGAGTCTGCGTTCCCCGAAAGCACTGGGAGAGTCTGTTGTGCTAACAACCTCCTGGGCGGGTTGACACACAGATGGCCCACCAAGCCGCCCAGTTCTTGGGGTCAGTCCTGTGCCTTTTGGGGCCTAGACCCCAGTTTTGTTAGCCTCAGGCTACGCTTGTTAGCTGTCTCTGCCCTACCGAGCACTCTGGGTCCTGTAGGCAAAATGGCGGCGCATGCGCCCGCCAGGGCAAAAAAACCTCCTGGCTGGGTTGGCACCCCGATGGCCCCCTGACCAGCCCAGGGCCTGGGTGCAGGCCAACGCCCGTCGGGCTCAGACCCCTGCGGTGTTGGCCTCGGATTATGTTTGTGTACCTCAGTCTGTCTGATCTCTGGAGTCTGAAATCAAGATGGAGGTGAGTCTCTCCTGACTGGCGGGAAGCCGAGTTCTGAAGTGGCTTCTGTGCAGCGAAAGGCTCTGCAGAACCGCAGCTGCTTGCCGCCCGGCTGGTCAGCGAAGGTCAGTGGTCGTGGGCACAGGGCCTAACTGGACCCTGTGTCGCCTTGGTTCCACCGCTGATGGCCCTTCAGCTGGACCAGCCACTGCTGCCGCCGCCGCCGCCGAGTCCCCCAGCTCCAACCACCACATCAAAATTTCTATTATCATCATTATCTAAAAACAGAAGAAAGCTAACTATTCTCTTCTGTTTCTTATTTTCATAATGTTAATTTTCAAAAGAAATGATTTTGCTTTTAAACCCATTTATAAGTATACCAGGTATATGTTCTGGAAATAACTGTTCATCTAAGGGAAAAATAAAAATTATCCAAATAATTGAAAGTCCGAGAGGTTAGGGTTTTACCTCCCTGTCAGAATGCATCCTCAGCCCTGAAAGACCCTGATTTCAATTCCATCACCATGAAAACTGGAAACAAAAGGAAGTGAGAGGGGAGGGATCAGAGACAAACTCAAAAATTAATATACCCCAAAGGGGAAAAAATACTATCATTATGGATATAAAGATAAACTACATCACCTATAACGCGTTTCTGTTTCCCGGCTGTATTATCTAGAGTCTTTAAAGGAGCCTTTGTAATGACTACAGATTAGAAAAGAGAATTTCTAGAATGCCTTACATGATAGGGGCTGGGTATTACAAAATGGCTGATGCTGAGGACCTGGTATCTGCTCAGTCTATGACGGTAGATGTCCCAGCAGCGGCAAACTAGCACCAAAGGTCTGAAAGACTTTTGGAGGTTCTCTTGTCATCAGTCCCATTAGAAAGAAGAGACCAGATTCTGTTCATGGACAGAGACAGTAGTTTCAGTAAGTAACAGAAACCATGGCATAGAAAAACGTTTTTACCAATAAGAAACCTCGGCAAGCTGGCAATTCCCTTTTCCTTGGACCCCTTTATATCTGAGCCACTACTGGATTGTACTACCAATTCTAGGGGAAGTGCCTACTAGCTTCCCAGAAGGAGTAACTATCTTCATCTCTTAGTTGATTCATCTGCCAATCAAGTTGATGTTTCACTGTCAAGCCTGTATGCTTTTACTTCGCACAGTGTTATGACCTGGGATCCTTTTGCTGAAGATTGATCCAGGTACCTTTGTCTTTGTGACTCCCTCCTGTAGGTTGTCCCCACATTTGTCTTGGATTTTGTACATAGATATGTGCCCTGAGGTAGAGCTTTTACTTTTCTTCTTCTAGAAAAGTCTGCCTTCATTATAAAGTTTAGCTCTGTTGTCAGTTGAGAAACAAATATCAGAAACGTATAGATTCTTTCTGCATAATATAACCTTTCTCACACTATAGTTTTACACCAACTGGTGTAGTCCTTTCATTACTCCCTGGCTGCAAGCTGCCAGCTCCACGCATGTAAGAACTGTTGGTCCCATTCAGGATTGTATCTCATGTAACTCAAGTGAGATGGTAGTTGCATAGGAGTGTTTAAAGTTCTCTTAATTTTATAATAAAGTACCTATAGGAAGAAACTCAAATTTGTATGAATTACCAAATGTTCTCTGCACCTTAGGCTTCTCTGCATATCATTGGAAGAGACCTTGAGTCTCTTAGTTTTTCTCTTCCAGTGAGTCTATATCTAGCAGTTGTGATAAATCACTTTATTTCTAGTAAACTGAGAAATCTACTGCTGAGCTTGGACATAGAAATTTTAAGCAAAATGAGAATGGGGGTGAGAAACATGAAGGTTTGACACTCCTGGCTCCTGCCATTTGATAAAGAAGGGGAAACTATGAGTTTAGAAAAAATAGCAAAACATGAAGACAGAACCATATACACTGTGTTCAAAGAATATTAGTGCTTCTGTGAATTTATTCCAAGGTTATTAGTCCTGTGTTACTTTATTTAGTTATTTAATATACCATATCATTGGTATGTAACTTTTTGCTCTCTATCACCATATTGGATAAAGAAAAATTATATTGGCTGTACATTGAGTATGTAAGCAACAGTGAGAGCTAGTGAACCCAAAAAAAGACAAAAGCAACAAAACTCTGTAGACTTTCTATCTATCATCACAGGTTAGAAAAATGCCCACACAAAATAATCTTATATGCATAGCTGCATGCACAAAATTGCTTAAAATCGAAGAGCAAATCTAGAATTACAATCTCTAATAAAGAAAATATCAATAATTTTGAATATCTTATTAAAATAGTAAAAGAACGGGGTAATTCAAAAGTAGTAGGATGCTTAGCATTGTAGGTGAAAATAAATGCATCAATGTGTGGTTCAGTTCTAGTGCTTACAGTTCGCAGTGGGTTCTCAAGTTTCTCGTTTACATTCTGATTTCACTCTCATTGTGCGCCATTCCTCAGCACAGTTCAGTGTAGGTGCTAACAGAAAGCAATGGCAGCATGAATAAAGCATGACCACCAAATGAGGAATGTATCTTTTGTAAAGACACATCCTTTACAAGTAAAGAGTAAAGAGACAAAAGCAAATATTTCTTTAAAATGAAAGTCAGGGTGAATGAAGATTTATTCAAATGAGGACATAACAGATTTATGTAAACCCTAAAGTGAAGATGCAAATGCACTAAAGTATCTCCCAAAAAATTCTTGAAATCTGTTTTGAAACTATTTTTGTCATAATAAAAAACAAAGCTACATATCTTCAGCTGTTCACAGGCCAGTGTTTATCTTGTCAAATGTATAAAATAGTTTGCTTTATTTTGAGTTCATTCTAAATTTCAGTTTCATTAGAAACACTTATAATTTGAAATGTTATATGATAAGTTGGCTTTCAACATAAAATGCTTATTTAATTAATTTAAATAATTGGATAATGTGCAAGGGGAATTTTGAAATAGAGTTCCACCCCAAATCTACAGGGAGCTAAAGATTACTGGAAGAAGTAAGATCTCTGCAGGAGGGGTGGGGCAGGGGAAGTTCTCTTATTGGTTATTAAATGCAGAGTGGTCAGCCCTAAAGGCATATATGCACAGCAACATATACAAAATCAGCAAAATTTGTGCATACACACACACACACACACACACAGAGAGAGAGAGAGAGAGAGAGAGAGAGCTCTATCAAATACCATATAATAATAATCAAAGAAAAAGCTACTAACTTGAGAGGGGCAGAGGGGGGCATGTAAAGGATTTGAGGGGAGGAACCTAGGAGATGCTTGAGTTCCTGACTCAAGGAAAGAGGAAACAAAATATATTTCAATTCAGAAGATGTTATAAATAATTTAATACTGTGTTGTAGCAAATCTTAAAATTTGTTCAACAGTATATTTCTCAACTTACTTATCTTATTTCCAATATTTTAAGGATTTCCTGTAATTGATAAATCCCTAATCTCGTATTAAATTCACAGACTTGGTGGTAATTTGCATTACGTTATTTCTTTCTTATGCTTTTGTGCCTAAGTTTTCTTGATATATCCCACAGTGATACTTTATTAAATATGTTTTGGGGACAACAATCATGCTTTCTTTTCTCTTTTAACTACTATGGCCAGCACAACAGATATATTAATAGTGGACAAAGAAAATTGCTTGATTATCCTTTTTAGTTCTTTGTGTAATTCTCCTGATTTAGATGTATCATTTAAAGCCATTTTTCAAGAATACTATATTTTCATCCCATTTGCTATTAAAAATGACAAGTTGACCCATATTTGTAATATTAGTGTTGATATCCATTGGCCAAACATAGACTTTTAAATTAGCCACAATATTCTTCAAATTTCTTTCTGTGTTTTTTTTTTTTAAAATTTCTTTAATTTGCATGGAAAGAAACACATATTTTAGATCTCTATATTTTTAAACCTCTTGTAATGTCGCCTCCTGTATTGCTTCATAAACTAATTGTTTAGAAATGGTTTTAATTTTCTACTAAGAAATACGCTAGCATTCATCTAAATTTTGCAATAGAATGTGAACTCTCACTTAAACAAAAATATGTTTTGAAAATAAAGTCATATTTTTTACTCTTATTCTTTTATGTCATTGTAATACATACAGTCCTTTTTATGCACCAAATTTCGCAGCATGATTTTATGTACAATGACTTCTCAAATTAGTTCTTGAGTGTTTCCAGGAATTCCCTACAAATTAAACACACCATTTTTCTGAGAAAAACTATAATCATCATTCTCCTTTTCATTGATCACCATTCCTTTATCTGTAATTGTTTATTTGGGGAGTGGGGTTCTGGTTACTTTTGAAATATGGTAGAAGGCATCCTATCATTAAAGAATTCTAGATAATAGAAAGAACACAATTGAATAGATTGAACACAGTCTGTGTACTAGGATATAATGTCCTTCATAAGAATGCCCAAGAGTGATGTAGATGAATCTTGAGATAGATCTCTTCATAGCTTCATCAGGAACCATGACGCTGATTTCCATATTGACAACTCTGCACTTGCACTGTCTTTCCCTACATCCATAATAGCATGAGCTGTCACTTGGTTTTTTGTTTGGTTTTGTTCTGTTTTTGTTTTGTTTTGCTCGTGTTTTTTTACATGTGGGTAAGCATTCTACATTTTTAATTGGATATTTATTTTATTACATTTCAAATTATATCCCCTTTCCTGATTTCCCATTTAGAAAACCCTTATCTCTTCCTCCCTCTCCCTGCTTCTATGAGGGTGTTCCCTCACCAACCCACCCACTCCTGCCTCCCCACCCTGGCATTCCCTTACACTGGGGCATCAAGCCTTCACAGGATCAAAGGCCTCTCTTCTCATTAATGCCAGATAAGGCAATCCTCTGCTACATATGCAGCTGGTACCATGGGTCTCTCCATGTGTACACTTTGGTTGATGGTTTAGTCCCTGGGAGCTCTGGGGAGGTCTGGTTGGTTGATATTTTTGTTCTTCCTATGGGTTGCAAACCCCTTCAGATCCTTTAGTCCTTTCTCTAACTCCTACACTGGGGACCCTGTGCTCAGTCCAATGATTAGCTGCGATCATCCACCACTGTATTTGTCAGGCTCTGACAGAGCCAATCAGGAGACATCTATATCAGGCTCCCTTCAGCAAGCACGTCTTGGCACCCACAATATTGTCTGTGTTTGGTGTCTGTATATGGGATGGATACCCAGGTGAGGCAGTCTCTGGATGGCCTTTCCTTCAGACTCTGCTGTACACTTTGTCTCTGTATTTCCTTCCGTGAGAATTTTGTTCTCCCTTCTAAGGACAGAAGCATCCATACTTTTGTCTTGCTTTTTCTTCAACTTCATGTGGTCTGTGAATTGTATTTTGGGTATTCTGAGCTTTTGGGCTAATAACTACTTATCAGTGAGTGCATACAATGTGTCTTCTTTTGAGACTGGGTTACCTCACTCAGGATGATATTTTCTAATTCCAACCATTTGCCTAAGAATTTCATTAATTCATTGTTTTTAATAGTTGAGTAGTACTCCCATTGTGTAAATTTTCTGCATCCATTCCTCTGTTGAGGGACATCTGGGTTCTTCCCAGCTTCTAGGTATTATAAATAAGGCTGCTATGAACATGGTAGAGCATGTGTCCTTGTTATATGTTGGAACATCTTTTGGGTATATGCCTAGGAGTGGTTTAACTGGGTCCTCAGGTAGCAAGTACTCTGTCCAAACTGGCAGGAACTGCCAAACTGATTTCCAGTGTGGTTGTACCAGCTTCCAATCCCATCAGCAATGGAGGAGTGTTCCTCTTTCTCCACATCCTCATCAGCATCTGCTGTTACCTGAGTTTTTGATCTTAGCCATTCTGATTGGTAGGAGGTAGAATTTCAGGGTTGTTTTAATTTGCATTTCCCTGATGAATAAGGATGCTGAACATTTCTTTAGGCACCTCTCAGCCTTTAGGGATTCCTCAGTTGAGAATTCTTTATTTAGCTCTATACTGTATTTTTAATAGGGTTATTTGGCTCTCTGGAGTCTAACTTCTTGATATATGTATTGGATATTAGCCCTCTATTGAATGTAGGATTGGTAAAGATCTTTTCCCAATCTGTTGGTTGACATTTTGCCCTATTGACAGTGTCCTTTGCCTTACAGAAACTTTGCAATTTTATGAAGTCCCATTTGTCAATTCTTGATCTTAGTACACAAACCATTGATGTTCTAGTCAGAAAATGCCCCCCCTGTGCCCATGTGTTCAAGACTCTTCCCCACTTTCTCTTCTATTAGTTTACTGTATCAGGTTTTATGTGGAGGTTTTATGTTGGTTCACTTGAACTTGAGATTTGTACAAGGAGATAAGAATGAATAGATTTGCATTCTTCTACATGCTGACTACCAGCTGAACCAGCACAATTTGTTGAAAGTGCTGTCTTTTTTCCACTGGGTGGTTTTAGCTCCTTGTCAAAGTTCAAGTGACCACAGGTGTGTGGATTTATTTCTGGGTCTTCAATTTTGTTCCTTTGATGTACTTGCCTCTCTCTGTACCAATACCATGCTGTTTTTATCACTATTGCTCTGTAATACAGCTTGATGTCAGGGATAGTGAGTCTCCCAGAAGTTCTTTTATTGTTGAGAATAGCTTTCTCTATCCTGGGTTTTTTGTTATTGCAAATGAATTTGCAAATTGCTCTTCCTAAAACTATGATGAATTGAGTTGGAATTTTGATAGGGATTGAATTAAATGTGTAGATAACTTTTGGCAAGATGGACATTTTTACTATATTAATCTTGCCAATCCTTGAATATAGGAGATCTTTCCTTCTTTTGTGAGCTTCTTCAAGTTCTTTCTTCAAAGACTTTAAGTTCTTGTCTTACTCTTGCGGTAAATCTCCAAACCAAGTATGTCCATGCAAAAAAATACAACTCAATTAATATGAATACATGCTGTATGCTAGATTGGATAGATCTACCACTTCACTGTCATCTTCCCCATATAAGAGACCCCTTATATCTTGCAGCTTCTTCAGTCCAGATGTTTCCACTCCACTTTCCTTCTACCTCCTTCTCCATTGTCCTCTGTTTATCTCTTTCTCTCCTAAAACCTTCAGCTCCACCTTCCCCTTTCTCCACCACTCTTTCTCTGTCCAATCACTGGCTATAGCCTTTATTTATAAATTAAGGTGGGAAGAAGCTTTATAGAAAATCACCTGAGTGCTGACTCATTCCTTGTTCACAGCTCCTCACAAGAGAATGGAATTAGCAGGAAATACAATTAGCCTCAGGGCTATCTGCCCTGGATATTTTTACTATATTAATCCAGCCAATCAATGAACATGGGAGATCTTTCCATATTCTGAGACCTTCTTCGATTTCTTTTCTCAGAGACTTTAAGTTCTTTTCATAAAGATCTTTCAGTTGATGGGTTAGAGTAAAACCAAGGAATTTAATATTATTTGTGACTATTGGAAGGGTGACATTTCCCTAGTTTCTTTCTCAGCCTACTTATCCTTTGAGTAGAGGAAGGCTACTGATTTGTTTGAGTTAATTTTATATCCAGTCACTTTACTGAAGTTGTTTATCAGGATTAGGAGTAAAAAGAATGCACATAAGAGACTTTATTTCTATTATGTTGATTGTTTCATAACAGAGTGCAAGGCTGGGGTATCCCTCATGTCCATTCTCAATGCAACATGAGATTGTGTTGCTCCATATATAGGACAGTCACTGATGTTTGAGACATGCCCCAGATGTGAAGTTCCTTTAATAATCAATTAAGAAAATTGTACTGTTCAATAAATACTAAAATTCTATATTTTTCACTGATGTGTTAAAATATCATTGATAATCTTTATATTTTACCTACTGAGTCACCATCAAGCACATGCAAGTTCTCAAGTTATCGGATTGTCTGCATTGGAGATAACGTGATGGAAGCCACTCACTAACATAAACCTGAAGAGACGTATGCATACTGTTAGGAAAAGCATGCATATATTGATTTCATTCGACATTGGAGCATGGCAGTGTCATCTGTGTATGCACTCTTAAGAAATGCATGACCACGTTATGAGACAACAGAAACAATATCCTAAGTTCTTAAGTTTATGAGTCTGTATTTTATTGCATTCACTGCTATCCAGCGCTACAAGCAGCCTGCACACCATTCCTTTAGAAAATAATGTACATGTTTCTATATATTTTCTAATATGATGCGAAATTTGATAAATATTGTGAGAAATAGACTATGAATTTCTGTTTTACTGAATTTTGAATAATTTTACTTAGGCTTTTCTGGACTTTCTTATATTATTCTTTTCATCTAGTAATATGACAACTGTCCTCTCTATGAAAGTCAATCTGATAGACAAAAAAGGGGGGATCACGTTAATATATGTAAGATTTCCTTAGAGAATTCCTATTTTTGTTGTTGTTGTTTGTATTTTTTGCATCTCTGGAAGTAATTAAATCTTGATTAGAAGTATTAGGAGATGGGAATAGCATCTTGATTTGAACTTCTGATAATTAAATATTATGTATCATGACAAAATTAGAGTTACAAACTGAAATATCCCTAATGGAAAACATTTCCATTTCAGCCTATGTTTTCATGGAAAGATAAGCACTTAGATGCATAATCCTACAGAACCATTTCCTTTCACAAGATCAACTCTCCCATATAGCCAAACCTGAACTCAACAACACAACATGGCTCTCATGCAGATTATTCCCGTGGTGCTTCATTCTAGCTTTCTATTGAGACAAATAGAACAGGCCTATACTTTTTCATAGGCTAAGGCAGTAGAATTACAAATTCAATGCCAGTCTTTGATATGTATCAAGGCCTTCTCAATTAATTAATTAATTAACCACATGATTGAGTAGTGTGGTTTGTACTGATCACATATGAGATGCCAAATTCTATCCCTTAGTACTATAAATTTAACAACAAAGGCTAAAGACGATTGTCGCCTTAAGGTAATCATAATCTACTCTTCCCATATGATAAGAGCTATATCTAGCATCTAAGATTTATGGTTTTTAGATTCAACCATATATATCTTTTATTTACAGCCATATAGTGTTTCCTTAAGTAAGTAATCTACAAACTATATTAGCTAAGGTCGACATTGAACACTGGGTTTCTTCGTTTTCCCTATAAATTTTCTTTGCTGGATATACACATGCATTTCTTGGGGCATAGAATAAGGAGTAGAATTAATGAGAAATAGATTATACATATAAATCTGTATTAGTTGATAATTGAACTGGTCCAGGAAGGAGCTATGTAAATTCCTAACAGCAATAGCTCCCATTCTAAATTTGCAGCAGGTCTTGAAATTGTCTTGGTTATTTGTATTTCTCTGTACACAGTGTGTGCAGCATGGTTTAATTTCATCTGTATTGTACATTATAACTAGTAAATATAGCTTGTTCCATATCTCTGTGCATTATTAGTCTGGCTTAAGTATATGTCTCAGAAACCAGAGATTGTGTTAGACAGGACTCTGTCCTTCAATGACTTTGAAGTTAGAAGCAGTATGTGTAGTTTTATATAACAACAAAAACAAAAACAAATTAAAACTCACTTATTTATAACGATGTGGTAAAAAGTAACCCATAGGTAAGGGGAAAAAAACATCGGAAGAGGAACAGTACAAAGAAATTTTACTGAAATGGATTAAATTAAAAGGATGGTCTCTCTTAATTTTTGCAAAATTTTCTTTTTCAATTAAAGATTCTTCCACTTAATCTATTTGAGTCCTGAGAGAAGAAATAGTCAATGACTCCCATTGTCTACATATCTTAGTTGCATCTTTTGTTCTGTTTTGTAGACAAAAAATGATTAATAGTTTTAGAGACTAAAGTGAGGTTTCAGGAGTTAAAAAAAAAAACAAAAAACAAAAACAAAACTTGCTGTTATAGCAAAGGACCTCAATTCAGCATCCACGTGGCAGCTCACAACTATAATTTATAATTGCAGTTCCAGCTCCAAAACTCTCTGGCCTCCACAGATAACATGAATGTATGAAAAAACATTCATACATTTAATAAAATAAAATTAAGGAAAAATTTTAAAACATATTTTTTAATTATTAAACATCTTCTTGCAGAGGAACCTTACTATATTTTTTGTCATTATTTAGTTTTGTTTTATGCTAAAGCTTGACTATTTCTCTTTCTTTATTCAATAGTACTAAAAGTCAACGGAAGTCCAAATTCCCAACTCTAGTCTCTTCCGTACTCATTCTAGAGCCAACGGCAACCAGGGTGTCTAAAAGATAGACTCAGATGACTAAGTAGAAAAGTCAAGCTAAATTCTCTCTAACCTGACTATTTCAAAATAAGAAAGTAAAGACAGAGAAGAATAGAGTCCTCACCCAGTGCCTTGGTGGCATTCACCAATCACCAGGCTTTGTTGAAAAGAAGAAATTTCTATGGCATTGATAATCACGCTCCTGTGAGTATGCAGAGCTCATAAAACCAGAGGAGTTTATAAAGGTCAGCACGCAGGAATGTTTTTCTCCCGGGGAAACATTTCCAGAGGAGAAGAGAGGGAGGGAGCAAACCAAAAAGTTCAACTAGATGAGAGTAAAATGTGCAAACTGAACAGTTTCTGGATTATCATTTAATTATAGCCATCAATCACCTGGCAGCCGCTTTTCCCAGTACCCCAGAAATCCCATCTAAAGCCATATGATCCAACTAGTGGAGAATACACAGCCCATTAACAGCTGTAAGGAGGGGGAGCAATGTGAAAATTATTAGCCAGAACAGGGTTTCACAGAAAACCTAAATCTAATTTCACCTAAAATCAGAACGGTTAAGTCTTTCTTCCTTCAAATTCTAGTTAAACAAGAGTAAAGTTCCTTTGAATTGATAAGATAAGCACTGGCCCTTCCCCTCTCCTGGACTGAAAGTAAAGTAAGGATCGTTTTCCAAGGGCTTCATCTTCCAGAGACACTTATGTCAGCCTTTATTTTCACTAATGCAGGAAACTGACCCACTCTTCTCATTTTATGGATGTGAATTTATAGTTTTTTTTTAAAGAGGACCTTTTAAAGTTGAGCACGTAGATTCACATTTGTTCCATTAATTGGTATCAATGGGTGCCAACAAATGTCTTCTGGAAAATTGTTATTTATAAGGTTTCAAGTGTTTTAATTTAATTTCTTCTCTTTTTTTTTGAGGGGAGTTCATATTTCCTTGCTCTACGTTCTGTAGCTTTTAAAGGAATTAGATGACTTTAGTCTTTTAAGCTCCAATATGTGGAGAAAGAAAAATGTTTCAACCATGGTAATCCCCCCTGCCATGCTGTATTTATCTCCCACTAGGTACCCAAATGCTTCCTCCTCTTCTCAGGCAGATAATTGCAGTAGGGTTGCAACCAAAGAGAAAACTGAGCTGGTGCTAAGCGGTGGATATAAAAAGAAGTGTCGCCTGGTGGAAGCAAATAGAATCTGAGACTATAATCTCTGCCTTCATTTATATTTGAAATCATAAATATCCAGAGACATGCTTTATATGCATATAGAAATCTACCTGCTGCCATGCATGATTTCGAACTTGTCTTAGTTTCCATGCAACCTATGATGTCAATCTCCTGACTGCTTACCACATTGTTTTCTCTAAACACGGATTGCCTCACCTTCAAGATCTTTTGTGTTTTTAAATGTGATATCGTTTCATTACCTGTTTCCCCAACAGAGTTCGTCTGGTGATTTAATGATCAGAAACATTCAGCTGAAGCACAGTGGGAAGTATGTATGTATGGTGAAGACAGGGGTGGACAGTGTTTCCTCTGCAGCTGAGCTCATAGTGAGAGGTAAGCAGGGATCCCTCCTATGCTGCCCAACAGTGCTAGCCACAAACATTCCTCACTGGAGGAAAGCCATACTGAGATACCACACAAGAATGTCCCTGACACCCATCAGCCAGAGGCTCTGACCATAAGAATGTGTTCATTCAAAGAAACGAAAACCTCAAATCTTCCCTTTAAATAGGACTTGCTATAATTGGTATGCCACAGCTGCTGCCAAGCCAATGCATTTTCGAGCATGTCAATAATTCAGCAAATGTATCTAATAGGAAAGAGAATGGGGTTCGTGTGTGCCTGTCTCCACAAGAAGAGGCATTATCCCGAGTGATGGGAAAAATTCACCAACCTTGGTTGTTATCTAGGTTACAGATTCACTGTTAGGCTCAAAAACATAAGTCCAAGGTATATCACAGAATAAAATACATTGCGTTAGCAAGCCAAGATGGGTTTCACAGTAAGGCATCCCAGCCGAAACAGAGGACAGTGACATGAGAAAGGTGCAGAGGATGCTGAATTTAGAAATGTTCAGTGATGAATAGAGCCTCTGTGAGTAGATGCGTGTTGTGAATCATGGCTTCCTATCCAGGTCTCAGATATAACAATGGGACCGTGTAAAAAGTGGTAGTTTTATTGCCAGTTAAATGGCCTCTTCCCTTAAGTGCTTTTGAAAGTAGGATCAGTTGGAGGTATTAAAGAAATGATGTGAGCGTTTTTGGTAGATGATGCCATTTACGGGATGTTCTCTGTGTTCTTACCTCTGTTAGGTTCACCTGGGCCACCTGAAAATGTGAAGGTAGATGAAATTACAGACACAACAGCCCAGCTCTCTTGGACGGAAGGCACTGACAGTCATAGCCCAGTTATATCGTATGCAGTCCAGGCTAGGACGCCTTTCTCTGTGGGCTGGCAAACTGTCAGAACAGGTAAAATAGGTGGGAGACAAAGAGCAGCTACTTAGAAAAATATGTACCAACTGAGCACTGGAGTAGGCAGGTTCTTACCTTCTGAACCGTCTAACCTTCTTGTAGTACCTGAGGTCATTGATGGCAAGACGCATACAGCTACAGTCGTGGAGTTAAACCCATGGGTGGAATATGAATTTCGCATTGTAGCCAGTAACAAAATTGGAGGCGGAGAACCCAGTTTACCCTCAGAAAAAGTAAGGACTGAAGAGGCAGGTTAGTGCTTTTGTTTTCTGAGTAATGGGTTAGTAGATTTTCCAGGGTATGTATTTCTGTTAGCTTTGGTCTCCCAGCCACTGATCTGTCTCAATAATACATTGTCACATTAATACAACCTTTCTAATGGCAGGCTTTGTCATATGGCATTTATCAAAAGAAACACCAAAGAGATTCAGATGTAGTGTGACATTTCCAAGAGTTCAGTCAGTCATAGACAATCATCAGCGTGTGTTAAGTGAATATGTTTTAGTCACTTAAGGTTATAATTACTATCTAAAATAGTTACCTGTTAGCAGAAGAAACACTGTTTTCATGTATAAGAAGCACTGAAATATTGGTCTAATAATACCACCGAGAGCTAGGATACTGCAAAAACTCATTCTGCCACCATATCCAGAAAATGTACATAACTAATAGATGAGTAGTCTATTCTGGCCCTAAAAGTGTTAGATTATAAATGCATCATTTTAAGAATTTATATGAGCCAACAATAAACATGGATCACAAGACTACTTTTACAATTCTAAAAATATGCTATCATCAAAACTCAAAATTAGCAGGTAAGCCTACTACTGTTCATTTAGATAAGCTCCTGGGGTTGGGAGGACAACAAGACTTCCCTTTCCTCAATCAGTGGTATTGATTAAAATGAAAAACATGATGCAGCAAACATATCACTTTAGGCACTGAGCCAAAGGAGGCCTGGACTATATTTGTACAATTTTAATAATGCCTTTTTCCTTGGGACAGTACACACCTATTGTTTTTGCCAGGTATTGTGGGAAATAGGTGTCATGCTTACTGCCTCTCATCTTCATTTGTTCACACAATGTGTATGTAGGGTCCATGTGTCATGCATCCAGAAAATACAGCTGTGTGCATTACAAAGGCCCACCATAGAATTTAGATCCTAGTTTCATCTTAAGTTTACCAAGCAAAAGGTTTTCATCATGAGCGAGAAAGCTGACATCTGGGGGAGTTTTATCAAGAACACTTCCTAGCAGGACCTGTGGGTTCCAGTCTGTGTGGCTATTTCCAGAGCCTGTACCATGCTGAGACTTCCTTCTCAATCTGGAAGAATCCCTACCATCCTGATTTCCTGTATGTCCTAAGAAGTCACCTTTCCTCATATTTCTGTCACCCTAGTGACAAAGTAGTTTTCATTTGGGTTATATTTTTTCTTACTATTACAGAGATTTCTGAATTATTTATGATTTCATGTAAATTATATCATTTGATGACTTTGACAAAATGTTTTATAAATGCATATGAGTATAGTTTTGATGATTTTTCTAATGAGATACAGAAATGTCCATATACACATGCAGCTATGTAATGTGTTTATAGTGTGTTGAGGACAAAACTCAATGCTATTACAAATAAGTAAATGAGTCTCCTTTCAGATATTATGGAATAAAAGCAGGGTTTTGTCTCTGTGTCTCTGACCTACCCAGCTCCAGAAGTTGCACCTTCTGAGGTCAGCGGAGGAGGTGGAAGCCGATCTGAACTAGTGATAACCTGGGATGTAAGTGTCTGGACCACATCTTTCCCACCAGTGTATTTCTCTTCATGCATTCATCACAGCCTTCTTCCATGTGATGATAATGATGATGACGATGCAATGACAACTAAGAGGATAACAATGGTGATGATGATGGTGGTGGTGGTGGTGCTGCTTTTGTTGGTGTTAGTAACTGTGGTGCTGGTCTAGGTGCTGGTATCATTGATGCCAGCATTGGTTATTGTGACATACTGGTGGCATATTAGTGCAGCAATGGTATTGCTAAGTGATGATGATGGTGATAAAACTAGATCTGTTGCTAATTTTAGTGTTCTACTACTGATGGATTGCCCAAGTGGAAGGGTGGAACTGTTGATCATGTTGTTTAAGGGGCTACTGTTTTTGCTCTTGATGTCACTAATGATGCTCATGTTTGGGGAACTGTTGAGTCTTGTGCTAGAATTGTTGAGTCTGGTGCTGGTAACAGGACAAGGATCTGGTGCTGACACTGATGTGGATGATAGTGCTGTTGGTTGAGAGAGTACTAATGGCTCACGCTTTCTGTGCACATGGTAGCATGAATGGTAGTATGGTGTTGACACTGTTGCTCCTGCTGATTATAGAGATTCTTGTGATGCTACTGATAAATTGACAGTGATAGTACTGTTGGTGTCACAGATAATGTCCATAGCACTGTCTGTGCTGGTAGTATCAGTGGTGATAGTGCTGATGGTAATGGGGGTGGTACTGATGAGAGCAGCAATAGTAGTGCTAATAGTCTTGGTGGCAGTGTAGACAATTGTGCTAGGTGTTAGTAAGGATACTTCTAGTGGCTCTGCCAGTAGTGCTGGTCCATTGTTTCTGCTAGTGGTAGTACTGACAGCATTGGTAGTTCTAGTACTACTGGTAATGGAGATACTGGCATTGGTGCTATAATAGCATTGGTGGTGGTACTGGTGGTCATATTTAACTGAAGATATCCCTACTACTGGTGATAGTGTTGGTAAAATTATTGGCCCCAGTACTTGTGGTGGTATAGTAATGGTGCTGTAGCCAATCCAAATCATGCTACTTCTGGTAGCAGTACATTTGGTGGTAATGGAGGTGATAGTGGTGTTGATACTAACACTATCAATCCCGGTGATGATACTTGTAGAACTGTTGGTATTTCTAGTGAGCTAAGTCATGGTACTTCTAGTGTTGGTTCTGTTGGTACTATAAATGGTGGCAGTCCTCACAGTACTGCTGGTTGTATTGTTTAGGTGATTCTGGTGTAAATAGTAGTGTTGTCTGTAGTGCTGGTAGTTCTGGAAGAACTTTCTGTATTGATTCTGGTTGTTTGGGTAGTGTTGGTACTGTCAGAAGTTGTGGTTCTGTTGGTGTTTCTATAGAGCTTGTGGCATTGGTGATAGGAGATCTAGGAATAATGATGTGGGTCATACAGGATCCTCTTGCTGGTAGTGATACTAATAGTGGTAGTGGAATAATAGATACTGCTAATTCTAGCAGTTCCAGCACTGATGAAGATACTAGTGCATCTTGTAGCTCTGCTAATAATATTGATGTTCTTGGTAGTGATTGTAGTGGTACCTGTAACTCTGAGGGTCCTGGAGCTGGTTCATCATGCTATAGCAAGTGGTGGTGGTCAGGGTCCTAGAGGCATTGATGCTAGTGGTGCTGCTCCTCCCCTGCAGCATCCTATGCTAACTAATTTTCTGCTCATTTGTACATACTGTTTTCATTCCATCCTTTTAATTTGGTATCTCTGAAAATTGCAAGGCCAGGGGATAATAAACAGCTTGATCAAAATCACTTGGCTCTTGACATACTTCTGAGAAGCAGGTGTTAACAGTTCACTCTTGTTTACTCTTAATTTTCTATGCAGCCCTGTGTTTCCAATCAATGTCACACAGACCATCATGTGCTTGAGTGCCTAGTTTCTTTCTGGCCATTTTCTTAGCATTAGTTTCACATCACAATTAGAAAATACTATAACAATAAATTTAACACTTAAGAAACACTAGAGCTAAATTATCTGTAATTTTCAGATGTTAACAAGTAAAATGCCATTGTCCCATGGTAGAGTATAACTTGAATTTTTTTTTTTTACTTGATGCCATGCAGCTTTGAATTTAATTGGTTATATTAGCTTCCTTTTTCTCTGTAATTTTTTTATACTGTCATAATATCCAAGTATATCTCTTTTTATACAATTTACATTGATTGTTTTTATTTATCTTAAAATAATAGGTTTGCTAGAATGAAAGTTTATGTTATTAGAAACTCATATTAAAATCATGTTATATTCTAATATCTGAATAATCAGAGATGATGCAAGTTCATTATCTGGATGCCTGTGAATGAGTGATGTATGCCTCTTTAAGAGCATCTCAGCTGACTGTCCCATGGTGCTTTTCTCATTTTAAAGATCAATTTCATATAGATCACTATTTAATTACTTTTAACTCAACAAATGATAGTTCCACCATTTTTTACCCTGCCCTGGCCTTATGTGTAAGGATGATTTAATATGTCTTTTCTTTGTAGCCAGTCCCTGAAGAACTACAGAATGGAGGAGGTTTTGGCTATGTGGTGGCTTTCCGCCCACTTGGGGTTACCACCTGGATCCAGACAGTGGTGACATCCCCAGATAACCCAAGATACATCTTTAGGAATGAAAGCATCGTGCCCTTTTCACCATATGAAGTTAAAGTGGGTGTTTACAATAACAAAGGTGAAGGACCCTTTAGCCCAGTGACAACCGTGTTCTCTGCAGAGGAAGGTATGGAAATATACAAAGGCATCAGTTCCAACCTCATAGATGTATTGTTTTTGTTGTTGTAATTTACTTAAATTCCAGTCATTGCCCCCTCTAAGTCCCCCTCCCACAGTTCCTCATCCCATTCTTCCTCCCCTTTGCCTCTGAAAGAGTGCTCTTCCCCAACTTCCCTGGGGCCTCAAGTATCTCTAGGATTTAGCACATCTTCTCCCGAGGCCAGACCAAGCAGACCTCTGCTATAAATGTGCCCGTGGCATCGGCCTGGCTGGTGTATGCTCCTGGTTAGTGGATCAGTCTCTGGGAGCTCCCTGGAGTCTGGGTTAATTGAGACTGCTGGTCTTCCTGTGGTGTGGCTCCCAACCTTCACCTTCTTCAATCCTTCCCATAATTCAACCATAAGGATCCCTGACTTCAGTCCACTGGTTGGGGGTAAGTGTCTGCATCTGTCTCAGTCAGCTGCTGGTTCACCCTCTCAGAGGACAGCCACGCTAGGCTCCTGTCTGTAAGTACATCCTAGCACCAGTAATAGTGTCAGGTTGTTGTGCCTCCCCATGAGAAGGATCCCAAGGTGGGCTTCCTTTCCTTTATTCTCTTCTTTAATTTGTCCCTAGAATTATTTTAGACAGGAGCAATTCTGGGTCAGAAATATTGACTGAAGGTTAGTAACCCAGTCCCCTCACTTAAGGCCCTTCCTTACTGTTGGAGGTGGACTCTTTGAGTTCCCTCTCCCCACGGTTAGATATTTGGGCTAAGGCCACCCCCATTAAGGCCTGAGAGAGTCTCACCTCCTGGGTCCCTGGTACTTTCTAGAGGGTCCTCCCTACCCCAAGGCTGCTTATTTCCACTCATTTTCTTGGCCCTCTGGGCTTCTCTTCTGTCATCCCCCATACTTGATCCTGTTCCCCTTTTCTTCTGCCTCTCCCCTTATCAACCAGGCCCCTCCTTCTCTTTCTTCCTGTGATTATTCCTCCCCCTTCCAAGTTTGATTGAAGTATCCTCAGTTGGGCCTTTCTTCTGGTTACACTTCCCACAGTCTGTGAGCTGTATCCTAGATATTCTGTACTTTTTGGCTAATATCCATCCATTCATCAGTGAGTACATACCATGCATGTCCTTTTGGGCCTGAGTTACTTCACGCAGGATGATTATTTTCTAGTTCTATCCATTTGCCTGCAAAATGCATGTTGCCCTTCTTTTAAAGAGCCTAATAGTATCCCATTGTGTTAATGAACCACATTTTCAGTTTCCATTCTTCAGCTGAGGGACATTTAGCTTATTTCCAGCTTCTAGCTACTACATATATGGCTGCTATGAATATGATGGAGCACGTGTCCTTGTGGTATGGTGGGGTGTCTTTTGGGTATATGCTCAAAAGTGGTATAGCTGGGTCTTCACATAGAATTATTTTCAATTTTCTGAGGAACCTCCAGATTAATTTACAGAGTGGTTGTACCAGTTGCCAATCCTGCCAGCAATAGAGAAGTGTTCCTCATTTTCCACATCCTCTCCAGCATCTGCTGTCACATGAGTTTTGGATCTTAGCCATTCTGATTGGTGGGAGGTACAATCTCAAGGTCATTTTTATTTGAATTTCCCTGATGGCTAAGGAATTTTAACATTTATTTAAGTGCTTCTCAGCCATTCTAGATTCTTCTGTTGCCAATTCTTTGTTTAACTCTGTACTCCATCTTTTAATTGGGTTATTTGAATATTTAGAGGTTAACTTCTTGAGTTCTTTATATATTTTGAATATTAGCCCTCTGTCAGATGTAGGGTTAGTGAAGATTTTTTTCCCCAATCTGTAGCATGGCATTGTTTAAAAGTAAATAAATTATGTTCTTTGTGACTTTACAGATATATATTGTTTTCAAATGAATAGTTATCAGAGCTCTTATTAAATTACTTATGTGGGTCTTAACAATCAACCACACTTGATTAGAAATGTTAAGACTCACTGCATAGTAACAGGTCATAATATTCAGTTAAACTCTTCATGAGCTACTCTAAACCTGAGTTTCATCTTGCCATGGGATACTGGGCCTTACAAAGCTCACTTTTCTTTTTTGTATAAAAAATTAAGCAACCCATAAAACTACCCTGGCCCAGAGTTACAAGTTCTATTTCCTATGGCCTCTGAAAAGGACAGGAATATGATGGATAATGAGACCCAGAAGTTTGGCATTTAAGTGCTGTAGAGTGTGTTTCTTTGAAGGATGACTTCAACTGTTTTAGACACTTACATACCTCACTCAGAATTTGTTCAGTCATTCTTGTATAACCCCTCAAGAAATCAAAAAACAATATCTTCCTTCAAGCCCTCTTGAGAAAATGATAATGGAGTTAGGAGAATCAGGTATACTTGCCATTTGAGATATTGTCAACTGAGCGGTAACCCTATTATCAAGTTCTTTCTCATAAAAAGAGCAGAAGTTACCATGGTAGATGGAATGCCCACCACATGTCAGGAACTGCCAACTTGAATTTTCAAATAAAGTTTACTGCATAGGATGAATTATTAGTCTTCATTTACAAATGGAAAATGGTAACTTGATGAAAAATGTAAATGAATTTGCTAAAATACATAGTCAATGGGAAAACAACAATTTCACCCAGTGGACACTGGCTTACACATTCTGAACTTATGACCTGTGATAGAATGTTCTCTCTCCTACCTTCCAGACTTCTGAACTTACAACCTGTGATAGAATGTTCTCTCTCCTACCTTCCAGACCTAAGAGTAAAATATATTACATGGTTCAAAGTTGAAAATTCCATTGTAGGCAGTTTTAGTAAGACTTCCCACATCTAGTCTTATGTTTTTATTTTATATTAATGAGGAGTAATAAAGTTACAAAAATATTTTCAAGCAATAGATCCCAATATCTATAACCAGGCACATTTTCCAGAAATTATGACACTTATAAGGGAAGAACAGGACATGATGAACAAGGGAAGAAGGAAGGACATGATGAAACAGGAAATCTTTAGACACTGCCTACTTATGCACCTGAGCACCTAAAACCTGAGTGTTGGCAGTAGAAGGAAAAGACATCCAGCTATAGCTTTCTGCTTATTTCTGCCTTGCTCACATCCCCTTTACTATTACTGTTATTGTCTGACTTGCAACATAGTAAAATATCTTTATTTTCAAAGAACAAAAGCACAATTCTGGTTTGCTTTTAAAGAGGTAAGATATATGCTAGAAATATGCTATAGCACCTCACGGAGTCAAATCAAAATCCAATCAGTACACCTCCAAAGTAAACATCCACAATCAGGCAGGCTCAGAAAATGATCTGATGTTCTAGAATGCCAGTGTTGGACTGGTGCTAAGTGTTTCAGTCCCAACCCTGAGAGTCTCTGAGAACCCACTTTGACCATCCTTGAACCCTCATTCTATTTCTGCTTAATGTAGCTATGGACAATGATCAGGACCATTTAATACAAAGATTGATGTTGGAAACATTTCTGCTAAGAACCAGTATCCTGGGAAAGGAGAATCTCTGTGAACCCTATATAGCCCAGGAATATTTGTTACAAAGAGGATTTCCAGCCTAATAACATGGACAACTCACCAACAAATTCTTTTGACAGCATTTGCAATTTATCTCATTTAAATCTCTGCTTCCTTTGGACCCAGACTGGAAAACGCACTTACCCTGTACTTATTAGTTAATGGCCTCTACTTGACCTTGGCCTGTGTTGGGCATGATAATATGTCAGTGGCATTTGTATGTATAGAAGTTGCTAAGCAACTGATGAAGGGAAAGTAAACAAAGACAGGATAAAGATAGCAAGATAGATGGAAGAAAAGAGGTCACAAAAAATATGTTCAAGGGATAAAGAAATACATTGCTTGGCAATTAGGTAATGAAAACCTACTGACTATGATATTACAATTTACAAAGCAGAAGAATGCCATCTATGACAAATATTTCAAACATTTTATAGAAAAATAAAGCTCTTTACCTGATCAATGCTATTATTATTATTATTATTATTATTATCTAAAGAGTTTCAACCTTTAAATTAAAAAGTTATGGTGATACATTCCTGTAATCATAGTTCTCTAGAACCAAGGCAGGATGGTTTTCATCAGTTCTTTAGATCACCTAAACAATGCCAAGCCAGCTAGGACTAAAAAGAAATACCCTGTCTCCAAAAATTGAATTGAAATTGAAAACAAAAAAAAATACAACTTCAGATGATTTACCAATTAATAGCTAACATTGTCAATCTAACCTTTTATTGTTATTGTTGTTTTTGAACAGAGCCTACAGTCGCCCCATCTCAAATCTCTGCCCATAGTCTTTCTTCCTCAGAAATTGAAGTTTCTTGGAACACAATTCCCTGGAAGTTGAGCAATGGACATTTACTTGGCTATGAGGTAATTGCTTTACAATTAATGCCTCTTTACATGTTGCTTCTACTTTCTTTCATTTCATATTCTTATCCTCAATATCTTTAATAAACACTCTTAGGCTGAAATTTTCTTACTGGCAAATTCATTGTTCCATCTTCTTATTTAACTCTGCTAGGTAGATAGAAATAATCAGTTGGGTGGAGAAGACTCATACTGTACATATCATAGAAAGCCATGTAACCCATTTTTTTACACAGATTACTAAAATAACAGTGTGACTGAACTGCAGTGTCAAGTTTATATAATTATTTTCTCATCAGGAAAGCATATTCTCCCTACCATGCTTTCTGGTCTATTTTCTTGGTGTTCGTGTTATGTCATGAGATTCTCTTTTAATCTCTAGAGTATTTAGCTGCCTGCAGCATAACTCTCACTTGCAGTGACCTCTATATTTGGTGAAATAAGAACTACTTAAAGGGAGGATATCTCAAGACCAAATAAGATGAAAGTCAAAATAAGTCAGCAAGACAAGAAATGTTTGAGTGGATAAGGGTAGAGTCCAAAGTGGTAGGAAAGGTTAACCAGGAAATTAAAGAAAAGGCAAATAATCATAGAGGAATATAAACATGAGAAAGACCTGGTGATTCAGACAACCTTACATGAACACGTTAGCTCTGTATAGCTGCCTCCCTTCTACTTTTCCAACCAATCACAGGTGGGTGTCCCAGGGTAGTCACGGGATCATAGCCAACTGATCCATAAGAAGTCTACCACAATCAGCTGGGGGCTGATCTGACCTGTGTAAGTACGTTTTGTAGACATTCTACCCATTCAGGTGCTGTATCTGCTCCTCGATGTATTTCATATTTTCCAAGGTAACAGTAGAGGCAAGCTGGCCAAAGCAGGGAAGACAAGGTGGGGGCAGATTCTTTCCTGCATCACTGTGAAGGATAAAGCAAGCAGGATCTTGTAGAACTTTTATAAGAATAAAAGAGTAGAGCCATGTGATAGTTATCTGAATCTCAAGTAGATCTTGAGATTCTTTTTCACTCTGCTCTTCTCATTAAAGTCTCTTTTTGTTTGAATAGCCCCAAGTGTTTTCATTCCTTGTAGCAAAACAAGGCTTGACTTAAATAAATATTAACTAGTGATTTGGGAAAGGACAGGCACCAGAGCAAAGATGTTCAACAAGTAGGCCAGAGTCCACTTCCCCAGACTTGCCCCGGGGTTATGAGTAACCTTAAAACCACTGGATGAAAACATGTAGGCAATGTACATTTTTAGTACGTATCAGAAAAGTGACAACTTTTATGGTTCAGCAAAAGAATAGGTTTTGATGTAGAGAGATCAAACCAGAAATAAGAGACACATTTAAGGAAAGGGAACTAGGGGATAAAAAGGATGCCAGAGAAAAAGCGTAGGAGTCCAGGCATCTGATTCTGTGCAGTGGGTGTAAGCAGGAGGCCATGATAAGGAAGTGGCAGCAGCTCCCACAGGTCGGAAAATTGTGACAACAGAGAAGCTATGTGGGCTGCAATCAGGAGCTCAGCTGGAAAGCAATGGCGGTAACGCAGGGCCCAGCCATGTGAGTGGTTTCATAAGCTGTGTGCTTTCAAGAAGTTGAACAATGAAGCATTAAGAGGGCGTTTTTCATAATATATGACTCATGATAATAAGAAACACTTGGGAACTAGGTCTACAGGAACTAATGAAAACTTGACTTGTCAGTTTTGTTACAATAGTGTCAAGCAGACACTTGAGTCCTGAGCTTTCTTGCTTGAAGGGAGCTTGAAGAAACTCAGGAAACTTGAGTCACCTGGCCTGAGACCTACTTGCCTTCCTGGCATTCTTTCCATGGTGTAAGAAATGTCAGTAGATTGTTCTGTATGTCTTGGAGGGTCGTGAGAAGAAAATATGGGAAATTTTGAGTCTTGATGGAAAACATTGTTTTATAATGCTTTAGCAGTGCCCAGGTTCATGGCAAGACCACAGAAGGGGACACCTGTGGTCACTCAGTAGTGTTTACACATCCACCAAGAAGATCTCTGTGCTGGTACGACTAAAGTGTTAACATCAAATGTCACAAAATGTTACCTGTCCCAGCTCTGGAAAGGGAACCCCAGAAGAACTTTAATTGAAATTCCCATTAGATGAGCAAGACATAGCATTCTGTTTTTAATCACAACTAGTCAAAGAAAATTAACCTGTATACTTGACTCTCTTTAGGTAGGAAACAAAGTTGCTTGCTAACCTTGAATGCTTTTGCTCTTACAAACAAAATATAGAATTATAAGTCCCAAAATGGCTGTACCTTGTGAAACACTTCAATGAAAGAGTGCACCAGATTGGACTTGTAGACACACAAAACATCTTGAGAGTGTTGGCTGTTGGCAGGTGGCATTGATACATTGCTTATGTATGCTGATGACTACATGTTTGTACAGGCATAAAGTTGGTGTTAAGTACCCTCAACTATTTCTTTCCACTTTATATTTATAAAAAGGATACCTCACTGACCCTAGATAGACTTTATTGGTTCAGAAAGACTATCTAGTCAGTAAGCCCCAGATATCCAGTTGTTTCTGCCTCTATGACAAGGGGTTTTAAGCATGGAAGTGAATTAATGACATACCAGCCACACCACCATTTTTAATTAGATTTTAGGGATTTAACTAAGTAGGTAACATTAGCACTTTACAATCTATGCCATGTCTCTAGCCCTGTTTTTTTTTTAAATATATGAATTTAGCTGTTGAAGAATCAATCCAAAAATGACATTTTATTGAAAGTGGATTTTATGTCAAAAGAAGCATGTGATTGATCAAAGAAAGAAAGAAAGAAAGAAAGAAGGAAAGAAGGAAGGTAGGAAGGAAGGAAGGAAGGAAGGAAGGAAGGAAGGAAGGAAGGAAGGAGAAAAGAAAGAGAAAAACCAAAGAACTTAATGGAAGCCACCAGAGTATGTAGTAGAGGGCACCCCATTTCCATACATTCGGATACCCCTGGGAGAGGAGAGAGACCCCATATGGGCCAAAGAATTTCACTGATTTGCTTGCTCCTGCTTCACAAGTTCTCAAGGCAGTATGCAAAAAGTTGATTAAATTAATACAGTTTGGACTCTGCTGTTTTGGAAGTGAGCTTCAGTACATTTATAAGTCTTTGCAAAGTTCCCCTAAAATAAAGATAATAGTAACCAATAACTCACAGCTTTATTTGATAATTAAATAAAGAAAGTAGCATTTGTCCAAATGGTACATTAGAGTAAGAGGTCACTGAAGGGAGAGAGAGAGAGAGAGAGAGAGAGAGAGAGAGAGAGAGAGAGAGAGAAAGAAGAGAAGGAGGAAGGGGAGGAAGGGGACGAGGAGGGAAAGGAGAGAGAGGGAAAGAAGGAAGGAAGAAAAGAAGGAAGGAAGGAAGGAGGAAGAAAAGAATAAATAAATAAATAAATAAATAAATAAAGTCCACTGTACATATAGTGTTCAGGTAGGGCAAAAAGCAAAAGTATCCAAGCACATTGATATTGAGACTTTCTATATAAATTTTGCCTTGGAACATACTTACATTTTACCTATTTTTGCAAAAACGAACAAGCAGAGAATGCTCAAATGCAGCATGCAGTGTGTGTCAAAGAACTCATGATGTAAAATATCTTCCCAAAGTATGTGATATGCAAAAAGAAAGAAAAAATGAGCTAAGATATTCATGAACAAATTAGGGGAAATATTAAGAATTAATGTATGTAATTCTAGCCTGATCAAAATATACCTTTTCTTGATTTCAGCAATTATTTCAAAATTAACCTGAAAGGATAAATGACTTAGCAAAGGAATTAATTATCTGTCATGTGGCTGAGTTTGTGGGTTGCAGATTCCTAGGTTTGGCTTTGAACTTATTAATGGCTTCTGCCTCTCTCCACTCTGTGAGAGCTGATCACTGCAGTGTGGCAAGCTGTGCACACGCCGTCATTAGCATCTAGACTAATTTCCTTTCTGATTTGACAAAGCATCAGTTGAGAAGCTCATTTCTCTGGGCTCCAGTTTATTTCATCTGCTAAGTGGTTGTTACACTTGGGCTCATATCTTCCCAGTGCCCTTTGAAATAAGAACAAGAAAGACAGAAAAGATAAAGAATAGAAGTCTCTAGGTATGTGGGGATTAGATACTTGAAAACAACACAAGGTCCTTATATGATGCATACTAACTGTTGTTTCCTCTCCTTTTCCTCCTTCTCCTGTCCTTATTCTCTTTCTCTTTCTCCTGCTCCTGCTCCTTCTCCTTCTTCTTCTTTGAAACAGTTTAATTTCTAATATATATTAAAATATATATTCTTTGAAGATATCAAGCATGTATATAACGCATGTTAATCACTCTCCTTTAGCTCCCTTCCACTCCTATTGACCATCTTCCTCCCTAAAAATCCCTTTACTACATCATGTCTGCTTACTCTTGTGCCTACTGAGCTTCACCAGGGCAATCTGTGTGACCATGGGTATGAACTATCCATTGCCATCTTGCAGGCTAACAATGAGGACCATCCCTTTAGGCAAGATTCAGGGAGGGGTAAAAGACACTGTTCTTCACCATCCACTGTTGATGACAAGCCTACTCTTGTGCAAGCATAAAACTGCATTCACTGTCAATCCATGGTTGCAATGGTTATTTTCAGGATTGAGCACCCTACACTCACATATTCTTAGCAGTTTTAACAGCTAGGAATCTCTGTATTCACCAAAATCCATTGCAAAAAAGCAATTTCTCTGATCAAACCTGAGAGTAATATTTGTTTTCATGTGTATGGATATAAGGCAATCTGTTTGAGAGTAGGAAGGCTCATTCAAGGGCCACGTCCAGAAAATTGACTCGTAATTCCCCAGCAGCTCTCGATTATCAAAAGCTCCTCACCTGGGGTGAGACATGTGGAGCCCCACTCATGTTCATTGAACTTCTGCAGGTGTTGTGCATCCAACCACAGCTGCTCTGAGTTCATATCATTTATAATAACTTACTGTATTGATTTATGTGTGTATGCAGAACTATAAGAAAGTATCTCACAACAAAGAAAAAATGAGAAGGAAATGCTAACTACCCTGGTTTGAGCAATGCATGATGTGTACAGAAACTAAAATATCTCACTAAATGACATGAACATTGCCTTAGTTTCTTTTCATGTTGCTATCATAAAATACCTCAACAGAAGCAACTCTGAGAGAAAGAGATAGAGTTTATAGTCCAACCTGACAGAAAACAATAACAGCTAATCATAGTATGTCTACAGTAAGGAGCAGAGAGCAATGGATTGCGTTTCTGCCCAGGTTCCCTTCTGCACTTATCCATTCTAGGATCCTAGTCAAAGAATGATGCCACCCAGAGTCAGGTGCCTCTTCCACCTCCATTAATACAATCAGGATAAATCCCCCCAGGCATGTCCAGAGTTCCATTCCCCATACATTTCTACGGTCTATCAAGTTGACAATCACAAGTATATACAATTATAACATGCTCATAATTATTTTTAATTTTTAAAAAAATTAAAGAAGAAATAACCCCCTGCAAAATAAATTTTTTTCGGTGTGTAAAATAAAGCTATACGTGTAAACTAGTACAACATGCCATATCTTGGAAGAATCTGATAGATGTTTGTTTTAATTGTGCCACAAGAAGGAATACAATACAGCAGAACACTTTACTGGGAGTCCTTGATGCTTTCATTCAGCCTCCCATTCCCATTAGATGTAAAGAATATATTTGGTCCCTAACATTTTCATTAGAATGAAAAATACGTCAAATATTTGAGCACCTTCTCTTAGAGCAAATGTACATATCTTTATGCACATGTCTTGCTATTAAGCAATGAATTTGCATAGGAAATGAACATAATTCAACACAGACAATTGGGAAATATTTGTATAACTCAATTCAGACAAAATTTATTTAAGTTAATAAATGCAGATTTTAAGAGCGGGTGGAAGACTGAGCTCTACAGCAGAGGGTGGTTGCTATGACGCTCCATGGTAGCTATGATGCTCCATCATAACTGGGATGGTGGAGTGTACTGCAGGCTTGGCTTTCTGCCATGTATCTGTAAGGGCAACCCTTGCTTCCCAGGTGTGCAGTGTTTTTGCTAGACAGCCTCTCCAAATGATGTCCAATGAGAAGACAGCGGAAAATGAGCCAGATTGATGTGTGCAGTTGATCCAGATGACTCTCCCAGGGCCAACAGCAGATTGACCATAAGTGAAAGATGAATGTAGAGTTTCCTACAATATCTCAGTGTAGTTGTGCATGTCTTCTGCTTATTTCAATGTGTTTATTGTAACACCTATGTTAAAATATTCATACTTTTAAAAATATGCAAGCACACAGATAACCACTTTCACCTACTTAAAAAGTAATCTTGATTTAATTCTGTTCTTTAGTGGCTAAGCAAAGAAACCATTTTTCAATACAACATCTTTCTGTGTTGCATTTCAGTTTATTGTTAAATTAAGAGAAATCTCTGTTGTGGTGATCATAAAGAGTCCTTGCAGCAGGAGGATGACTTTTGGGTAACCAAATTACTTTCAGAGATAGAGATAACATTCTTATTCCTGACATTCTTCCAGTTTATTTTCGTTTACTTAACCAGATAAAATTTTATTGATTAGCAAAATGGTTTTATAATTCAGAAGAAAAACCAAAACAAACTTGTATTATCTCATCAGCAAATTAAAGCACCACTGTTTCCAAAGAAGCTCAGAGGCCTATCTAATACCCAGGCCAATGAAGGAAGGAGATATATATATATAAAAAATTATAATATATATATATAAATATATATATATATATAAATTTATAAAACTATATATGAAAGAGATTGCCAATAACTAATAATGAAATAGTTATTAAATAAATCAAATAAAAAATAAATTAGACCATATATGGAATCATATAGTTTAATAACAGTTACACAAACATCATCTCTCCTTCTTAAAACATCTTACTCTATGGCACTTGCAAGAAGCTTGTGGCCCACTGACAGTAATTGAAACTGTAGAAAATGGGCTATGTTTAAGGAAAACACATGTTCAGCACGAGAACTCTGAGAAAAGATAAGTCATTGCCTGTGTTGTGAGACTGCCTTTAGCAATTAAATAAATGCAACACACACACACACACACACACACACACACACACACACACACACACAGCTTCATCTCCAAAAAACCAAGATGCAACTGCTCACTCCCGTTATGAAGTAAACCAGACCTGCCATGTTTCCAGCTATGGTTCACTTTTAAGTACCATGTCTTCTCTGTCCATGTGGTTTTTCATGTTATTTTCTCACAGAAACTCTGCATGAGTTTAGCAGATGAAAGTGCCTATGTCCATCAACTTCTACAAATTCTTATCAATGGATCATTTGAATGTTGTTTTGTTCCTGGTCCCTTATTCAGGTCTCTGATTAGAACTCTACAACCCATCTTCCATGTCTTTTAGCTTCCCCTTTGCAATTTTATTATTTCTCGGGACCATGTCTGGGCTAACATAAATATTTCCACCGTTCATCTTCACCTACATCCTTATCCATGATTTCGTTTTTTAATAATTTTTCTTTTCAGGTTTAAGAGTTCTGCTCACTAGTTTTCAAATTTAACTGACCTTTATATGTATTCTCCCATAATTAATTTATCCTTTTCACAACACACTTGGGTGTCATAAAGATGATAACTTTTTAGTCTCCTTTAGTAGTCTGTTAGCTCATATTCACCTGTGACTCCCAGTATAGTTCCTCATTTATAACAGAAGTGTTGTTCCTTTTTTTATAGACACTGCCTTCATGTTCTTCCGACTTCATAGCAACTCCTTTTTGTATACATTTCAGTATTTTCCTCCTCTGTAGACACCCTGCTCTTCACACATTCATGTTGTGACTGCATATAAAAACTGGATAGTAGCAAGGAGATATTGTATCCACTCTCAGTGGGAGTGCTGTTACTTTTTGAATCTAGAAGATAATCTATGTAGAATGGAATAATGTAGAATTTTTTTAGCAGCTAGGTTTGCTAATACAGCTAATTCGGGGGATGACAAACGAGGAGGATGAGTTCAAAGCCAGCCAGGACTGCATAGTGAGTTTGAACTCAAGTAATATAAAGAGACTCTCAAAATTAAAAGTAAAGATAGTCTCAGAAGTAAGTATAGAGGTAGGCTTCTTACATGTTCGGGGTCCTAGATTCCAATTCCTAGCTCCACAAACAAGAAACAGACAATAAACCAACCAAAAGATATATACGGTTTTAAGCAAAATGTTGCAGAACACTTTGGAATACTTATAGAAAATTTGCTTATAGGAAAATTTCTAATTGCTTGTTTAAATGTAGGTTATTTGTATGTTAATTCACCTTTTTATAGCTATCTAAAAATATTAGTCCCGCTTTACTGATTAGTATTATGTACAAATTTGTCACGTATTTTATCTGCGTCTAAATATTTCTAACACTTCTCATCAAGTCAGATCTAAAGATGAACCCCTCCTTCAATGCACAGAGTTAGGTCCTAGTACTTTAACATGTATTATTAACAAGAACTTTCAAGTGCTCTCTATAAATGGATTTATAAAACTAGATTTCACTTGCCAGTTATGAATTATTTTTAATTCTTCTTTTAATCAGTCTCCTAAGAAAACATTTTTAGGCTGCTTACAATGAAGGAATTTGATATCTCAGAAAAAGAAAGTATCAGGGATTAGAAACTAACAAGAGAATAGAAGTTAAACAAGATCTTGATTGAGTTAGCAAACTCCTCCATTCCTCTCCTGTGTCATCTATTAAAGAAAGATTATTATAACCCAGATTTATGTAATATTTTTCCAACCTGTGCTATATCCCATGCCACAAGCTTTCCAACTTTCTATAACATTTTATTATAATTATTGATTAGATGTCACTCTTGGAAAATAGCTATACAGTGTCCTCAAGGGCAGATCATAGAAACCTCATAGTACATACAGGGTTCAGTATTGGTAATATAATATTTATAAAAGATTTTGGTGTCTGTTAACATATTGATTATCAGTGGCTTTATAAAGAAAATCATATTTACTTCAGAACTAAGGATTTGGGTTTGGAAACCCAAACTAAGATTCTCGTGAAAACAAATAACTCTTTTGTAAGAGAAATTCATGGAAATAACTCAAAACACCACATGTATGAGAAAGAGAGTCTTGAAATACACAGGGCACAGAATGTATTTTGGTACTTTGGAAACATTTTTATAAAACACCAAGATTTACATTGTGATATTATATATATATATATATATATATATATATATATATATATATATATGAGTAAATTTATATGTGCTTTTAGAGAAAACCATATGGTAGCTTCTAATATCTTCCTGCTCTGGGGGGCTAAAACCAATGTCCTATCTAACCAGTCAGCAGGCGTTGTTTGATCTACAGAGTATTGTACAATGAATATTACAGCTGAGAAACATCACTCAATAATTGCAGTTCTAATTTTTATACATTTCACTTTTCATCATGTACTATCTCTACCCTAAGCTACACTTTGACTTTCTATGTAGCCAAGGATATCCTTGAGTAATGATCATTCTTCCTTCAGCTCCAGAGTGCTAGTACTGAAGGTGTGATCCAACACACTCAGTTTTCAGGGGTGCTGGGCATTGAGCATAAGGCTTTGTGCATGTTCCATAAACATTCTAACAACTGAACTACCACTGCTTTGCTTTTAAAAAGATGCATAGCGTAATATCAATAAGCACTAAAGCTTCTGTTCACACAGAGTTAAGTCCATGATTATAGAGATTGCCCCGTCTTCGAAATGGTCACTGTCTTTAGAATTGTGAGTGTAGAGATCTGTTGCTAGTTGTATGATGTTCAAACTACAGATAGTTATGCAGTTGTAGCAATTATTTTATAGTTATATTTTATTATCAATATTCAAAGAAATGGATGCCACAACAAAAGGTTGTCTATTGCCAAAAACAAAGAAGGGCAGGCACATCTGTTTACAGAAGTACAAAATATGATTTTATTAGGTTCCAATTCATCTTCATATCTCTATTAACTACTCTATTTACATTAAATGAGCAATTGTTAGTAACTGTTCTCATTCCTGGCCTAAGCAGGGTTGCATTTTGCATAAGCTTTTGATTGCTAAGTTTTGTCTTTGTTAATTTGTTTTGACTTCCTGAAGAATCTAAACTTAGGAACAAAGAAAGCAACAGTCTATAGCACATGCACAAAGTACATAGGAAATATATGTACATATATTTTGTGTTTTGGTGTGTGTGTGTGTGTGTGTGTGTGTGTGTGTCATGCCTGTAAAGAACAGGTCGATGCCTGTTATCTTCCTCAGCGTCTTTTCCACCTCTCTTTTCAAACAGGGCCCCCTACCTTGCAGCACACTGGTCTTCCTAGACCTACTGGCCAGCAATCTCCAGTGGTTCTCCTGTGTGTGTACCCTAGAACGCAGACTATAGGTGCATGTCACCACACCCAGTCCTTGCCATGGGTGCTAAGGATCTGAACTGCACGCATCACGTTTGAGCAGCAAGCTCTTTACCAACTGACCAGACCCTGCACTGCTCTGGAAACAAGTTTTACATCATCACTCATTACTCTTCTTTCTGCAAATGTTGTCACTGGTTTATTTTTGTATCATTATACCATTTATAAATAGACCTATTTAGCAAATCCAAAATTATTTTTAGCACATCACAGAATAATAAAAATCCCCGTGACAAATCCCCTTGATAGCTGCTGTTCCTACTTCCTGCTTCCTGCTTCTTGCTGCAGGCCTTGCATGCACAGGTAGCCTTGTTAACATTTGACCATTGCTGTAGACCACTCCACTTGCCACTCAGTTTTCCCAAATCTCCCTCCTAACATACTGCTTTACTTCCAAAGGGAATCTCCATTTCCCTGTGGAGTTTACTCCGGTGTCATGAATGCATTCCAACATTGTAGATCTGCCTTAGGCTAGGCCGGCAAAGGATGAAAATAGCAAGAGCTTGATGTTAGGGCTGTGGGTTTCTCCTCTGCCTTGGCATTTGCAATCCTATACTCTGCTGGTCCTAGAGTCCTGAATGTCTCCACTTCATTTGTTTATAGCATTATTCTCTAACTCTTCCCTCATTCATTCCCCTCTTCGATATACCAATAGCTGTGACAAGGTTGAGGGCAGCACCTGGCACATAGTGGGTCTCCTGGGAACGTCAGTGGCATAAACAAGAAAATGCATCATAGCACCCCCATTAATGAAAATGACTGAAGTTTGGAAAGGGCTGTATTTGGTCCAGCTGTGTGCATGGCTTCTGTCTGCTGCCCACCAGGTGCGCTACTGGAACAATGGAGGAGAAGAAGAATCATCCAGCAAAGTGAAAGTGGCAGGAAATCAGACATCAGCTGTGCTCCGAGGCCTGAAGAGCAATCTGGCATATTACACGGCCGTCCGGGCTTACAACAGCGCAGGTGCTGGTCCCTTCAGTGCCACAGTTAACGCAACCACCAAGAAAACCCGTAAGTTCAATCTCATTCTTCCACTTTTTTGAATATGAAAAAACAAAGACTCTTCATTATCAGTGATGGCATCCTTGACCACCTGAATGGCTAAGTCAAGGCATTTAATCTCACTGAGCAATGAAATCCTGTTTCTACACTCTGGAAAGACTGAAGGCATCTACATTACTACCTTCACAATATCCCTCTCTAAGTAGACACCCACCCCCACGCGAACATAAATGTTCAAGGTGGCAAAATGTGCTTGTGGGAAGGTAATCCATTTAGTTGCTTTCTCACAGCACATTCACGCTAGTTTGAATGAACTGTTTGGTTACTGTCATTGTGATCATAGCTAACAGTGGCTGAGAAAATTCCATGTCCCAAATAATTAATGATCATTCCCCCTCTGATTTCAATTCTAAAGCAGAGGCAAGCACAGCACAAAGGGTTTAAGGGCTGTCAGCACGCTGGTAGATTTGTTAGTGGATACTGCTTTTCTTAATTTATTTTCTAAATTTAATTTTGCACATCTCTGTCCTTCACAAAGTTTACATAGAAAAGAAACAACTGTTGTTTTTGGTAGAGACATGAATGGATACATTCCATTTGTAGATTCCCTTGTCCAAATGTATTTGAAAGCCTACATTCATTGCCTAAACTGCTAAGAATGCCAGTAATACATAGATGAATATTATGGGCAAGCAATATTATAATACTGATAAATTAAAATATACATCTTACTACTTTAGATGTTAATTTATCCTTGCCATTTGATAGAGGAAATCTGTATGTTTACTTTTGCATTATTTATAAAAAGAAAAAGTGCGACTAGCAAATTATTAGCCTAACGAGCTCTACTGAGCAACAGTGTAGCAGCAGAGGCATTTATTACCTTCTGTAGCATTCATTTGTAAGCAATCCACTAATGTGAGGATTTAACATTATCCTTACCTAATTACTAGGGAAAGTGGAACCGAGACTCTTATGAATAACACATAGTTAGGCCAAGAATGTGCTACTTGAAAACACATAAAAGGAAAACGGTTTGTATTTACAACTTTTCAGTAAAGATATTTGGTTCTCTTGGTAATAACTGAGTATTACTAAAGCTTAAATATTCGCATTATTCACATTTTAAAAGCCAGCATCAGTAAAAAAAAAAAAATGCTGATTGCAAAAGTACACTCAAGCAAGTTTACCTGACTCTTTCTTCTGACTTATTAATCAATGTGATTTCTCACTAGGAAAAATTTAAAAACAACATAATGGGCTGGCAAGATTGCTCAGTTTGTAAAAGTACTTGCCTCTGGGCTTGATTGAAGACCTGAGTTTCATGGAACCCACACAATCACATGAAAGAATGAACTCTCTCAAGACAAGGGTCCTCTGACTTTCAAAATGTGATATGACCATTCGTATATGCAAACACACATACATACATACTTATATATAAACACATGTGCTCATACACTAATAACTGTAAAAATAATATAAAAGACAAAGATATCAGAGGCTTCGGTGATGAACTTTGTGAACTGGGGAGACGGAAGGAAAAGAGCAGCCATGTGTTAATACTACACAGTGAATGAAATAGAGTCTTAGAAAAATGAATCACACCCTTTTATAATGGAGCGCCAACATAGACAAATTTCCACATAACGATGATGATAATTACGGTTTTAACAGCTAACACTTAGTGAGCAATTTCTGCTCACAGTTCATAACACTGTTCGTGTACTGATTCCTAATTCTTATGGTAACATTGCCTTGGAAGCTATTTGTGTCTTCACTTTAGAAATGAGAAGACTGAGCTCCAAGAAGTTTAGATTCCCTCAAAGAGATGGCAGAGCAGGTGATAGGGCAATCATCCAGAAAGCCTAAAGCACTATTTTCTCCTTTCTTCCAACCACATACTCAGAATATCCACCTACCTTTCAACACCAGGGTTTATGGTGATTTTGCTCTGTGCTTGGGAACTGGGTAAGAAGCCCAGAGATAGTCAGAAATCCAGGGCTGGTACAACTGAAGTCTGATGGGAATTTCACCAAGTAAATAAAACCTCTCTCTAAAATGGTATTCTCCTGGTGCTGCAGTTCACCTATATCTGCACATTGTTTTATAAATGTTACTAACAATCGTTTTCTAAATTGAATAGGAAATTTCATAAGATCTTCAGTCATCTTAAAATCAGATATAAAGAACATCTATTCTTTTTAAAATTATGCTAGTGATTTTTAAAGCATGTACCAAAATAGGATAAGACGGCATCTTTCATAGCTATTTCTGATGTTGTTACTGGCAGCTTTGAATAATCATCATAAGCCTTAATGAGGTTTAGCTTCCAGTCCTAGTTAAGAACTTTGACAAGGCTCCCATAATCATATAACGAAATCGTCTTTATGTTGCAGGTATAAGAACTGAGATACCAGTTTTGAATCCTGATGTGGTCTCTGTTTTCTCCTCCAGTTCATGAACTTTACAGAAAGTCCTCTGCCCGAGGCACCCATTTCCCGTGGCCAGTCCATTCTGAGCACATGGCTGCTTCTCATTAAATGCTGACTGGATAGCTGGGTGGATAAATGAAAGCTAAAGAAGAAAGTCAGCTTGAACTACTGTTATTAATCAAATGTACTCCCTCTTGACTGCATGTTGTGAATTCAAAATACATGCTGCAGGCTTTAACAGTCTAGTTTAAAATTTGCAAGCTGTGTGTCCTTGTAATCATGGAATTCAGCGTGCAAAGATTTCCATCAGCGCTGCTGTAGGTGTTGTTTCTGATTGTCAAATAACAGAAGAATTCTCAAGCAAAGTACTGTAGCTTCCATTAAACACTTAATTTTTTATATCCAAATACTTGTGCTTTCTAAAAGCATTTTTGACTCAACAGTAATTAGCCTCTTCAGTAATCGAAGATGGGTTTCTGTCACTCAAAAACCAAAGAGAAGTAACTCTTATCATCATCATTTTAATGAGGCTAATGAGAAATTTTTTGTGGGTGGCTTGAAAATGATTGAAAGTGTTGATTTCTAAGGGGAAGCATATTGACAGTCTCATGTCCAGATTGTGTAAGAATGAATCCATAGGACACTGAGCAGCTTGTAGGATAAACCTCCAGTAGCAGTTCTGCTTGCAGTATGGATGGATTCAGGCTGAAACTATTGAAATGTCATCTAATAAGGTCTCAGACCGAGTCTTCCTTAAGCTGAGTTCTACTTCCTGTCCTTCATCTTGACACATCCATTATAACATTCCCATTTCAGCAAACAGCTAGTTGTTTCATTTCTTAGGTTCCAAATCACAGGCATCCTTGACTCTTTTATACTGGTGCATGTGTGTGTGTGTGTGTGTGTGTGTGTGTGTGTTTCTCCGTGTGTATTAATTTATTGTGTGGGAGTGTGTGCAAACCTACACATGCCACAGCTCAAGTATGGACATCAGAAGCACCTTGAGAAAGATGCTTCTTTTTCACACATTTTGAGTTCTGGGTATTATACTCAGGTTATCTGACAAGCATTTTACCATATACTATCTCCCCCCTCCTTATTTTGGCTCCTAGAACTGACTTGGAATAGACTTCTGAATTTATCAACAATCTACCACTTCTCATGGGTTTGGGAATAAGTCAGTAAGGAAAATGCTCAGTGAGTTAGCATGAGACTCTGAGACCCAGACCCTTGAACCCACACATAAGGCCAGAAATGCTAACTCCAGAAAGCTGGAATGTAGAGGTTAGAGCATCCCCAGAATCCCTCCACCTACCTTGCCTGGCTTCTCTCTCTCTCTCTCTCTCTCTCTCTCTCTCTCTCTCTCTCTCTCTCTCACACACACACACACACACACACACACACACACACACACACACACTGCATTCATATATTTTCAGGAGTAAGGAACAAACTCCTTCTGTCCATCCTGGGATTAGAAATGGTCCCTTACTGTTCAGTAGTGCTAGCTTCTCATAACCTAGTGTGGTCGCAAGGCCATCACTGTCCTACCCTTTCACTTCTCATCCATTGATGATAAATATCTAACCCCTAAAATGCCCCACCTAGGCTCGGAGACCCACCCACTACCTCCTGCTCCATTTTATTCACTTCTTACTATTTCCTCACCTTGTGCACTGCACATTCACACTGTGATATTTGTTATCCCCTATGTCTAGACAAATCTTCCTCTAAATATTCATGAGACATACTCCTTGTCTCTCTCAGATCTTCACACTTCACATGCTACCTGACTGCCATACTTAAATTTATATAACCCGTCATCTCCCAACAGTCATATATCTTTCCCTGCTCGATTCGTGTGCATACCCATGATCATCAGCACACATGCTCCATTCTTTATGTGTTTGTTTATTTTACTTTTAAATTTATATTTCATTCATTCCACATGTGTTTGTGAGCCCATAGTGTGTTAGTGTAAGTGTGAATACATGGAAAACATGTGGCTATCAAAAGATAACTTTTCGAATTTGGATCTTATCTTTCACCAGCAGCCTTGGCAGCAAGCACCTTGGCTCACTGAGACATTGTGCTAGCCCATAGATGTTATTTTACTGTTACTTCCCTTTAGCGAGTATACCAACTCCTTCAAGAATCTTTCCATTAATGTCTTATTAGTTCTTGAGTTCTGTCTTCATTTCAGTAGTCACAGTTAGACCCGGTAAATACTGGTTGACCTCTGCCACCATTCATAGTGACACCATTTTAGTCCACTAAATGGACTCTTTTCTAAGTAGCAATCTAGCAACTAGGCATTGTACTGTCTATTTTCGAATGGTCAAATTTGCAAGAAAGTAGAATCATCATTGTTTTCATGATCCCACTCAGAACTGTATGGACTTCTTACTGGCTCCTTAGGTGAAAGACAATGGGCTAACCAACTGTTAGAAAAAGCCATTTTTTCCCACCATGAAAACCATGGGCATGGCTGCATAGAACAAAGAAATTACTTTGATAGTTGTGGAAAAAATCCAGGGAAACCTCAGGGAGTGTTTGTTTTGTCTTAGTTTCATGGGCTGTAAAGTTGACTGTGCAAGGAGAATGGGCACATTTCATCCACAATCAGGGAGAAGAGAGCAGTGAATGCTGGTGTAGAGCTGGCTTTTCCTTCCTTTCATTTTTTCTGAATTCGGGACCCCAGCCCACAGAATGGTGGTGTTCAAATTCAGGGTGGTTTTCCATGTCAACTAAATCTCCTTGGAAATATTCCCATAGGCTCAAACATATGCATAATTAAAATTAATAAAATAGGCCAGGGAGCCAGGAGACTCCACAGCCTTCTGTGCATAACCCGCCAGGAGCGAGAGATCTCCCAGCAGTGCTTTCACCTTTGAGCTCAGAAGAGTAAGGACACAGGCTTACAGACCCACTGGAGGAACAAACTCCAACCAGAGACAAGAATACCAACTAGCACCGGATGGTGAAAGGCAAGCACAAGAACCCTACCCACAGAAACCAAGGCCACATGGCAACATCAGAACCCAGTTCTCCCATCACAGCAAGTCCCAGATACCCCAACACACAGAAAAGCAAGAGTTGGATTTAAAATCATATCCCATGATGCTGATAGAGGGCTTCAAGAAAGACTTAAATAACTCCCTTAAAGAAATACAGAAGAACATCTGTCAACAGGCAAAAGCCCTTAAAGAGGAAACACAAAAATCCCTTAAAGAAATACAGGAGATCATGGGTCAACAAGCAGAAGCCCTTGAAGAAACACAAAAATTCCTTAAAGAATTACAGCAAAACACAAACAATGAAGTGAAGAAACTGAACAAAACCATCCAGGATCTAAAAGTGGAAATAGAAACAATAAAGAAATCACAAAATGAGACATCTCTGGAGATAGAAAACCTTGGAAAGAATCCAGGAGTCATAGATGCAAGCATTAACAACAGTATACAAGAGATAGAAGAAAGAACCTCAGGTGCTCAAGATACCATCAAAAACATTGACTCAACAGTCAAAGAAAATGCAAAATGCATAAAGCTGGTAACTTAAAACATCCAGGAAATCCAGGACACAATGAGAAGACCAAACCTAAGGATTATAGGTATAGACGAGAGCAAGGATTTACATCTTATAGGCCCAGTAAATTGTAGAAGAAAACTTCCCTAACCTAGAAAAAGAGATGCCGTGAACATACAAGAAGCCTTCAGAACTCCAAACAGACTACACCAGAGCAGAAACTCCTCCCAGCATATAATAATCAAAACACCAAATTCACTAAACAAAGAAAGAATATTAAAAGCAGTAAGGGAAAAAGAGCAAGTAACTTATAAAGGAAGACCAATCAGAATTACACCAGACTTCTCACCAGAGAGGATGAAAGCTAGATGATCCTGAGCAGAACTCATACAGACCCTAAGAGAACACAAATGCCAGCCATGGCTACTATACCCAGCAAAACTCTCAATCATCATAGATGGAGAAACCAAGATATTCCATGATAAAACCAAATTTGCACAATATCTGTCTACAAATCCAGCCCTACAAAAGATAATTGATGGATAATGTCAACACAAGGAGGGAAACTACACCCTAGAAAAAGCAAAAAAGTAATCTTTCATCAAATGCAAAAGAAGATATCCACACAAACATAAATATAACATCAAATTAACAGGAAGCAACAATCACTATTCCTTAATATCTCTTAACAACAATGGACTCAATTCCCCAATAAAAAGACATAGACTAATTAAATATTTCTCATGTATATCCTCAATTTTATCAGAAAATGTATGTAACTCCCCTTTTAATTAATTTAGTAATTTCTTTTATGTCTACAATTTTATCTGCATTATTTTTCGTGATAATCTTCAACTTTAATGTCTTTCTATATACTTCCTCCATTTTATCAGAAATGTTTCCAATGTAAATCTTTGATTTTTTTCACCAATATTTCTAATTCTACCTTCAATTAATTTAGAAAGAGGTTTTACATCAACCATTTTTATGTAAAATTTTCCATGAAATAGTCAATTTTATAGTATTTGTCTATTTATTTCTTGAATTTTACCATAAATATTTTCCATGTAAATCTTCAATGTTATCTGAAAATGTTTATAATTCTACCTTCAATCAACTTAGAATTATCTTTATGCCTATCATTTTATCTATATAATTTCCATGGTAATCTTTAATTTTAACATGTTTTTCTATATATTTCTACAATTTTATCAGAAATGTTTTCCATGTAAATCTTCAAATTTATCAGAAAATGTTTATAATTCCACTTTTAATCAATTTAGGAATATTTTTATGCCTACCATTATTATATCTATATAAAATTTTCCATGATAATCTTCAATTCTAACATGTTTTCTACATTTTCTATAATTTTATCAGAAATATTTTCTACGTAAATCTTCAATTCTATCATAAAATATTTTTATCCCATATTTCAATTAATTTAGCAATGTTTTACATGTCTACCACTTTACTCCTTAATTTTCCATGAAATTGTCAATTTTAACGTGTTTATCTGAAATATTTTCCATGTAAATTTTTAATTTTATCATAAAGTGTTTTTACTTCACTTTTCAATAAATAAAAATTTAAAAATAAATAAATCATTATTTATTATATATACGTATTATATTTATTAAGTATATATATACTTAATAAAATAAATCATTAACAGAACAGATTTTTTATTGTATGGTCTGTTTCTAACAGTGCTTGGGACAATATGTATCTCAGTATTGAATAGAAAGTGACTATGTGTTATTTCCTTTTCTCAGAATCTCACTTGTTTAGCCAGCCTAATTCAAAATGGTGATGGTCTTCTCAATTAGTGTCTTAGTGCAAAATGTACTTTTCAAATACTGGTTCTAGCATTTACTTGCAAGGATATCCTCTTTTTATCACTAGGTGGTCAAGAAAAAAAGAGTAGAAAAACATACTGATTTCTGTATAACTGACCACAGCAGTCATGCACTCTTAAAATTCCATATTTCCAAAGGAAATTCTAATGTCTTTATCATCACTATGTAAATATCACCCTTAAAAACTGCAGGCAATAATGCCCACTACATCAACAGCCTCTATAATATATCATACCATTGAAATACACTCATTATACAACTTTGCAGAGAGAAATCATGGAGTAAAAATAAGAGCCGGTTACCATCCCTTAACTCAAAAACATCATCATACCAGCTCTTCAGATGTACCTCCCAGATATTTATCTTATGGATGTTTTCTCTTTGGCTTTCTATTTCATTACCTATAAATCATATAGGCAGATGAGACGTTTGGCTTAATTGTCAATTGACAAAATTTAGAATCACCTTGGGAAAGAGTGTTGTCATTGGAATGTCTAGATCAGGTTGGCTTGTGGGAAACTCAGAAGTCAGCAGGATGTCTTGACTATGTTAACTGATCTGCCCTGAAGCAAGTGGTACCATTTCCTGGTATTTGGGGCGTGAACTGTACAAGAGCACAGAAAGCTAGCCGAGTGAGTAGGAAGCATGTGTGTTTCCATTTCTCTCTGCTGTGGATGGGATAGAACTTGTTGCTACAATGATCTGCCTTAACTTCCTCACAATAATCATCTGTGACCTGAGAGTGTGAAATAAGATAAATCTTCTGCACCTTGTTGCTATTTTGACAAGGGGTTTGATCACAGCACCAAGAATAAAACCAGACCACCATAAATGTATAGTATCTCACCTTGATAATAGGCAGCCATTTTTGAAACTGTTTTCCCATTGAAAAAAGTGTCTTCTGCTCTGGAAAAAAGTGTCTTATACCTTTACCTAGGTATAGACATGCCACTGTCAGTAGCTCTTTGCAGACAGACATCTATAGGAAAAAATAAAATCTCTAATAAAGCAAATGTTGAAAAGTTAGAAAACCAAACACAGCATCATGACCAGTGATTTTAAATCCAAATCTTGTTTTACTGGTGTGATGGGGTATCCAGGACATGTTGGTAGAGGAGAATTGGGTTCAGATGTTGCCATATTGCCTTGATTTCTGTTAGTGACGTTCCTGTGTTTGCCTTTTGCCATCTAGCTCTCACTGGTGTTAGTTTGTCTTGTCAGTGCTGGACTCACCAGTGCAAGCTGCCCCTTCCCAGTTGGCCTCTGGTGCACAGCTTACCTCCTGCACTGCTTGTAGACAGGGTGCTGCTGCCCAGGCTGTTCAGATCCCAAAGCAGGCACCCGAAGGCTCCCGCTGGGGCCCGCTGGATTCACTGGCGCACACTGACTTCTCCCAGCTGGCCGCCCGGAAGCCCAGCTAGCCACTTGCAGGACTTGGAGATGTGGTGCTGCCGCCCAGGCTGATCTGGATCCGGAAGCAGAGAGAGTAGAGCTGAGGGCTTCCGCACATTCTGTGTTGCCTAACTAGTCAAAGGTGGTTACTAAGCACTGATTTGTAAGCTTGGGCCTAAAAGAGTGGTTGTCTGGTTAAGAATTTCCGAGACAGTTGTGTTGTTAACAGTGGTAGAAAGAGAGCCGACGTGCCATTTCTAATATTTTAAAAATTAAAAGGGAGCCATTAGTTCTATTCTAAATCACATACAAAATTTGACTAGCATATAAATCTGACTCTTGTATCATTGCTTGAAATAATGCTAAACATTATATTTGTTTTTTTCTTTATTTTAGCATTCAAATTATAAAAAAGTAAAAATAGGGATTGGAGAGATGTTTCAGTAGTTAGGACCTGTTGCTCTTCCACAGAATGTAAGTTCTCTTTCCAGCCCCTGCAAGGGCTTCTGTGATTTACAGTACCCTATAAATTCAGTTCCAGGGAATCTGGTGCCTTCTTCCGGCTTCTGTGGGTGTCTGTACACAGGCACTATATGCGTGCACACAGTCAAAATTGAAAACATATAGACATAAACATATGCATAAGTAATATGTATATTTTTTAAAAAATAAAGAAAATGAGTAAGTAAGCAAACAGTGAAAAGAACTGAATGAGGGAGAGTACTCAGACATGGGAGGGAAAAAAGAAACCTTTTATTTTCATGACATCTGGATAGAGTGAGTAGAACTCACTGAGTAATATTTCAACCCTAAGTAGCTACCGTTGATTATGTTATGGCAGCCCTGCAGCTCAGTCTTAGCTGACTTAATCTCATTGTTAATATCCAGTCAGAAACCACTTAAAACTACATGGAATCATGTTAGTAAGGACACACACACACACACACACACAAACCAAAAACAAAAGAATGTGCAACCAATACCATCGTGTTTGGGGTTATTCATCCCATAATACATCTGAGAGCTCTTCCATCTGTAAATCTAGCGGTATTTCCCTTATGGCATGAGTTAATGATGATCAGAAATTTCTCTGGAAATACAGTCTTCCTTTTTCCATTACAAATACAGTTGTTGAAATCACAGGTTATGTTTCAATGTACAAGGATAAACTGTTTCAATGCTGTTTTAGGCAATTGTTATGCTGTTGACAAATGAGTAATATTTTTGTCGTTTTGTGATTGAATAGAAACTGAGCTTTTGTGTCCCTTGTGTTCGCCAGTAAACAAATGGAACCTGTCACTTTTCACTACATCCTATGCACCACAGACATAAACACCACACAACAGACACCCCTACACCTAACCTAAATAATTTTCCTATCTCATGTTCTTGTAAAGGAAGTAACTGTAAATTCAAGTCTATAAAATCCACAGTTTCATTAATTCTCTGATGCAGTTCTCATTAACTTTTTTAGCCCTTTGCATTATTTTTCTCAAAAACTGATTTAAATTTAGAAAATGAAGACTTTAAAATATCGACTCTCTGCTGTGATTTTTCATGGTTATAGCTATTACTTCATGAGAATGAATCTATGTAATCCTGATTTTTTATTGCCTCTCATTTTGCCCATCTCATCATATGAGGAGACTGGCTTAAAAATCATCCACACTTCATTTCCTGTGACTTTAATCTGCTCATTTGGCAATTTCTCTCAACTTCTAGTAGGTGTCAAAACAAGTCCCATGGCTGTCCGGCTTGACTCATCAACATGCGCCCTCTAGTGGTAGAAAAATGAACTGACTTATGTTTTCAACATTTTCTAGGTATGGGTATGGTATGGGCATGGTATGGTATGGTATGGTATGGTATGGTATGGTATGGTATGGTATGGTATAGTATGGTATGGCATCATAAGGTATCCTACCATATGGTATCCTGTGGTATAATGAAGCCAATTTTTCTCTAAATTTAAACGTGGTAGCCTTTCCTTAAAATGTTTAAGGAAACATTTAAAGTGCCTCTTTGGTTTTGTCTCTTTCGGTCTCTGCACCATGGATTATCAAGGAGAGTCCTTTTCTTCCATAAGCCTCTGAGAATATTTACTTGTCTGCTCTGTCTGAAATACAACTTTGTGCCCAAATCAGTTTTAATCTCTCCTTTTGCATTTCAAGCTCCCAGTCAGCCACCAGGAAATGTCGTTTGGAATGCTACAGACACTAAGGTGCTGCTTAACTGGGACCAAGTGACAGCCATGGAAAATGAATCAGAAGTAACAGGCTACAAGGTCAGTTGTGGCTCAGACGTCACATTTCCTACCTGTGCAAACATGCTCTGAGGAAAGCTAAGTGGAAAGTTTATTTATAAAATAGTGCTCATATGGTTTCTTAATCTCTGATTATGTAATAGTTTTTACATAACTATTAATCTTTTCCTAAAGTGATCATTTTCTGAAAATATCTGATTTGTTAAATATAGTTATGTGACATAATTTTGCTTCATAAGGAACTCAAGCATGATGGTCATAACATTTATTATTTAGTTTCAATGCTCACCAGATTCTATTTTCAAAACAGCTGTAATGATTGCCCATGATTACTTGCCTTCTACAACCAAAGATACATTCCTAATGGCTCTGTCTGTTATGCTGCACCCATTGGGGGTGAGCAGAGACAGAAAGAATGACTGCCTACTTCTATCCTTAGCAACCTGAGTAGATCCCTAAACTTTTAGGGATTTGGGCACAAGGAAGCTATATTTACAACTTCAAAGAACTTCAGTTCTATCCAATCTCTGAATCAATGTTGGGTTAGTAATGATGCATTAATAGACTTAAGCTTTAGAGTTAAAGAAAGACAGGTGCCCAGAATGGAGTTAAGATGGACTCTAAAGCATGAATGTGGATTACATTAAGAATACTCACAGAAATAAAACACATCCTAAATGCAGCTACCATTTTCTCAAAGGATGTTCAAGTTTATTGGTTTTTATAATAATCATATAAGATATTATTGCCCCTTGAAATTACTGTAGTCACAATGTTGCTAAGAAGCAAGCTTAAATGAGATTGTCAGGAATTTCATGAGAGGCAACTAATGGAATCACAACTGGTAAAATAAGTCTATCTCACTACAATTCTGGGAACTAGGGGCTATTTGCTTTATATAAAGATAACAGTTTTGTTTATAATGCTTAGGAAATGACTTTTGAAAGGAATGAGGCTCTTCCCAAGTTTTTATACATTCCTCATTAATCCTGGTTCATTGTTACTTTATACAAAATATCTATAAGAAACAGAATGTTAGCTTTATGTGGACACACTTTACAACAAATATAAATGGCTCAAAATTTTTGCTTCAAGCATGGGGAGAGGCTTCAATCAGACTCTGTAACAATTAGCTCCTTCTCATTTCACATATTCTATAATCTTCCTGTGTTTTTAATCTACCCCACTCATCAATGCCTAACCTGATATTTTTCCATGGAAAAAGTATGGTATTCACCCAACCTCCTCAGTTTTGAGAACCTGATAGTTCCAGAATGTTTATTCATGTGTAAGACCTAACATGGAGTCTTTATATTATAGGGATGTGAAAGACATAGAACCCATAAAAGTGGGTTTATTTATGTCTTCTAGGTTTTCTATAGGTCTAGCAATCAGAATAATGTACAAGTGCTGAACACAAATAAAACTTCAGCTGAACTGTTGCTGCCTATTAAAGAAGACTACATTATTGAAGTCAAGGCCACCACAGATGGAGGAGATGGCACCAGTAGTGAGCAGATCAGGATTCCAAGAATAACAGGTAAGGTGGTTGAACTCATTCTCCCCTTAACTTTCATCACTGTGGTTGAACCCTATAATAAATCAGTGATTGGTGTGCTGCCCATCCATTTTCCTCAGCATGCATTTGGTATGCATGGGGCATGTACTGTAATGAAAGAAAGAACACCTTAGAATGGTGCAAAACATGGGAGAAGAAAAGTCAGGAAACATCATTCAACACTATTTACCAAAATTTATTGTTTAAACTCTTTCTTTTGAGTTTTGCCTTATTTGCCTTGAAATTATCTGCGCAAGCAAAATTGATTTTTTCAGGTTTTTTTATTTTTATATTCTATGTTTACATTCCAAATGATTTTCCCTTTCCCAGTTTCCCCCTCCCCATAAGTTCCCTAAGCCCTCTTCCCTCCACCCATTCTCCCATTAACCCCCTCCTACTTTTCTGCCAAATTTCTAAACACTTCTCAAGGGTGACATTGAGCCATATACAGGTTTTCATACTTTTAATATTTCCAGGTACAAAGGTTCAAGCCAACAATCTCTAGACTCAAGATTTCCAACCAGGAAAATTCTGAGTTCCAGATCAACCTAAGCTACAAAATTAGTTCAAGGATATCCTGAGTTATATAGTGAAATTCTGTCTGCTTCCAATTGTTCATCCATTTCTAATCACAGGCAAAATATAAATTCCTTCGATAGAAAAATTCAAATTTCCAAGATCATAATCTACTTACAATTACTGGACAAAGAAACAGGTTTTAAAATATCTATTTTTAATTTCACAGGTGCTTCACACAAACTTTTCCTCTTAAAAAATCCCAAGAAATGTATTTGACTATGGAAATTTCAATTTCTGAATAAAGGGAAACAGAATCTTACATGCATGTTTCCTCAGTGATGAGGCAAAATAAATTTTATCCTTATTTTGAAACCCTGTGAGTTCTCCAGCATTAATTGCAGTACTATGAAGGCCATCCTGTCTTACTGTACACTGTGCTTCCCAGTGACACAAATAAAATGCGCTCTTCATTCCACGTTTTGATATTCACCTTGCCCATAGTACTGGGCAATCAAGACTGCAACCACAGCCTTTAATATTGAAAATAAAGTGACTGGCATTAGCAAATGAAAAGAGGAAAATTTGGCAATTCAGGAAAATTTTATTCTCTGTGAAAATATTTTGACTAAAGAACACAATCTATCCTAAGAAAATGGCCAATAATTATTTCATCACTTAACTCTGTAAAGGCCATTTCAGACTGCAATATCCTGAAAGTCTGTGCAATTCAATAGAGCAAGAGAGAATATGTCTATTCTGAGTATTTTAAGGGTTTTTTTTAAGCTATTAAAAATTGTCCACACATGAGCTCTTGTGTGCTTACATGAGTGCAATTGCCGCCACATGCCAAAAGAGGGCATCCTTCCAACCAGCTGCAGGTGGAATCAGAGGCAGTTGTGAGAGCAACCTATCAGGGTTGCTGTGAACTGAACTTACTCTCCAAGAGCAGTGTTCTTAATCTTTGAACCATCTCATCATTTCAACCCTGAAGTAAGGAACACATGTTCCTTATTATCTAATAATGTGAGGGCTACAGTTTAAATGGCAATATAGAGAGTTGGACTAGTAACAGGACTAAGTACTATGCTTCTTTAGAGATAAGTGGGAAGTGTTTTAGTTTGGTGATAATACTTCCCTTTTATTGCTTTCTTCCATATATATATATATATGTGTGTGTGTGTGTGTACATATACATATATACGTGTGTATATATATATTTAATTATTTATTCAAGGATAACTACCTAAACCATGCCTTGTTAGTGATCTTGTGTAGTCAGGTGACTATACAGGGTTGTTTTTGAAAATGAAGTTTCTATTGATTTCATTACAATGATAATAATTCATATTATGCATAAAATGTATCTGTATGCAGATAAGCAACATTTCTAAACCTTTATCCCATGAATCTTTTTTAATTAAACCATCAAATTATCTCACCAGTTGTTTGTAATTAAGTCTAATCATTTTTACAATAATGAAGTTGTTTTCCAAATTTAACTAAAGTTAAAGTATATGAAATGAAAAGACTGAAGTCATTTACTAACCCTTGGATATATCAGTAGCTTCTGTGTATTCAGCAGCCAGTGATTATAGGTTAGGCTTGTGCTGTGATTTAACTTTGATAGAACAGGCTTTAGTTTCATTCTTGTGTGTCTTAGTTGATTCAAACTACATTGTCTGTGTATGTTGTATTGTTTTGTTTTGGTTTTTTGTTTGTTTTTGTTTTTTGGTGCTTTTTGGTTTTGGTTTTGGTTTGGTTTGGTTTGGTTTTTGGCTTTCTTTTGGAGGGATTAGGTTATGAGACAGGGTTTCTAGTGTAACCCTGGATGTCCTGAGACTTACTTTGTAGACCAGCATGTCCTGCCTCTGCCTCCTGGATCCTGGGATCAATGGGATATGCCACCAGCATCACCCAGATCAGACTACTTTTATAAAAGTCATTATCTAGTTGTTTTATAACTACAGGAATTTATTCTACATGATTTCAAAAAATCCATGCATGGTGAAGGTGCCTACAGAATCATATATGTTTTTAGAACATTTCAGATCCAAATTTTACCAAAGAAACTTGATTACCTGTTTCATTCTTGGTGTTATCAACAAAAGAATTTAGAAATGGACTCAATAGTTTGCTTGAACACAGTTTTATTCACGTTTAGGAAAAAAACAGGGCAGGCAAACTGTAAATCTGGCAGCTGCCTGGGGGAGGAAAATGGAGACTAGGAAGAGGAAAAACTCATGCTTTTTGCAATGGAGGCTAACAAGCAGCTTTAATAAGATAAAAGAATATAATAGGATAGAATAGAATAGAATTAATAGATGGGGAGCCTTATAGAAAGAATGTGTCCAGAGGGTATGGGAATTGCTTAGGCTTTTGGCCAATAAAAAAAAAATAAAAATAAAAATAAAAATAAAAGTTAAAAAATTAGGACTCAAAAGCGAGGAGGTCACATGGCTGTGCTCCATGGAGTGCTCCATGCTCCCACAGGCTGTGCTTCATGCTGCTTCTTGGAAGGCAGTGTCTTCACTAAGGGGCTTCTGGGAAGGCAAAGTCCATCATCTCACTCAGGGGATAATTATTCCTCCCTTAGCTGGGCTTCAGAAGATTCAGAAGAGTGGCCAGACTCCTGGCTAGGTAATTAGATGGCCCAGGTATCAGGATAGAATTTATAATCCATTCTTTTGACCTGGAGAAAGTACTTGCCCTGTGGCCTTGGCTTTTTCACATGCTAATTTAAGTGTGGGGAGTGTTCAAAGCCGATGCTTAAAATTCTTCTGTTACCTGGAAAGCAGAGGCTGGGGTACAAAGCCTTAATGACCTGCAAGGCCTTTGCTTCTGCTGCTGCTGCTGCTACTACTACTAGTACTTCTAGAATATCATTACAACTGAAGACAGGATTTCAGCATAATTTTAGAGGGAACAGAAACATTCAATCTCCGGGGTTCTGATTACAGCCCTTGCTAATGAGCCCTTTATCATCCTTGGCAGGTATGGATGCAAGAGGATCCACGTCAGCCATTTCTAACATCCACCCTGTGTCAGGTTACATATCTGTCCTACTGTTCTTTATTGTAAATGCTTTGTGGTAATAGGGCCTTTTTTATTATTTACTGGAAAGTTAATTGGTTAACCCCAAAAAAAGTGCTTTCTGAAACAGTGATTATGCATGTTTTTTTCAGCTATGTGTTTTTAAATTTCTACTTCATTATAGGTAAAATATGAATCTAATAAAAACAGTAAATCCTTTTAGAGGAATCTGAGATGCCTTAATATTTGCTTGGTAAACCAAAGGAACTTGCAAATTACATACTACAAACTTTTGATAGAAATATTCTTATATTATAAGTTTAAACACTTGCCTATGTGTGAGGCACATACACAGGATACATTAAAAACACAGCACACACATGATATATAGAAACACATAGAACATACACAGTGCACACAGCACACAAAAATTCACAAGCACACACACACACACACACACACACACACACAGATTTTCTATACTAAAAAAAATCTCCTTATTTATTCCGAATGTTCCTTTCCCATTATTACAACATTGCCTATCATATTTAAATTGCTGATTTGAATTCCTCAGAGGAAAATGCTCATACACAGTTATTCTGGCAGGGAGAGGCCAGGAAGGGAGTATTGTTAGAAAATGTTCCTCTGTGCTTGGGGAAGTGACATTTGCTTCATTGTTCTCATGTATGGCTATGAGATTTTCTTTGTCACTTTATCCTTTCATCTTTCACTTATTTATTCTATAAAATGAGGTGACAATATTTCTTCTATCAGCCTTTACTGCAAGAATGTGTTGCTAAAAACAAAGAAAGTAATACGAAAGCATGGATTCCTCCCACATGCAGTGTCCCTTTGCAGAATCTTCTGTGAACCTCCTAAGGTGACACAAACCAGGCATGTCTTTGAAGCTCCCTGGCATCACATACTTTCCTTAGGATGTATGTACCTGCCTTCTTCAAAGATGGAAATTTAACCTGAGTGAAGATTGTAACATTGTTTCTTTTTGTTGGTATTTACAAAGTAAAAGATGGAACATGGAAATTAATAAATGTTATCCTTCCTCAAAAATTAAAGTGAAATTACATGGGAAAGAGAATTAGGACTCATTCTCTTCCCATGTAAAAATAAGCTTTCGGTCTTTGTCAAACACTAGTAGAGAAAATAAGGAAAAAAACTGTATCTTAACCCGAATATTAAACAAAATGCATATAATTCTTCATTCCTAATTTCTGATTCCATTAAGGGGCCTTCTCTCTATTTGAATGGCAGAGATGGTGTTTTAATGAAATTCCTCTCTCTATCTCACTGAGTCAGGAAGGCTTTTCCATTCCCAACTTAATTTGTAAAAGAAGTTGGTGATGTTGCTGACTTTGATTTGGATGACTTAAGTCTGTGAATATGTGTTTTTCAAAGGACTGTGGAAGATATGACTTTGCAGTAATATGTAAAAGGTATATGAAAATTAGAAGACTGAGTGCTAGACATTCAAAATCAATTTTTTACCACTTACCTACCAATTTCACATTTTGCTGGAATTTTTTCATATTGTGAAACGAAGCAAAATTTGAAACCAATGGTATTAGCTCTCAAGAAACATTAACATTAGCCGAATTCTGATACCATTTCAGTATGCCACCTTTCCTTCAGAGATTCCATTTAAGACAAGGTCACCATGTAAAAAGGAGAATGATTTTTTTTTAGTTTTTCTGTAGGGTCTGTATATATTGTACATATCAAGAAGAAATCTGAATGACTAGTTGATTTCATATGACCATTGTTATTTCCAGTCAAAATGTGAGGAAACTCTTTCTCTAATCCCTGTGCTTTATGGTACATATAACAGAACTATGCCTTTTTTTATTTCCTGATGACTCCCTAGAATTTGTTCCTAAGATTTTCTTTTGCAAGAAGGCTGTTCTCTTGTTTTCTGTTATTTCTACTAATATTATCTCCATGAGATGTAGATACTGTTTCATATTGAAAAGTCTAAATTTTACTCTTTAAATTCCTGTGTGTGTATCCTATGGTTATCTGTATGTATGATTTTCTATTATTCTAATAAAATTTATAACAATTAAACTGTTCTGCGCTGTTCATTGTGGTTTGGCGGGGGGACACATCTGCAGAGGAAGGGGGGCATGCCAGGAGAGCAGCACTGTTCCTACCAATCCTTAAATTTTCAACCTATATTTGACTTTTACATCTTTTAGAGGAATATTTTAATATTTTTGTTTATGCTCTAGTAAGTCACTAAAACCTGTAATTTGATACAATGTCTTCCACATTCAGCATAATTCCTATGTGCCCCAAAGGGGTTGACAGATAAAAACAAAACAAAAAAAAGCCTAATAGACTTAGGATGCTTAATTTCTTCCTGCTTGATTTTTGTCATCAGGAGAAACTCACAAATTTTTGACATAAGGAGTTTTTGGTTTTTTCAGTTTTTTTTTTTTTTTTGAAACAGTGTCAATGTATCACATTCTACATAGATTTTCTCTTTGAATCAGAGATAGACTTTGAAATGATCACTGTGCATTCTAATATCTGTACATTCTAAATATCTGTAAACTAACTAATGATTCATTTTTTAATTTGTAAACAATTTCAAAAGTAAATGCTAGTGAAATGGAAATCAGAACAAAAATATCCCAGTCATCTTCTCATATTAGACATGGAGTTTACAGAAGAATTAAAGGGAAAACTCTATAGGGCTCTCTCTCTCTCTCTCTCTCTCTCTCTCTCTCTCTCTCTCTCTCCTTCTCTCTCTCCCTCATTCTGGATCTGTGTGTGTGTGTGTGTGTGTGTGTGTGTGTGTGTGTGCACTGTGTGTGTTTCCTGGTTGTCTGTATGGTATGTGGGATGGAGGGGGGTTGAAATTTCAGCCCAGGTGAGATGGTTGTATTAGTATCTTCTAATAAAGCACATAACCTGGGAGTGTGCAGATAGAGATCATACATAAAGCAGTCCTAATTCCTGGTGCTGGTAGAATGGAAGAATGAGGGACCAGCTTTGCATGATACCTCTGCCAATGTAAGGGCACCCTCACTAACTTCTGCTCAGGGTCTCTTGCTCCAGTTCCAAAGCTTCAGATCCCCTTTCTGAGGAATTCAAGTATGATAGAATTCCCATCACTGAGGTTTTTCTTTGACAACTACTGAGCCCCTTGGTGCAGAATGTCCTGTTTGATGATCTGAAGCTGTTGACACTCCCCACTTTTGAGAAAGGATGTTAGTGAGGTAAATGGTGTGTGTAACTATTATAGAGTCCTACTGTTATCATCCCCTCAGGTAGGAAAGAAACCCTGGAGTACAGAAGACTTCCTTCAGAAGGTAATTTTATGTCTCTCTTAATTTCATTGTATAAGGACAATGTGTATGATTCTGAGATCTTTAGAAGAGACGTTACTCAGGAATTCAGTTAGTTTAAGCAGATGTGTAACACTGTTAAAATTCAAAGTTCCTCATTTACTCTCCCTGACATACTAAGTTAACTAAGCCTTATATCATCTCCTTAGTCAGTTTCTATGGAGCCCATTTCACAGATGATGAACAGTTAGCATCTTGTACAAGGTCATCCTGGGACAGGCACACTAAAGTTTGACTCGGGATAGTTCAACTTCAGGCCTTGAACATTAAGTGGGGTGAAAATCTTTGTCTCTCTTAACTTTAGATATGCCAGGCTGGAAGGTTCAGAGCAGCTTGGGTTTGACTTCAGAGTGGACTTTGTGCCTCCTTTATTGAGTGCATGATCGGGGAGCCTAAAAATTCTCAATTAACTTTCATAATACTTTTTTTAAAAAAACTTTTGAAGATAACACAAGTTGATTTTCAATCATCTCTGTCACATTCAGTGCAAACCAACCAGCCTAACTCAGTAGGATGAAACAAATGTGAAGGGAGGAGAATGCTACAGATTCCTCTGTTCCAATTAAAATCTCTCCTGCTGGTTCACATTCACACAATGCCAGCTTTTCTTTTTTATTTAAAATTAATCTTAATTGGGTTCATTTTTTTTCTAAAGCATTTTACCCTTTTTAAAAATGAGAAAAGATGCATGGGTATTCAGTGTAATTTGGATATACTTCAGTAAATATTGGAAGTAAAAACAACCCACAACAGTAATTATGAAATCAGCAATTAGTAAACTCTGCCATTCTCTTGAAAGAAAATATGTAAACAGATTGGACTGTGGTGCATTTCAATCATTGGGCAATTTTTGTTTTTTATTTAGGCATATACCCCAATTTCACCTGCCTTGCTTTACATGCAGGCAATAATTACCTCCTGGACTTCACAGAGAATCCATACACTGATAAGAAAATAAACTTGTAAAGGATGAACTCTTTTCCATACTTACAAGCGTTTATTCTCATTTTGTGGAGTCCTACTTTACCCTTTGAAATTCTCTTAACTCCTTGTGATTCCACCTTGATCATCAATACTGTGAGGAAGAGAGGGAATCAGGCCCTACGTAATTGGATATTACCTGAGGAAACAAAAAAGGCAGCAACAAATGATAAGGCTGGCAAATGAGCACATTTACTCTGGCCTCAGTAGACATTGACAGGCACAAAGCTCTGTTAATGTACCTCTGTGCCTGGCTAATGAGGAAGTGAAATGTCCCTGTCCGGGGAATTCCTGCTTGAGCATTTGAAAGTTTCCAACATCCTCATAGGGAAGGCTTTTGCCAGGTTGAGGTTTAAAGATGACAGAGAATCTCCATTGGGATGTTCATCTCTGTAGCACACCATCCTCACATGGGACTCCTCTTTCCACATTCATTACCAGCTTGACGAAATAGCCAGCAGGTCTCAAATTTCTACTTTCTCTCTCTTATTTACTTCCTTAATTCCCCGCTTACATTGATTGTCCTTGCTGATGATAAGTTATCAGTTTGCCATTAGGAAAATAGGAGTTGTTGTACAATGCATAGGAAACAGTTCAAAGTGGCAGACATATATTAAAAAGTTAACAGATCTGGGAAGAAAGTAGACCCAGAGACTAGGAACATTCTACACAGAATCTATCTAAAATCCAAACCACATCCCTAAAAATCTATCTGGCCCTTGGTAAATAGGTTAATGTTTCCAAATATCTAAATATCACACACACACACACACACACACACACACACACATGTACCTATAGGATGTGATTGCAGGAGCCTTTTTATAAGACTATGGCTCATGGTTTCTCAAGAACACTGTCTAGCAAATTAATAATCTTCATTGTTCTATTATTAAGCTTTACAATCTAGATCATTCTTTAAGTGTCAGCTAGTAGATACACACCAGAACAAAATGGATCAAGGATTATGTGGCATTGACTACTCTGTGTCAGGTGATTCTCCGCACTTTGGTAAAAGTGATAGAAAAAGACCCCCTGTAATGAAGCAGAGAGAGAAAGCAAGGGAAACTCCGAGAGAGCAAAGGATCCCTGGAGTAAATGCTAGAGTGGTTATAGGCACTGAGACCTTCCTAAAGGAGCTCCTGGAACCTTGCTGGGCACACAGACAAACTTAGTCACTTACAGCAGCACCCACATACCCATGAAGTTGTCACAGATGGAGGCTAGAGCAATTCTTCACAAGACACCATTCAGAAAGCTATGAAATCAGAGACTGAATGCTTCACTTGTCTTTTGAGAGGATTTAGTGCTTCTCTATAAAGTTAGCATATAACTCAATATGTTTCTCAGCAATTGTAGTAATGGAGTTGGAGCAAGAACCACTTGACCTGGCAGAGCTGGCCTATGCTTCTGAAGACTTCTAGTTAGGAACTTGAAAAGTCTCAGGCACAGAGTAACATTCATATTATGGACTCAGGATAAGCATGCTGAGCCAGCCAGATTTCTACTCCAGAAGTCATGTGGGAAGTATAAGCCCCAGACCTCTCTTGAGAAGAATGTACTGTTTGTTTTCTTACCTAAGACAAATCTCTTCACAGTTCCAAGTCCGCTATCAATGAATGATAAAGTACATCTTGCTGGGACTTAAGTTTCAGAGGGGGCTCCATTGGCAGTTTCTAAATGAAATAAAATCATCTCCCCTCTGAATTTAAACACATTTATTTGTCTTTCAGCCACTTCTGCCTAGGCTTTTTCAGTAGCAAATGCAGTCAATCTTGTCTTGAAGGCATGATAAAAGGCACAAAAAGAGCCTGGGGACAAAAAAATAGTTGCCTAATTGCACTTATTGGGAAATACTAGTTTCACAATAATGACATATATCTTAAAAAGGAAGAAAGTAATTTCTATGGTTCAAGCTTTGTACCTTCTGAAGAAAGGAAGAAAAAACATAGACTAGCAGGAAAGAAGAGTGGAAAAGACAAGATCATGGAGATGAATATGATTAAAGTATATGTGTGTACAAATATATAAATAATAAATGTACATAAGTATGAATATATTAATATGAATGTACAAATGCACACAGATACATACAGACACACGCAGAGACATGCATACATACATATCCTTTTCTATACTCAATATAGAGGGAAATTGTGAAATAATGAAGACAAAGAAAGCATAGGTGGTGTACAGGCTACTCTTATGTCAACGTAACACACAAATTAGAGTTATCTGAAAGGTAGGAGCTTGGTTAAAATGCCTGCATACAACCCAGTTGTAAGGCATTCTTTAATTAGTGATTCATGAGAGATGGCCCAGCCCATCATTGGTGGTGCCAACCCTAGGGTGATGATCCTAGGTTCTATAAGAATGCAGACTGATCAAGACATGGGAAGCAAGCCATGGCCTGTGCATCAGCTCCTGCCTTGGATGAGTTTCTATCCTGACTTCCTTTGGTAATAATAACTTTCTAAGCAACAGGTTGGTGGGAAGGAAAGTCAGGCAGAGCTTCAAGCTTAGCAATCCACTCTGGGTAGTTACATACACATTACATTTTCCAAGTGATGATGGAGGACATTTTGAAATCATTAAGATTGTGATCTTTAGTGTGAACCAGCCAGTCAACTGCCATTCAAGGCGTAGCGATCACAAAGTAACTAACTGAACTTCTCTGAATTTCCCTTCTCTATGCCTTCATTTGTTCCTTTTTTGTTTGTTTTTTGCACTGTAAATTTCTTTGATTGTTTGGAACTTCAACCCACTGATTAAATAATTTAAGAACCTGGGAGACACAGGTGATGTCTAGCATTAAATGTAGTTTTCAAAGCCTACTTTTGCTATTTTTAAATTTTATTTTTAATACAACAGGAAGCTTCTGTGTATTCAAAAGGCACTACATGGTATATCGCATAATGTTGGTTGAGAATTAAACATGTGTATCTTCTCAAGCATTTCGGATGGCCTTGTGGCAGGAATGCTTTAGAAATTCCCTGTTCCACCATCTTACAATCCCACCATCTGTAAAGGAGTGTTCCTCTGGTGGGATTGTAAGATGGTGGAACAGGGAATTTCTAAAGCATTCCTTTCCCCAGTATGCAATAAGGACACATGCTCCACTATGTTCATAGCAGCCCTATTTTTAGTAGCCAAAAGCTGGAAAGAACCCAGGTGTCCCTCAACGGAGGAATGGATACAAAAAATGTGGTATATTTACACAATGGAGTACTATTCAGCCATTAGAAACAATAAATTCATGAAATTCTTAGACAAATGGATGGAGCTGGAGAACATCATCCTAAGTGAGGTAACCCAGTCTCAAAAGATCAATCACGGTATGCACTCACTGATAAGTGGATATTAGCCTAGAAACTTAGAATACCCAAGACATAATCCACATATTAAATTATGTCCAAAAAGAACGGAGGAGTGGCCCCTGGTTCTGGAAAGACTCAGTGCAACAGTATAGGGGAATACCAGAACAGGGAAGTAGGAAGGAGTAGATGGAGGAACAGGGGGAGGAAAGAGGGCTTATAGGACTTGCAGGGAGTGGGGACCCAGAAAAGGGGAAATCATTTGAAATATAAATAAAGAATACATCGAATAAAAAAAAAAAAAGAAATTCCCTGTTCCAGTTTTTTGGAATGTAAGAGGCACTGCTATATCTACAAACACCACCCAGTAGTCACTGGTGCAATGCAGAGGCTTTCTCCACCTAATGCAAGTTAGTGTGCTATAAACAACCTTTCTCTGCTTCCCTTCCTTCCTTGTCTCTCTCAGCTTCTTGTAACCTTTCTAGTCTCGATCACTGAGATATTTTAACTTTCCCAAATGTCTTAGCTAAGGTTGTACTTCAATCTCTCAGCCTGGCTTATTTTACTTGCAATAATTTCCAGAGACGTCTATGTTGTGAAAATAAGTAAAATAAATAAAATAAAGTAAAACATAATAAAATACAATACAATAAAATAAAATAGGCTTACACTCTTTTCATGGCTGAGTACTATTCTACTGGGTGTTTTGTTTGTTTCTTATTTGTTTTGTTCTGTTCTTAGTGCAATGAGTTAACATTATAGCTTGTATTTGGATCAAATCTTGATCATTAATGTAGATTGATATCTTTGTGTACATAATAATTTGTCATGTAGCAGGGTGCATGTCTTAGCCACTTTCTGTTGCTGTGAAAGCACATCATGACTAAGACATCTTATGAACATAAGTGTCCATTGGGGCTCTTGGTTCTAGTGGGATAAAGTCCATGATCATCCTGGTAGGGGCATGGCAGTGCCAAGGCAGGAGACAGGTAGGCAAGCATGGCGCTTGATCAGTAGCTGAGACCTTCCATGCTGAGATGGTATCAAGGTAGAGAGAGAAAGTGTTACTGGGTTTTAAGACCTCAAAGCCTACCCCAGTGACTCAACTTGTCCAGCAACATAATGCCTCCTAATACTTCCCAAACATTTGTGCCAACTATGGAACAAGCGTTCAAATAGATGAGTCTGTAGGGTTCCCTTCTCATTCAATATATAACCAATTTCATATCAAGGTACTATTGTTTGCAATAAAGTCTTTTGTGTTCCTTACACATAATGGATGTCAACCCTTGCCAAATGTGCACTTGACAATCATAGTTTTTCTCCTTATTTTGTTTTTCTTGCTGGAGTAAACATTTCTGATTTGATATATTTCATTCTTTTCTTTTCTTTCTTTCAAAAAAGAATCTATCATTCCAATATCCTAAAGGGTTTCTACTTACATTTTCTTCTAGAAGTTTCATGGTTTCCAATCTTACAGTTAAGGCAATAAGCCATTTTGAACTGATGCTTGTAATTAGAGCAAAGGGCCAGTCTGATTTCATTCTTCAGCAGATGCATATGTGATTTCCACAGCACTGCTTATGGAGAAGTCCATTCCCTCTCCAGTCAGGTCTTAGCACTTTTGTGGATAATCAAAGTATATAGATCCCTGGGATTACTTCTGTCCTCTGTGTAATGGTTAATCTTGTGAACTTGATTAGAGTGGGAAATGCCTAAAATGTTAGTTAAGTACACCCCCAGGTATGCAGATGAGGGTATTTCCGGGTATGAATGGGCCATTACTGGGGGAAAACATCAGTACCTTAAACATCAGTAGTGTGCTCTGATGCCTCCAGACAGAATAACAAAGAGAAAGGGGACAGCCTGCTAACACAGACCTTGATTCTGCTTCCTGCCTGTTGTAATGCAAAGAATTCTGAGCTGTCAAGTCCTTTTACAACAATGGATTGAAACTTACAGGAACCTTGAGCTGAAATATACCTTTCCTCCCATGTAAACTGAATGTCAGATATTTTATCACTGAGGGAAAAACTGATATACTGACCAATCTATTCCATTAGACTTTTCAAATGCCAAACATCAAGCTCTTTTGATTTCCACAGCTTTGTACTGTGTTTATTGGAGGCAGATACTAAAATGCCTCCTAACTTTTTCTTTTTATTCACAGTAGCTTTAAGTATTTATGTTTGACAGAAGATTCTAGGTGAATTTAATTAGTTGACTTATCTTCCCATGTATAAAATAGAGATTAGAAGTTCCTGCCTCTATTCTGTGGGAATTAGAAATTATACAGTGACCTGTACTCTAGAAGCTGAAACAGAAAGATTACAAGGTCAAGCCCAGCCTAGGCTACACAGACGTATGCTGTCCCACCTCAGTGATGGCACACTTACCCACCATATGCAATGGTGTTCAGTCCATAGCCTTGCATAATAAACAATCATTATTACCACAGTTACACATGGAAAGTGTTATCCAGCAATCAAGGCACAAATCTCAGTCAGTGCCCTATCCTCATCTCTGACTTCTTTTCCCCCCATTCAGATCTTGTAAGAACAAGAAACCTGGCATGCACTTCTGAATACTTACAATCCTTTGTGCATTTTAATCCATGTGTTATATTGCTTCCATCGATCCCATTTTCGGTCTTGCTGCTCAAGGTAAAAACTGACTGAACAAATCTCTTGCTGGGAGGAAATATCCTCAGCCCTTTGAGGGGTTCAAAGGGACATTAGAAGGGAGAAACTGCCTACTGGACTAGCCGTGAGCCTTTATCCAAAATAAACATAAGTGAGTAATTTCACAGCCAGGAATCCCAAAGCATTCAGCACTAATTACTCTTCCTTGAGATTAAATATTTCTATAGTGTTCACAGGCCCCAGTGTTTTTGTTATCTTAAGCCCTTTGTGTATGCATGAAGAGTAACCATGACTTTCATGACACCTTAGAACAGCATTTGGCTTCTTTGGGGGGGACGTTTGAGAATTTCAGCCCAATTCTTATGTGTGAACAGAGTTTCATCTTGACATTTTGACTTGAAGAAAAGCTCCTTAATTAAACACACAGATAAACTTAAGATCCCTTCCCACATCCTACAATGATCAGTCACTTTACCCCTGAAGCAGAAAAATCCCAGAAAACTTTTCAGCCATTAAAATAAATGGGAATAAAATGTCTTTGAACTTTTTCCTGGCAGCTTCTAGTAAAAAGCTTTGTCTTTAATTGACAGATATAATGTATATGCTCATAGGCTACAAAGTGACTTATGATACATGTATATATTTTGTACAAATTCAAGCAAACTAATACCTATCACATCTTAGGCTATTAATATGCCATATTGTAACCTGTCCAGCGGGTCAGTTATTCCAGGGTTCCAAAGGGGTGCTACCTGCGGGTCAAAGGGGGGAGAGAAGGAAGGAGGCCAAGCACCAAGAAAGACAAGTCAATCTGGGTTATGTCAAAGCCACGTTTAATGTTCTGGGGTACACAGGTTTTAAGGCTTTCAGGAAGGGCATACCCCAAGGCAAGGACAAAGAGGGGCAGAGGTATTCCTGGCATTTACGGCAGGAGATGAGGAGGTTATCTGATGAAGATACCCGGAGTCGGCGATGTTGACGCAGGCAGGACCATACTGCAGTTGTCTTGAAACAATGGCTAAACCAATGTCCATGGGAGAGGCTCTTGTTTGCTTATCTCAGGGCCTTTGCCCTGTCAGCCGAAGTGAGGGTCTCTAATGGCTTCCCACACCATATGAATATTTGAAATCTCTGTTTTGGAATATTACATACAACACCATATTAACTATAGGCACTGTGAGATAAAATAATAGGCACAGAGAAATAACCTGTCCTGGAACCTCAGGTACTTTGATTTATATATCTTGCTCTGAGGGTTTCTTGAGTCCTATGATTCTCAGCCTACTGGGCCCTGTGCATGATTTCCGTAACATACAGAAGATATTTACTGTCATGGGACCTTCGAAATACCAGTATTTCCTACAACTTCCTATAGTAGAGTATCAGACATGATGAGCTGAGCAACTCTTCCTTTGGTGCCAGGAACAGCTTGGACTGAGAACTGCATATAAGAGAGGTTTCTAAGAACAACAAAGACCATTTCAAGCTGTTGATACTTGGATTGAGTCTCTCCACAACCACTATGAATCAGAATCACAAGGAAGAAAAGAACCTGCAGGTTTTCAACTACCAAATCAGATGAGGTGTCCAGAGGAAAACCTGGTGATGGGATGCAAGCAGTTCTAAACATGACAAATGATCTGTAAAGATACATCAGACACTCTGATTAATAATAATGGATAAAGCAAATCCAATTAAAGCATTGCCATTTAGTTTTAAGAGTTTGTTAATGGTTTTATGTAGAGCCAAATAATTGGTGTGGAAAGATAGTCAGTCTTTGTGGTCTATAAAAGAAATATTACAATGTTTACCAGAAATAGAGAGCAGAAATTAGACATAACAAGTTTATACCCTGAATTAGTATATAAAACATTAAAACAAACCATTAGTGAAATTATGAAAGGCAGATATTAGAGGTAAAGTTAATAAGAGAATTAAATCCATTTTAATTTACATAAAAATATTAAATGGTATTTTAATAGATAATATTTATTGGAAAAGCACAGATAAGTCTGTATTGCAAACATTAAATCAACAACAACGAATGCTTCTGTGGTGGGATATCAGTATGAGAAGTAGGAGTTGGACTCTAGTATATTGAGGCTGATTCTTGTTAAAAATCACCTTGTTTAAAATATGTGTTATATGCTTTATTTTTTTGTAAAGAATGACAGTATTATAATAGTATTGTAAAATCACAGTGAAAAGCAAGATTCATAATAGATCATGAGAAAGCATTTTAATTTGGTGGATGGAATTGTAGCTGGTATTGGAATTCTTGCCTATTCCCTCTCTCTCTCTCTCTCTCTCTCTCTCTCTCTCTCTCTCTTTCATATACACACATGAACAGACACCTACACAACCTAAATATGCATGTACATGCAGACCGATACATATGTACATGCACACACATATAATACATTCTATCTTAGATATAATTTTATTCCATCATCACTTTAAATATACTTTATATCATTTTTATATCCCTAAGAATAATTTTTGGAAATTCCTATGATACTTCTAGTTATTTTCAGTTTTTAAAATGTCTTCATATAAAATTAACCTTCCTAGCATGAATTCTAAGAAAGCAAGATAGTATCCTTCTTGCTACCTTCCTCAGCTGAGTTCTGGTGTGGTCTTGGGAGAGGTAGGCAAAGGCAACCTTTCTGTCTGGCTCTGGAATTGGGTTCACTGCTAACCTAGTCATCATCTCTCATCAGAGAAAGGGCATCAGTGCATGCTAGTCATTCAATTCCCAATTTTGTGTCGGTAGCTAATTAAAAATGGCTTCCATTGTTTATATTACTTCAAAGAAATATGCAGGCTCTTTCTTCTCCTCCCATATAATTTAGGCTTAGCTTCTCTGACTAATGAAATATGACAGAAACGATTTAAGAGTAAATATGAGTCTATGCTTCCAGAAAACTGGCCCATCTGTGCTGTCTCTTGGACTCTTCCATTGTCATATACAAAGTGGCATCCATCCATTTTGTTGCTGATAACAGAATTCTGTTATAGACAAATGATATCTAATATATTTATATTTATTAAATGAATATGCATTTTTAATATTTTCTCTGTTCTATTCCTGTGCATCTAGACTGATTTTATATCTTACCTACTGTGAACAGGGTCATGATAAACTTGTCCTTTATATCTTTCAATATGTTGATTTCATTTCCTTTTATGCATACATACATAGAAATATGGAAATAGTATTATATAGTAAATTTCTTTTCATGTTTTTGATGAATCTCCATACTACTCTTTTGTATTAATTTACACTCCCACCAGAATCATGTAAGAACTTCATTTCTCTGCATAATTATCATTTTTCCTGAGTCTTTGTTTGCAATTTTTGTTATAACTGGGGTGACACCTTAACAATAGAGTTATGATTTGTGTTTCCCTTATAATTCTTTCAATAGTGTCAACATTTTCACTATGACAATTCAATGTGAATATGGACTGTTTTACTTTATGGAACTGCATTGCATGTCTGTCTGTCTTCATTGTCTGCCATCATTTATAATTCTTGTTAAGGCATTCCTGAATCCTTGATTAAATTTGTTCCTTAGTACTTATCATTTTACCAGATTGTGAGTGAGATTGTGCTCATTATTTTCTTTTTAGTAAACACACCATTTGTGTTATTGACTCTCAGATATTAATTTTGTATTCTGGAATTTTCAGGAATTCACCAATCCTTCTTTCCTCAGCACTAAGTGTTTTTACATTTTCTCTTAAAGAGCTATTTACAGAAGAATAAATGGCCTTTACTCCTCTTATTTATGTCTTTTATTTCTGACACTCTTTAAAGATTTCTATCCTCCTGAAGCATTCATAACATCAAGATGGGCTAAGATAAGCTTTCAAACTTGAAGGTTTTTAAAATTAATTTTTTATGTAGAAATGTTTGGTGATATATTTACAAAGCTTTGCTTTCTTATCTTTGAAGTCATTCCCTGATCCAACTGAAAAAAAAGACAGTATTTCATTTAAATGATATCATACAAGATGAGCCACATTTTCTGCTTTAGGAAAAGTAAGCAAATGAACTCTTTGTTCTGGAGACATTTGATGATCAGTGTTTAGAGATCAAGGAGTACTGAGATGCTTCTTAGAGTTAGGTCCAAAGGGAAGCAAATTAAAAAGAGCTGGAGGGGAAAAATGTGTTCTGTGAATCTGAGTTTATTTACCCTTTCTTTGCTCTAAAGAACACTTAACTTTTAATCTATGAATCTAGAATAGTTAAAAATGGATATTGATACAAAAGAACATTTTCAAATTTGAATACAGAGTTTGTATTGAAACTTAACTACGTTACTTAGAAAGGACTAGAATAGGTCTTGGGGAAAAGATCATGTTGATGGCTAAGGTAGAAATGTGCTTGCCTCAGAAGTGAGGAAGATGAGCTCAGAATCATCTAAAATAGGCACATTTGCTGGAAGAAACTCACAGCCCTGGGGATGCTGGAATGTGAGGCAGAGACAGATTCCAAGAGTTAGCTACTCTAGCCAAATGGAGAAGGTGGAGTCATTTTCACAAACAAAAAGTGGAATGCACCTGAAGAGCAACACATGATATTGTCTTCTATCCCCAACATGCACATGTACACTTCTGCATATATGCACACCTGTACATATGAACATACACATGAACATACACACAAAGTATGGGTCTATGTAGTAATTGTAGCCCAGTTACTGTGAAAGAAGAAAAGTGTATTGAAATAAAGAGCAAGAAAGGAACATAATAAACATCTTCTATAGACATCTTCAGTAAAAATGATAAAAATTCTAAGGAAATATATTTATGAGTCATAGTGTGAATTTTTATTTTCAACAACGATAATTTAAAAATGATATGTTTTCAATTTGATGTATAAGTTTAAACTATTACCTCAGTTATAATACAATTAATTGACTTTTGATTGTAAAATCGTAGATATACTGGGCATTTCTTAGCTGTCCAGCTAAAATTCTAGCTATCTAACTAGATACTTTATTTTTTAAGATCCTTAATATCTTTCTGACAAGCTGGCTCATAGTACAACTTTCTCTGTTCTTTTAAATCTGTGAATCTCCTTATACAATTCATATTACATCCTTATATTTTACATATTTGAGAAATTATATACTTCTTTTTTCTTTTTTTACATTTTTATTAGATATTTTCTTTATTTACATTTCAAATGTTATTCCCTTTCCTCATTTCTCCTCCAAAAAGCCCCCTATCCCATCCCTGCCTCCCAACCACCAACCAAAGAGTACACATGGAGGGACTCATGGCTCCAGCCACATTGGTAGCAGAGAATGGCCTGGTTGGACATCAATTAGAGAAGAAGCCCTTGGATCCATGTAGGCTCTTTGCCCCAGGGTAGGGGAATGCCAGGTCTAACTAGATACCTTTATTCATAAGGTTGATTAGTAATCAAATTTAGATAGTTGCCTGAAAGAAGTAAATTTTGTCTCTCTATTGTGAGAATTTTAAAAATTCAAACCATCTTTCAGGCAGTGACACTTAGAAACTAACTTTCAACAATCAGGAATAAAGTTGTACATGGCAGGAACATCAGTCTGCGATATTCGTGTCTCTCAGGTGACATGACTAAGAGAAGCAGATAAATTTGTAAATAGCAAACTGGAAAATAGATTTTTTCCAATGTTATATATACATATTTATAAATATACATATATCTAACTGGGAAAGTTTCTCTGTGTGCATATATGTATATATCAAGTTTTTTATAAGACTGTATGGATTTTATTTAATTAATAAAGTATACTTTTCACCTTTTTTTGCTACTAGTTTGACAGCATCTGATTTTGTACTTTGACCTACCTTTTATTTTGGAATTTAAGTTTATATTGAAGTATTGAATTGCTTTCCTTTAACAATACCTTATGAAAGTTATGAGTATTTTATTAATGAGTTACTTGCTTTCTCAGATGTGGCAATATCTCTAAGGCAGGACTTGCAATGTGTTCATTTTGTATTTCTAATATAACATACATTTTAGTAACTTAAGTGACACAGTGATATATGGGATGTCATTATGTCATATGTCATTGGGAGTCATTGTATTGCTACATTCCTATAGAAGAATAATGGTAGTGGGTTTTCCCCTAAGCCTATGATCTATCTAATCTCAGCTTCTTGGCCACTGTAGCAGTGTCAGGTATGATATCTATATCATAAAGTGAGACTTAAATCCAATTTTAAAACTGTTTGGTTACTCCCATACCATCTGTGCTACTATTACACCAGTATATCTTAGCCAGTATATCACCCAGTCTCTTTTGTAGGTTGCAGGGTTTTTAACTGACTGAAACTGATGGTAACTTTTTTTCCTCCGGGGACATCCAAAGTACTTTCTAGCACTAGTCAGTAGGGGTGAAATTGGATACCATGATTTCTTTTAACCAAATACTAGTTTCTTTTTCTTCCAACAAAAAGCTAGAACATATACATGATTTTTCACGGCCATGGTAACATTTACAATCTCTTTTCATAAGCCGCAAACAAACAAACAAAAAATCATTTCCTGAAATATTTTGCCTCTTTAGCCCATGGGAAAAATGATTTGTGATACTTTAATGTGCAAAAACTGATGATATTAGTAATGGCAACTCAGTAAGACTGAGAATTAACAGAGAAGGCATAGATCCTGATATATACATAGGTTCAAGAAATAGTAGTGATTAACTGGGACTGGATAATTGATGAAGGTCAGGCTCCCATTCAGTTTGTTCACAAAAGAAATCATTTGCCTAAGAAAAATCATGTTATTCAAAGATCTCCCTGCTTTTTGCTTTTTCTCTTTATATACAAAAAGATTATTTTCATTCTTGCAATATTTCTTTACAAGTCTATCTATATAGCCTTCCATTAAAATATGTTCAAAAAATATTTGAACATGGGAACTTAATATGAGACAACTAATATCAGTGTATGTGTTGTTGAAATATTAGTCTTGTACTGCAGAATATTGTTCTTTCCTGTAGACCTGTGTGTTGGAGTTTTTGTTTGCTTGTTTTATCTATTTTATTGGGTTCCTATACGTCTACCTCAATTCCAACCCTTACTACACTCTAATCCCTTCCAACCCTCAAAATGATGTCGGAGAAAAAGAAGGTTAGAGAGAAAATGGAATGTAGACAACTTTCCATTAGGCTACTTCCTGCTGATTAGGAGTCATGAGCTTCTTGAGGCCAGTGTAATCTTCATCATCAGGGTATCTCCATCTTATTCTTCCTCTTAAACTGCAACAACAGCAACTAGGAACATCAAGAGGAGCAGCCTCCATGGGTGCTCTGGGTCTCTCCCATTTCTAGTCTCTCCAAAATCCTCAGAATTAAACTGTCATCATAGGCTGGTTTGTCTGCCAGCCCTCCGGGCTCAAGGCCCATGTCCTGCCCAGAGAGCTGCGGAAGGAGAGAAGCCCCGTAGCCATACTCGCTGCCTGCTGGGACAGAAAAAGATCACTAGGTACTGTATCACCCTGAGCTTTAGATTCCTGGTGGTGCAAACTTCCAGGGGTCTGCCTGCACTCAGGAGCTGAGCACATAGGCGGGTTTGTGTGGCAGCCCACCAGGCTCTGAGGGGCCAGGATCCTGCCCAGGGAGCTGTGGAAGGAGAGAAGCCCCACGGCCATATTTGCTGCCTGCCAGGACAGAAAACGATCACTAGGTACCCTGAGCTTTAGATTTCTGGTGGTGCAAACTTCCAGGGGTCTGCCTGCACTCAGGAGCTGAGCACATAGGCGGTTCATCTGCAAGCCAGTCCATCGCAAGACCTGTGTCCTACGTGAGAATCAACAGAGGGAGTGACCCCCACCACAACATCTTTGCTCTATAGAGCAGACAGAGAACACCTGGTTGACCTTGACAACCTAAGTATAACATTGTTTGAGGCAAGACTGAGAAGGACTCCAAAGGCACAAAAGAGGAAGGTAGCATATCAGTAATCTGTGCCAGAGGAAACCCAGTCATCCAGTGTTGCAGAGATAACCTTAAAGATCCACAGTAGGTTGAAGCACCAGCCAGTGACAATAAGACCATCTAACATCTGGGAGAACTAGATGGCTAAAGGCAAATGTAGGAACGTTACTAACAGAAACCAAGGCATTATGGCAGCATCTGAACCCAATTCTCCAACATTAGCAAGTCCTGGATACCCAACACACCAGAAAAACAAGATTTGGATTTAAAATCACTGGTCATGATGCTGGTACAGGAACACATGAAGAACATACTTAAAGAAATTCAGGAGAAAATGGATCAAAAATTGGAAGCCCTTACAAGGGAAACACAAAAATCATTGAAAGAAATTCAGGAGAATACAAAAGCCAATAAGGAGGAAATGCAAAAATCACTTAAAGAAATACAGGAGAACTTTGATCAACAGGCAGAAGTCATGAAAGAGGAAACACAAAAATCTCTTAAAGAATTAGAGGAAAACACAAACAAGCAAATGACAGAACTGAGCAAAAACCTCCAGGATCTAAAAACAGAAGTAGAAACAACTAAGAAAGCACAAAGGGAGACAACTTTGGAGATAGAAAACCTTGGGAAGAAATCAGGGACCATAGAAGCAAATATCAACAACAGAATACAAGAGATAGAAGAAAGAATTTCAGATGCTGAAGATACCGTAGAAACCATGGACTCAACAGTTAAAGAAAACGCAAAATGCAAAAAGCTTGTAACCCAAAATATCCAGGAAATCCAGGACACAATGAGAAAGTGGAATCTAAGGATTATAGGCATTGATGAGAGTGAAGATTTAAAACTTAAAGGGCCAGCAAATATCTTCAACAAAATTATGGAAGAAAACTTCCCTAACCTAAAGAGAGAGATGCCCATGAATATACAAGAAGCCTACAGAACTCCAAACAGACTGGACCAGAACAGAAATACCTCCCATCACATAATAATCAAAACCCCAAATGTACTAAACAAAGAAAGAATACTTAGGGCAGTAAGAGAGAGAAGTAGCATATAAAGGAAGACCTATCAGAATTACACCAGATTTCTCACCTGACACCATGAAAGCTAGAAGATCCTGGGTAGAGCTCATGCAGACTCTAAGAGAACACAAATGCCAGCCGAGACTACTATACCCAGCGAAACTCTCAATTACTATAGATGGAGAAACCAAGATATTCCATGACAAAACCAAATTTACACAATATCTTTCTACAAACCCAGCCCTACAAAGGATAATAGGGGAAAAGCACCATTACAATGAGGGAAACTATACCCTGGAAAGAGCAGGATATTAAGCTTCTTTCATCAAACCCAAAGAAGATAACCACACAAGTATAAAATTAAAATAAAAAATGATAGGAAGCAATAACCACTACTCCTTGATATCTCTTAACATCAATGGACTCAATTCCCCAATAAAAAGACATGGACTAACAGACTGGCTACGTAAACAGGACCCTACATTTTGCTGCATACAGGAAACACATCTCAGTGTCAAAGACAAAAACTACCTTAGAATAAAAGGCTGGAAGACAATTCTACAAGCAAATGGTCCCAGGAAACAAGCCGGAGTTGCCATTCTAATTTCAGATAAAATTGACTTTCAACCTAATGTTATCAAAAGAGACATGGAAGGTCACTACTTGCTGGTGAAAGAAAAAATCCAACAAGAAGAACTCTCAATCCTGAACATCTATGCCCCAAATACAAGGGCAACCTCATTCATAAAAGAAACTTTACTAAAGCTCAAAGTACACATTGCACCTAACATAATAATTGTGGGTGACTTCAACACTCCACTCTCACCAATGGACCGATCAGGAAAACAGAAACTAAACAGGGAGACAGTGAAACTAATTGAAGCTTTGAACCAATTGTAGTTAACAGATATATAGAGAACATTTCATACCAAAGCAAAAGAATATACCTTTTTCTCAGCACCTCATGGTACCTTCTCCAAAATAGATCATATAGTTGGTCACAAGACAGACCTCAACAAATATAAGAAGATTGAAATAATCCCATGCCTCCTATCAGATCACTATGGAGTAAAAGTGGTCTTTAATAACAATAAAAACAACAGAAAGCCCATATACACATGGAAACTGAACAATACTCTACTAAATGATACCTTGGTCAAGGAAGAAATAAAGAAAGAAATCAAAGATTTCTTAGAATTTAATGAAAATGAAGGAACAACATACACAAATCTATGGGACACAATGAAAGCAGTGCTAAGAGGAAAACTCATAGCTTTGAGTGCCTCCAAAAAGAAATTCGAGAGAGCATACACTAAAAGATTAATGGAACAACTGAAAGCCCTGGAACAAGAAGAAGCTAATTCACCCAGGAGGAGAAGAAGACAGGAAATCATCAAACTCAAGGCTAAAATCAATCAAGTAGAAACCAAGAGAACCATACAAAGAATCAACAAAACCAAAAGGTGGTTCTTTGAAAAAATCAACAAGATAGATAAACCCTTAGCCAGACTAACCAAAGGGCACAGAGAAAGTATCCAAATTAACAAAATTAGAAATGAAAACAGAGATATTACAACAGAAACCCAAGAAATTCAAAAAATCATCAGATCCTACTACAAAAACCTATACTCAAAACAACTGGAGAATCCGGAGGAAATGGACATTTTCTTAAACAGATACCAATTACCAAAATTAAACCAGGATCAAATAGACCATCTAAACAGACCTATAATCCCTAAAGAAATAGAAGGGGTCATACATAGGCTTCCGACAAAAAAAAGCACAGGACCAGATGGTTTCAGTGCAGAATTCTATCAGACCTTCAAAGAAGACTTAACACCAATACGCTTCAAACTGTTCCACCAAATAGAAACAGAAGGAACACTACCCAACTCCTTCTTCGAAGCCACTATTACGCTGATACCAAAACCACACAAAGATCCAACTAAGAAAGAGACTTTCAGGCCAATTTCCCTTATGAATATTGATGCAAAAATACTAAATAAAATTCTTGCCCAAAGAATCCAAGAACACATAAATATGATCATCCACCATGATCAAGTAGGCTTCATCCCAGGGATGCAGGGATGGTTCAATATAAGGAAATCCATTAATGCTATCCACTATGTAAACAAACTCAAAGAAAAAAAGATCAATCATGGTATGCACTCCCTGATAAGTGGATATTAGCCTAGAAACTTTGAATACCCAGGACATAATCCACAAATTAAATGATGTCCAAAAAGAATGGAGGATTGGCCCCTGGTTCTGGAAAGACTCAGTGCAAGAGTATAGGGGAATTCCAGAACAGGGAAGTAGGAAGGGGTGGATGGAAGAGCAGGGGGACTGAAGAGGGCTTATGGGACTTGCGGGGAGTGGGGACCCAGAAAAGGGGAAATCATTTGAAATGTAAATAAAAAATATATCAATAAAAAACAATTGAAAAAAAAGAATTAAACTGTCTTCACGCCTCTGCTAGTGCACAAGGCATATCATAATCACCTACTGTGAAGCAGTATCTTAACCCACACCTGGGATTCAAATGAAAACATTCATGAAACATAATATAATTGTTTTTTAAGAAACCAAAAGTCTCACTATACCTGTGGAACAATAAATAGCATGGCGTGATTTAATTAGCTCAACAAACATAAGGAGCTAGGTATATGGCTCAACCAAATGTGATTCACCAAAGCATAAGAGCTGAATTCAGCACCCATATATCAGGTACAAAAGATGACATTTATAAACTTAGAAGTAGGGTTTGGGGACAGTTGGATCCCTGGAGATGGCTAGAAAATAACCTAACTACAAGGGGTTGGTTTTGGGTTCATTGAGAGACAACTTTTCAAAACCTAAAGGGAAAAGTGAGAAGCATAAATCTGTGGCCTCCACAACAAGGATAACTCTATGTACATATTCATTCACATATGTACACACACAGATGTGGCTCACTTGGTAAAAAGCTTTGGTATCATTGCAAAATTCTGAGTCCATGCCTAGTTCTGCATAAAGTCTGGTGTGATGATGCACACTTTAATTTCTGCACTGAGGAGCAGGGGACAGGAGGGTGAAAAATCCAGTGTCATTTCTAGTTATGGCATGCCTAAGGCCAAACTGGTACACATGAGACCAAGATTGAGAGACAAAATTCTTCATGGAATGATAAGCAAAGAGTCTTCCTTTAATTTATACTTCATATTTTTGTTTACATCACAGATACTGAAATGCTATCTTCTCATGTGGTAAAGTCATCGTTAACACTTAGAAATCTAACTGCTGTTCTGTTCAGGAACTTTCCCCCTGTACCAATGTCCTCAAGGGTCTTCCCAGTTTCTTTTCTATTAGATTCAGAGTGTCTGGCTTTATGTGGAGGTCCTTGATCCATTTGGAGTTGAGCTTAGTGCAAGGAGACAAGGATGGATCAATTCACATTCTTCTGCATGCTGACCTCCAGTTGAACCATCACCATTTGTTGAAAAGGCTATCTTTTTTCCCTTGGATGTGGCCATGGGTATGTGGGTTCATTTCTGGATCTTCAGCCTTGTTCCATTGATCTGCTGCCTGTCACTCTACCAATACCATGCAGTTTTTAATACTATTGCTCAGAAGTATTGTTTGAGGTCAGGAATACTGATTCCCCCAGAAGTTCTTTTGTTGTTGAGAATAGTTTTAGCTGTCCTGGGTTTTTCGTTATTCCAGATAAATTTGAGAATTGCTCTTTCTAACTCTATAAAGATTTGAGTTGGGATTTTGATGGGTATTGCATTGAATCTGTATATTGCTTTTGGCAAAATGGCCATTTTAACTATATTAATCCTGCCGATCCATGAGCATGGGAGGTTTTTCCATTTTTTGAGGTCTTCTTTTATTTCCTTCTTCAGAGTCTTGAAGTTCTTGTCATACAGCTCTTTCCCAGTTTGGTAAGAGTCACCCCAAGGTACTTTATACTGTTTGTGGCTATTGTGAAGGGTGTCAGTTCCCTAATTTCTTTCTCAGCCTGCTTATCCTTTGAGTATAGGAAGGCTACTGATTTGCTTGAGTTGATTTTATAACCAGCCACTTTGCTGAAGTTGTTTATCAGCTGTAGGGGTTCTCTAGTGGAGTTTTTTAGGTCACTTAGGTAGACTATCATATCATCTGCAAATGATAGTTTGACTTCTTCCTTTCCAATTCGTATCCCTTTGACCTCCTTATGTTGTCTAATTGCCCGAGCTAGTAACTCAAGTACAATATTGAAAAGATAAGGAGAAAGGGGGCAGCCCTGTCTACCCCTGATTTTAGTGGGATTGCTTCAAGTTTCTCTCCATTTAGTTTGATGCTGGCTACCGGTTTGCTGTATATTGCTTTTACTATGTTGAGGTATGGGCCTTGAATTCATGTTCTTTCCAAGACTTTAAGCATGAAAGGATGCTGAATTTTGTCAAATGCTTTTTCAGCATCCAATGAAATGACCATGTGGTTTTTTTCTTTGAGTTTGTTTATGTAGTGGATTGCATTGATGGATTGCTATACATTGAACCAACCCTGCATCCCTGGAATAAAGCCTACTTGATCATGGTGCATGATCATTTTTTATGTGTTCTTGGATTCGGTTGGCAAGAATTTTATTGAGTATTTTTGCATCGATGTTCATAAGGGAAATTGGTCTGAAGTTCTCTTTCTTTGTTGGATCTTTGTGTGGTTTTGGTATCAGTGTAATTGTGGCTTCATAGAAGGAATTGGGTAGTGTTCTTTCTGTTTCTATTTTGTGGAATAGTTTGAAGAGTATTGGTGTTAGGTCTTCTTTGAAGGTCTGATAGAATTCTGCACTGAAGCCATCTGGTCCTGTTTTTGGTCGGAAGGCTTTCTATGATCCCTTCTATTTCTTTAGGGGTTATGGGACTGTTTAGATGATCTATTTGGTCCTGATTTAATTTTCGTATTTGGTATCTGTCTAGGAAATTGTACATTTCCTCCAGATTCTCCAGTTGTGTTGAGTATAGGCTTTGTAGTAGGATATGATGATTTTTTGAATTTCCTCAGTTTCTGTTATTATATCCCCCTGTTCATTTCTGATTTTGTTAATTTGGATACTTTCTCTGTGCCCTTTGGTCAGTCTGGCTAAGGGTCTCTCTATCTTGTTGATTTTCTCAAAAAACCAGCCGCTAGATTCATTGATTCTTTGTGTGGTTCTCTTTGTTTCCACTTGACTGATTTCAGCCCTGAGTTTGATGATTTCCTGTCTTCTAAGATCAAGAATTGACAAATGGGACCTCATAAAATTACAAAGTTTCTGTTAAGCAAAGGACACCATCAAATGGACAAATCAGTAACCAACAAATTGGGAAAAGATCTTCACCAACCCTACATCAAAGAGAGGGCTAATATCCAATATATACAAGGAACTCAAGAAGTTAGACTCCAGAAAACCAAATAACTCTATTAAAAAATGGGGTACAGAGTTAAACAAAGAATTCTCACCTGAAGAACTTTGGATGATGGAGAAACATCTTAAAAAGTGCTCAACTTCACTAGTCATCAGGGAAATGCAAATCAAAACAACCCTGAAATTTCACCTTACACCAGTCAGAATGGCTAAGATTAAAAACTCAGGAGACAGCAGGTGTTGGTGAGGATGTGGAGAAAGAGGAACACTCCTCCACTGCTGGTGGGGTTGCAAATTGGTACAACCACTCTGGAAATCAGTCTGGCGGTTCCTCAGAAAACTGGCCACATCACTTCCAAAAGATCCTGCTATACCCCTCCTGGGCATATACCCAGAGGATTCCCCAGCATGTAATAAGGATATATGCTCCACTATGTTCAAAACAGCCCTATTTATAATATCCAGAAGGTGGAAAGAAGCCAGGTATCCCTCAACAGAAGAACAGATGCAAAAAATGTGGTATATATACACAATGGAGTACTATTCAGCCATTAGAAACAATGAATTCATGAAATTCTTAGGCAAATGGATGGAATTGGAGAACATCATACTAAGTGAGGTAACCCAGTCACAAAAGATCAATCATGATATGCACCACTAATAAGTGGATATTAGCCTGGAAAACTGGAATACCCAAAACATAATCCACACATCAAATGAGGTACAAGAAGAATGGAGGAGTGGCCCCTGGTTCTGGAAAAACTCAGTATAGCAGTATAAGGCAAAACCAGAACAGGGAATTGGGAAGGGGTAGGTGGGAGAACAGGGGGAGGGAAGGGGGCTTATGTGAGTTTCGGGAAGTGGGGGACCAGAAAAGGGGAAATCATTTGAAATGTAAATAAAAAATATATTGAATAAAATAAAAATAAAAAAGAAATCTAACTGGTTCCTTTGGCAAATCAGTGTTTATTTTAAATTTCATTTTTAGCTTCATTAATAACACTAATACAAAGAGCTTTTCAAATTGATCTTACTTCAAATGGCAGCTTTGAATTATTATCTTTCTTCTTTTGTTTTAAAGCTGAAAATTTTTAATATGAATTCTTTGTCAGCAAATAATCTGATATTTAAAAAACAAAACAAAATGCCTGGCTAGACCAGGTGAGAAGGACAGAGACTACAGAGACAATGGTTCCTTCCTTGTGTCCCAGGAGGATGTTCCCAGGTGGGCATGTGATTCCACAGAAAGCACAAATGCCAACAGTTAGCTGTCTTGTTTCCTTTACTGGAAGAACAGACTTAGAGGCTGAGAGCCTAGTGGGTGTGTGGGATCACAGGCTATATCATCTGTTTAGTTTAAACATCTGATCCTGTTTTCCTTATTATGAAAGATAATATTATTCTTTTTATTTTCCTTTGCAAAGGAGAGCACATTGGACTTCTAGACTTTTAGTAAATTATTTTCTTTTTTTCCTTTGTTTTTGTTTTTTTGTTTTTTGGGTTTTTTTGGATTTGGTTTTTTCAAGACAGGGTTTCTCTGTTTAGCCCTGGCTGTCCTGGAACTCACTCTGTAGACCAGGCTGGCCTCGAACTCAGAAATCTGCCTGCCTCTGCCTCCCAAGTGCCTGGATTAAAGGCGTGTACCACTACTGCCCTGCTAGTAAATTATTTTCTAAGTAAAAAAAAATTAGGAAATCCAGAGGTGTCCTGGACTGGACAGTGGTTCTTTGAGGCAATATTTGTTAACAGAGCAATGCTTCATGAGGGATAGATAGAGGTAGGCAATCCTGAGAAACCTTGGAAAGTTGAAAAAATTCTAATTGATCTATAGAACTTTTTGTTCCGTAACATAAATAAGCTCAGTTATATTTATAACAGAATCTCTCACAAATAATAGGGTACTGGTAAACATATTATATTTGGAGTTTTGACACAAGCCAATGGGGACACTTTCACATGACTTACCCTCTCTGCTTCTGAGTCATTCAATATTTGGCCAACACTACACTATACCAATTTATTCTGGTAAAGTATTGAGCTATCTTTAATAAAACTTAGTGACTCCTCAACATTTTAAATCCTATCTTGGTGTTTTTTAAAAGAATAGGTTGATGACACTGATATTTTATCAGTTTGATCTTATGGTATCTAAAAATGGAGCTGCAGTGTATTGAACCAGTATTTGGTTTTAATTTGTCTAAATACCAGAAAAATTGTGCAAGCCAGCATTACAAGTTGAAACTGTGACTTGGTGCCCTTTTCCTTCTGTATAACACAATATCCAAAACATTTTATCTGCCAATATGTGATTTCTCCGATGCCCTTTGACATTTTTGAGCGTACATTCTCATGCATCATTAGAGGCTCCATGTTGAGTCAATAACACACTTCTCTGTTGTTTTCAGATGCCTCCTAAAGCAAAAGGTTAATGATCAATAAAGTGCAGTGAAACGGTGCTTGCTGTTACCATAGCTCATCTATTTCTCTTTTCTCTCGCTCTCCACTAGCTCTTAATATTTCCTGAGCAGCTTTTGTTTTTTCATTTAATGAAGAGTAACTAATGTGATATTTTCTCTTTATAAAGTAGCAATCTTTCTAATAGACTCTATCCACGGGGACCAATGATGCTCAAGATGCCTTTCATCTGCCCTGTGACAGTGGTTAACTCACCATTCGACAATTGTATGCCTTTAAAAATTAAAGGTCGTGCATAAAATTTCTCATTTGCATGAGTTCACATAAGTTATAAAATTAATGTAAATGCTGTCTGGCTTAGGGAGCTATGACATTAGTAGTATTGAATGATAAGAAATAAACTAAAATGGTCTCAGAAAACTATCCTTATTTGCAGTGGACATGATTCTCTACTTAAAAGACCCTGTAGAATCTAGTAGATAACTTTTAAATCTAATTAATATATACAGTGAGGACATAGGATAGGAAATCAACATAAAAATAGTAGCCTTAATATATATCAATAGTGTCCTCTTAGAAAAATAAATTAAGAAATATATCTCATTTAGAATAGATCAGAAAATTGCTTAGAAATAAACCTAACCAAAGAAATGAAAGATCTCTAGAACAAAAACCTTAATAACACAATAGAAAAGGAAACAAAAGACAATAGATGATATGAAGGGCTTCCATGCTCCTAGACTGGCAGAATTAATATAATAAAAATGGTTAACCTGTCAATATTAATACACATGTTTAATGTAATGAGCATTGTAATGTTGTATTTCATAGATCTAAAAACTCATTACATGAATTCACATGGAACCATAGAAAACCAGGAACTATTAAAGCAGCTCTGAGAACAGATAGCCATCCCTGACCACCTCAAATTAAGCTACAGCACTCTAGAGACAAAAATATATGGTACAAGCACAAAACAAATAGACCTATGAAGCAGTGTAGAGCAACCTGTATACCAACAAACAAAATAAAATTCCATGGCCACATAATTCTTATCAAAGATGTTTAAAAATCAGGCAGTGAGGATAAAATGGTAACCAATTTATCAACACTACTGTAGTCTGAATAACTACATGCCAAAGAATGAAATTAGATTACATCTTTCATCTTTTACAAAAAAATCAATCTGAAATGGATCAGGGACCTTAACTTAAAACCTGAACTGATGAAGCCACTAAAGGAAAACTTAGGATACAGCCTTCAAGATACTGGCGTGCTTCAGTGCTTTCTTATCAGAACTTCAGTAGCACAGAATCTTGATACAAGTATCAAAAGATAGGACTACAAAAAATTAAAAGTTTCTGCACCACTAAAGAAGGTGTCAGAAAGCAAACATCTCATAGTGTATGAAATATTAAACATATCTAATTTACATTGAATTTACTGAAAACTACAGAAATTAGATATCAAAACAATAAAATTTTTCATATTTTTATCCATTCCTCTGTTGAAGGACATCTGGGTTCTTTCCAGCTTCTGGGTTTTATAAATAAGGCTGCTATGAACATATTAGAGCATGTGTATTTGTTATATATTGGATCATCTTTTGGGTGGTTGGAGTAGTATACCCAGGAGTAGTATAGCTGGGTCCTCAGGTAGTACTAAGTCCAATTTTCTGAGGAATTGCCAGAATTTCTGATTTCTAGAGTGGTTGTACTAGCTTGCAATCCCACCAACAATGGAGGAGTGTTCCTCTTTCTCCACATCCTCACCAATATCTGCTGCCACTTGAGTTTCTGTTCTTAGCCATTCTGACTGGTATAAGGTAGAATCTCAGGGTTGTTTTGATTTGCATTTCCCTGATGACTGAGGATGTTGAACATTTCTTTAGGGGCTTCTTGACTATCCAATATTCTTTAGTTGAGTACTACTGAGCTATTAAAAACAATGACTTCATGAAATTCTTAGGCAAATGGATGGAACTAGAAAATATCATCCTAAAGAAAGTAACCCAGTCACAAAAGAACACACATGGCATGAACTCGCTGATAAGTAGACATTAGCCCAAAAGCTCAGAACACCCAAGTTACAACTCACAGACCATAAGAAACTCAAGAAGAAGGAAGATCAAAGTGTGGATGCTTCAGATCTCCTTAGAAAGGGGAACTAAATACTCACTGGAGGTAGAGGGTGGGAAGGACATGGGAGGAAAAGAGGAGAGATAGGGGAAAGAAGGGGGCAGGATCAGGTATGGGAGGAGACTGCGAGGGTATAGAAAGGGTTTAGAATTTGAACAGAGGTGTTTAGCAATGGGAGATGGGGAACAGTGGGTAGCCACCAGCAAGTCCCAGATGCCAGGAAAGCAAGAAGATCCCAGGACCCTACTGGGATGAGCTACCCAACAAAGGGAACAGATTCAATGCAATACCCATCAAAATCCCAACTCAATTCTTCACAGAGTTAGAAAGAGCAATTATCAAATTCATCTGGAACAACAAAAAACCCAGGATAGCTAAAGCTATTCTCAGCAACAAAAGAAAATCTGGGGGAATCAGTATCCCTGACCTCAAGCAATACTACAGAGCAATAGTGTTAAAAACTGCATGGTATTGGTACAGTGACAGGCAGGAGGATCAATGGAACAGGATTGAAGATCCAGAAATGAACCCACACACCTATGGCCACTTGATCCTCGACAAAGAGGCTGAAAACATCCAATGGAAAAAAGATAGCCTTTTTAACAAATGGTGCTGGTTCAACTGGGGGTCAGCATGCAGAAGAATGGGAATTGATCCATCCTTGTCTCCTTGTACTAAGCTCAAATCCAAATGGATCAAGGACCTCCACATAAAGCCAGACACTCTGAAGCTAATAGAAAAGAAACTGGGGAAGACCCTTGAGGACATCGGTACAGGGAGAAAGTTTCTGAACAGAACACCAATAGCATATGCTCTAAGAGCAAGAATTGACAAATGGGACCTCATAAGGTTACAGAGTTTCTGTAAGGCAAAGGACACCATCAAGAGGACAGATCGGCAACCAACAAATTGGGAAAAGATCTTCACCAATCCTACATCAGATAGAGGGCTAATATCCAATATATATAAAGAACTCAAGAAGTTAGACTCCAGAAAACCAAACAACCCTATTAAATAATGGGGTACAGAGTTAAACAAAGAATTCTCACCTGAAGAACTTCGGATGGCAGAGAAGCATCTTAAAAAATGCTCAACTTCATTAGTTATTAGGGAAATGCAAATCAAAACAACCCTAAGATTTCATCTTACACCAATCAGAATGGCTAAAATTAAAAATTCAGGAGACAGCAGGTGTTGGAGAGGGTGTGGAGAAAGAGGAACATTCCTCCACTGCTGGTGGGGTTGCAAATTGGTACAACCACTCTGGAAATCAGTCTGGCGGTTCCTCCGAAAACTGGGCACCTCACTTCCAGAAGATCCTGCTATACCACTCCTGGGCATATACCCAGAGGATTCCCCACCATGTAATAAGGATACATGCTCTACTATGTTCATAGCAGCCCTATTTATAATTGCCAGATGCTGGAAAGAACCCAGGTATCCCTCAACAGAAGAGTGGATGCAAAAAATGTGGTATATCTACATAATGGAGTACTATTCAGCCATTAGAAACAATGAATTCATGAAATTCTTAGGCAAATGGATGGAGCTAGAGAACATCATACTAAGCGAGGTAACCCAGACTCAAAAGGTGAATCATGGTATGCACTCACTAATAAGTGGTTATTAACATAGAAAACTGGAATACCCAAAACATAATCCACACATCAAATGAGATACAAGAAGAAAGGAGGAGCGGTCCCTGGTTCTGGAAAGACTTAGTGAAACAGTATTCGGCAAAACCAGAACGGGGAACTGGGAAGGGGTGGGAGGGAGGACAGGGAAAGAGAAGGGGGCTTAAGGACTTTCAGGGAGTGGGGGCGGGGCTAGAAAAGGGGAAATCATTTGAAATGTAAATAAATTATATCGAATAAAAAAAATTAAAAAAAAAAGAAAAGAAAACCTGTAGAGACCATATCCAGAGGTTAGGCAAGGCCCCAGGTTGGGAGATGGATCCACTCATCACCAAATTTTTAACCCAGAATTGCTCCTGTCTAAAAGAAAAACAGACAAAGTATGAAACAGAGACTGAAGGAAAGGTCACCTAGAGATTATTCCTCCTGGGGATCTATCTCATATACAGTCACCAAAACCAGACAATATTTGGGATGCCAAGAAGTGCTTTCTGACAGAAGCCTGATATAGCTGTCTCCTGAGAGGCTCTGCCAGAGCCTGAAAAATACAGAGGCAAATACACATGGCTCGTAGCCAACTATTGGACTGAGCACAGGGTCCCCAATGGAAGAGTTAGAGAAAGAACTGAAGTAGCTGAAAGTGTTTGCAACCCAATAGGAAGAACGGCAATATCAACCAACCAGACCCCCCAGAGCTCCCAGGGACTAAACTACCAACCAAAGAGTACACATGGAGTGACCCATTGCTCTAGCTAGCTGCATATGTAGCAGAGGATGGCCTTTTCAGGCATTAATGAGAGGAAATGCCTTTGGTACTGTGAATGCTTGATGCCCCAGTGTAGGGGAATGTAATGGTGGTAAGGTGGGAGTTGGTGGCTGGGTGGGGGAGCTCCCTCATAGAAGCAGAGAGAGGGAGAATGGGATGGGGGTTTCTGAAGGGGAATCTAGGAAAGGAGACATCTGAAATGTAAATAAATAAAATCTCCAATAAAAAAATAAAATTGCTATTTGATATGTGGTCTAGTGAAATGAACAGATATTTTTTAAAGCAAGAAACACAAATACCCAATAGTCTTTTTATAAGTCTTCAACAGGGAACTCAAAAGATTGCTTAGCAGTTTGGAGTACTCATTGCCCTTTCAAAGGACACAAGTTTGATTCCCAGCACCTACAGGTTAACTTACAAATGCCTGTGACTTCAATATCTGGGAATCCAATAACTCTTATGATCTCTATAGGAATAGGCATGCTTGTGGTGTGCATATACACATATAAGTAACACATTCAGACACATATTTTTTAAAGTTAATTGTTCAATATCCCTATTGTTCAGATGAATCCAGTACTATTGAAAGACTACCTCATCTCTGTCTGATGCCTATCATCAAGAAATCTAATAACAAAAGTGTCACTACTGGTAGGAGTGAATATAAGAACAGCCATTATGTAAGTGTTTGGAAATTCCTTTAAAAATAAAATATTGAACTCTCAAATGACATATTCTACCATACACATATTTGCACATTTATGTTTATTATTGTTCTATTTACAATATGGTAGAGGAAATGGAACCAAAATAAATATCCATCAATTGATGAATAAATAAAATAAAATATTGTACACAATTAAAATGAATCATTAGCTCTAAAGAAAAATGTAAACAAAAATGTTTATGTATGAACAGACTTAGGCTGCCTAATATCAAGGGAGGCCACCTACACTATGAAAGAAAAAATTAATAGAATACACATATTCTTCCTTATGGGCAGATGTATGCTTCATGGGCTTATAATGTATGCCTGTATATATGGAAAAATATGTAGTTATATATAGTATTATATTTAGAAAGGAAAGCAAAAGGTAATATTATATGGTTAAGGATTGAATGCAAGCAAAGGAACACATGGTTCATGAAAACTGGCATAAAGCTACTTCTTTTCCTAGTTTCCTAGTAAAGTAGACTTGGCTTGTGTGTGTGTGTGTGAATGACTGTGTGAGAGTGTGTGTTTGAAATTATGTGTGTGTGAGAGAGAGAGAGACAGAAAATGTGAGATGGATAAGTTCATAAAACTGTAACTGATAATAGAAATATGAAGCTGAAGCTCACTGATTCCAGAATGTGTCTACAGTCTCTTGATTTTGTAGAAGTTCACTGTAATATACAGAGTCAACTACAATAAAACGATTTAAAATAATGATAAAACTTAAATTTAAAACTACCCACACCTTCATAGCATTGAAAGATGTTTTCAACCTACTACACTATAATCAATAGATATGTCCTTCTAAAGAAAAGGTAAATGAAAGATATTCTCGGATATAAAGAAATGACACTATGACTTTTTCACAAAATATGGCCCATGATTTGTTTTGTAGATAAAGTTTTGTTCTGACATATCCTAGTCCATTCATGTACATATCCTCTATAGCTGCACTCATTCTCCAGTGACAGAACTATCTACCATATGTTCAATATGTATTTTCTTGTTCTACATAGGAGGCAAGTAATTAATTTAAATGAAACTAATTTTGTTTCCCCTTTGAGAAAAATATATAAGGTGTTGTATAAATATTGCCAAAATCAAGATGTTATATAATTGAGAGGCCACAGAAGCTTCACCGTACAGAGCAAAACATAAACTATTATCTCTTTTTTAACTTTTACTGTTAAAGTCAAATTATTGGTTGAATATGCCTCAACCCCATACCCAATGTAATCATGCTTGTACATGGAAAAGAAAGGACTTTTGTGTAATGTCAAACCGTCCTACTGTAGGCTTGTGTTACAGTCATAGGCTTTTCTTTCAAACATACTGGTTCCTGGCAAAGACTATGTTTTTTCACTAGCTACAGCCTATTATAGAATCAGCAATAGTTTAGTTAGTATTTCAGGTAATCATTTTTGTGGTTCTCTTAAAACACATTCATTAAATAGTGATGGCTTGTTTTCAGTGAAACACGAGGACACAGAGTTGGGAATTCTTTTGAGCTCCATTCTACTGCAATCTAATGGACCTTGTAATTTATCCTGGACTGCAATGCTGCTTCCATGTCAGTCTCATGCACACACATTGAAAAATATACTCATGGATAGTCACCCTGTCTCTGATTTCAAAGCAATTGCTTAAAATAGTTTAATGAGGTTGCTTCTAAAAGATTCCTGCTTAAAAGAAGAAAAAAGGAAAGAAAGAAACAAAAATAGAGAAATAAACGATTAACTTTAAGAGCTCAATGAATTTGCTGCATTGATCACAAATACCTTCAACCATGACAGTGCAATGCCTCCTGGTAGTTTGAGAGCATTGGGTTGGAATGAATCGGTCAAGCATGCTAAAAGTAGGTTTGTGTACAAGGCACATGATCATTTCTGTGCATATGAGGAATCAGTAAAATTGATCTTTCTATACATTTCCTATATATAAGACCCATTTTAGGCACAAAGTACCTATTTTGTTTTTAGTTTTTAACTTGATCTTAGCAAAAGGTTGACAAGCAATGAAGAACAATTTTTTAAATTCACTGTAAAAATTCACAATTATCACTTCCTCATAATCCAAAAATATCTCCCAAAAAGATCATTTGCCTTTTCTTCTTTAGAGTGATACAGACAACTTTTGTAAGATGATTTTTGTGTGTTGCTTAGTGGTTGCTTTCTCATTGGTCTAGCCATTTTTTCCAAACTGAAACACTACCTCTGGGAAAAAAGGCTCATGAGATCCATTGAGTTCACAAAGTTTCAGAGTCTTGGAACTCAGAATGTTCTATGATTTACCAGGCTCCTTCCCAACATTATGCACTCACTAAAGAATTGCTAGGAGACAGAGGAATCCCCTTCATGAAGCTGTCATCAGGCAGGCAGGGAGCTCTGAAATGCACTTTTCATGAGATATCATCCGTGCAGAACCAGGCCTTTTTTTTTTTTTTTTTTTCTTGGATTTGGTTTTTTTGAGGCAGGTTTTCTCTGTATAGCCCTGGCTGGCCTGGAACTCATTCTGTATACCAGGTTGGCCTCGAACTCAGAAATCCACCTGTCTCTGCCTCCCAGAGTGCTGGGATTAAAGGTGTGCACCACCACCGCCCAGCTAGGAGCAGGCCTTTAATGATACATCTGTTTTTGAGTCACCCAGTCCCCTTTAAGTGTCCAAGATAAAGTAGATGGTTCATCAACTATACATTTATGGTATCTCTTTGGTCTTTTGCCTGTGTCCCATGTGGAGTGAATATACCTTAGTTCACATCTGTCAGAGATAACATCAAAAAACATTTAGAAAAATGAAGTTTCTATTTCATAAGATAGTATTGAAAGATAGTGCTGACTGGCACTCCAAGCTGATGCTAACCGAATACAACCAATTATCAGGAGAGCCACTTCCCAGTGTGATTCTTTATTAAGGTGTGGTGTCATTATAAACACTGTTCTTTTTAATTAATATTTCACACCACAACACATAAAGCCTGAATTTTACTTCTGTCAAGTTTTTAACACATATGTCTTTTCTAAGAATTAAAATGTAGCTAAAAAGTAAATACATCTAACAGTCATTCGGTTAGTTTCTGCAAGTGGAGCCTTGTATATGGAAGGCCCTCTGGGCTTTCTTTCCAGATTTATGACTGCCCTAAATTCTTACTTCTTGCCTTCTCCCTTTACTTTGAATATCTGATTCTTCATGATTTTGTGTGTGTGTGTATCTGTGTGTGTCTGTGTGTGTTTGTATGTGTGTGTTTCTGTGTGTGTGTCTGTGTGTGTGTCTGTGTGTCTATGTCTCTGTGTATGTTTACCTTGCCTTTCAGGAATCCATTATTGAATTTGACTATCCACATGCCTTGTAAGTTTCAATTTACCCTAGCATGTGACTTTAGCTATTACACATGCCCAACTGTATGTTATTTGCTCCTGGCTGTGTATTTTGGTTTTTAGGTTTTTTTTTTCAAAAATTAGTTGTGATTTACTCCTTTTGTAAGGAAACACAGAGCTGAAGCCTGTTCTCTCCATTGTCTTCTGCTCTAGCAATGAAAGCGTCAATGCTGTCTGTCTTCTTCACTGCCATATTGTGATCACAGCACACAGCTCTTTGTAGTAGGAAAGTAAAATTAGTGAGGTGGTTCAGTCTATATGTAGAAATATTCAATAGAGCAAACATGACTGTTATTCAAGTATTGATCTCAAATCAGAACCTAGTCCAGATGGGATAAATGCAGAATTGTCTGAACAGGGTTTCTCCCAGTTTTAGCCACACACTAAGCTAGGATTTTAAAAGAGGGTGCCTCATTTTTTTTTTAAAAAAATAGCCTACAATATTTCAAGATTTAGTCATAATGACAGTATCTAGAAGCCAACATTGCAAAGCAAATACAGTGGGAGACACATTTCAATTGGCATTTTGGCTAGTTTGAATCTACAGTCTCAACTTCAGGATCACTACTTACATAATAGATGACTAAGCTATGAACCACAGAAAAGAAATTGGCCCCTCGATCTTTAGTTTTTCATTGTTTCCTTTAAAATAAAAATGTGGATTCAAACATTATTTTTTTAACTTAACAGTATTTGAGTAGGGAAGAGACCTATATTAAAGTAATATAGGTACAGTAAGAGGACTGGTTTTCAACTTTTTTTTTCCTTACACTATTTTTTATTGATTATTTTATTTACTTACATTTTAAATATTATTCCCATTCCAGGTCTCCCCTCTGAAAACGCACCCCCCACCCTACCCCCTCCCTTTGCCTCCAGTAGGGTACCCCAATACCCACCCACCAACTCCCACCTCACCCCTCTAGCTTTCCTCTTCACTGAGGCAACAAACCTCCACAGGACCAAGTGCCTCCCCTCACATTGATTCCAGATAAGGCCATTCTCTGCTACATATGTGTCTGGAGCCATGAGCACATCCATGTAAACTCTTTGGTTGGTGGATTAGTCCCTGGGAGCTCCGAGAGGTCCGGTGAGTTGATAGAGTTTTTCATATGGGGTTGCAGCCCCTTTCAGCTCCTTCAGACTTTCCCTAATTTAGGGTCCCTCGGCTCATTCCAGTAGTTGGCTCTAAGTACTGTATCTGTCTTACTCAGGGGCTGGCAAAGTCTCTCAGGGAGCAGCCATACTAAGTCCCTGTTTACTGTCTACAAACATTTCTTTTATGAATCTATAATATTTATTCACTCTTTTTTTGTATTGGATATTTTCTTTATCTACATTTCAAATGTTTCCCCCTTTCCAGGTAGCCCCTTCAGAAACCACTATTCCAACCCCCGCCTCTGCCTCTATGAGGGTGCTCCCCCACCCACCTACTCCCATCCTCCTGCTCTAGCGTTCCCCTACATTGGGGCATCGAGCAGCCTCAGGCTCAAGGGCCTCTCCTCCTACTGATGACCAACAAGGCCATTCTCTGCTATATATGTGGCCGTTCTTTGCTTGGCGGTGCAGTCACTGGGAGCTCCCGGAATCTGGCCTGTTAACACTGTTGCTCCCTCCATGGGGCTCCAAACCCACTCAGGTCCTTCAGTCTCTTCTCCAACTCCTTCATCTGGGACCTTGAGCACAGTCCAATGGTTGGCTGTGAGCTTCTGTCTCTGTATTTACCAGGCTTTGGCAGAGCCTCTCAGGAGACCACCATATCAGACTTCCATAAGCAAGCACTTCCCAGCATCCTTCCAGTTTTGGTGGCTGATATGGTGGATCTCCAGGTTGGTAGTCTCTAGATGGCCTTCAGTTTCTACTCCATACTTTGTCTCCATATTTCCTCTTGTGACTATTTTATTGACCTTCTAAAAAGCACTGAAGCATTCACATTTTGGTCTTCCTTCTTCTTAGGCTTCATATTATCTGTGAATTAAATCTTCAGTATTTTGAACTTTTGGGCTAATATTCACTTAGAGTGAGTACATAGTGCCTTTGTTCCTTTGTGACTGAGTCACCTTAATCAGGATCCATCCTCAAGTTCCATCCATTTGCCTGTGAATTTCATGAAGTCATTGTTTTTGATAGCTGAGTACTCCATTGTGTAAATGTACCACATTTTCTGTATCCATTCCTCTGTTGAGGGACATCTTGGTTCTTTCCATCTTCTAGCTATTATACATAAGGCTGCTATGAACATTGTGGAGTATGTGTCCTTATTTCATGTTGGAGCATCTTCTTGGTATATGCCTGGGAGTGGTATAGCTGGGTCCTCTAGTAATACTATGCCCAATTTTTGGATGTATCACCAAACTTATGGTGATTCATCCATAAGTTCCAGAGTGGTTTTACCAACCTGCAATTCCACCAGCAATGGAGGAGTGTTCCTTTTTCTCGAGCATCTGCTATCAGCTGAGTTTTTGATCTTAGCCATTCTGACTTGTGTGAGGTGGAATCTCACAGTTGTTTTGATTGGCATTTCCTTGATGACTAAATATGTTGAATATTATTGTAGGTAGTTATCAGTCATTTGTTATTGCTCTATTGAGAATTCATTATTTAGTTCTGTACCCCATTTTAATAGGGTTATTTGGTTCTCTGGAGTCTAACTTCTTGAGTTCTTTGTACATATTGGATATTAGTACTCTATGGGATGTAAGATTGGTAAAGATCTTTTCCCAGTATGTTGGTTGCCATTTTCTCCTGTTGACAGTGTTCTTTGCCTTACAGAACCTTTTCAATTTGATGAGGTCCCACTTGTCAATTCTTGATCTTAAGGCATAAGCTATTGGTGTTCCATTCAGGAACTTTTCCCCTGTGCCCATGTGCTCACGGCTCTTCCCCACTTTCTTATCTATTAGTTTCAGTGTATCTGGTTTTATGTGGAGGTCTTTGATCCACTTGGACTTGAGTTTTTTACAAGGGGATAAGAATGGGTTGATTTTCATTCTTCTACATGCTAACTTCCAGTTGAAACAGCACCATTTGTTGAAAATGTCTTTTTTCCACTGGATGGTTTTAGCTCTTTGTCAAAGATCAAGTGACTGTAGGTGTGTGGGTTCATTTCATTTCTTTTTAATTTGATATATTTTTTATTTACATTTCAAATGATTTCCCCTTTTCTAGACCCCCTACTCCCTGAAAGTCTCATCATCCCCCTTCCCTCTCCCCGTTTTCCCACCCAACCCTTCCCACTTCCCTGTTCTGGTTTTGCCCTATACTGCTTTACTGAGTCTTTCCAGAACAAGGGGCCACTCCTCCGTTCTTCATGTAGCTCATTTGATGTGTGGATTATGTTTTGGGTATTCCAGTTTCCTAGGTTAATATCCACTTATTAGTGAGTGCATACCATGATTCATCTTTTGAGTCTGGGTTACCTCACTTAGTATGATGTTCTCCAGCTCCATCCATTTGCCTAAGAATTTCATGAATTCATTGTTTCTAATGGCTGAATAGTACTCCATTGTGTAGATATATCACATTTTTTGCATCTACTCTTCTGTTGAGGGATACCTGAGTTCTTTCCACCTTCTGATAATTATAAATAGGGCTGCTATCAACATAGTGGAACATGTATCCTTATTACATGCTGGGGAATCTTCTGGGTATATGCCCAGGAGAGGTATAGCAGGATCTTCTGGAAGTGAGGTGCCCAGTTTTCAGAGGAACCGCCAGACTGATTTCCAGAGTGGTTGTACCAATTTGCAACCCCACCAGCAGTGGAGGAGTGTTCCTCTTTCTCCACATCCTCTCCAACACCTGCTGTCTCCTGAATTTTTAATCTTAGTCATTCTGACTGGTGTAAGGTGAAATCTCAGGGTTGTTTTGATTTGCATTTCCCTAATGACTAATGAAGTTGACCATTTTTTAAGATGTTTCTCTGCCATCCGACGTTCTTCAGGTGAGAATTCTTTGTTTAAATCTGTACTCCATTTTTTAATAGGGTTATTTGGTTTTCAGGAGTCTAACTTTTTGAGTTCTTTATATATGTTGGATATTAGCCCTCTATCTGATGTAAGGTTGGTAAAGATCTTTTCCCAATTTGTTGGTTGCCGATTTGTCCTTTTGATGGTGTCCTTTGCCTTACAGAAACTTTGTAATTTTATGAGGTCCCATTTGTCCATTCTTGATCTTAGAGCATATACTATTGGTGATCTGTTCAGAAACTTTCCCCCTGTACTGATGTCCTCAAGGGTCTTCCCCAGTTTCTTTTCTATTAGCTTCAGAGTGTCTGGCTTTATGTGGAGGTCCTTGATCCATTTGGATTTGAGCTTAGTACAAGGAGACAAGGATGGATCAATTTGCATTCTTCTGCATGCTGACCTCCAGTTGAGCCAGCACCATTTGTTGAAAAGGCTATCTTTTTTTCCATTGGATGTTTTCAGCCCCTTTGTTGAGGATCAAGTGGCCATAGGTGTGCGGGTTCATTTCTGGATCTTCAATCCTGTTCCATTGATTCGCCTGCCTGTCACTGTATCAACACCATGCAGTTTTTAACACTATTGCTCTGTAGTATTGCTTGAGGTAAGGAATACTGATACCCCCAGAATTTCTTTTATTGTTGAGAATAGTTTTAGCTATCCTGGGTTTTTGTTATTCCAGATGAATTTGAGGATTGCTCTTTCTAACTCTGTGAAGAATTGAGTTGGGATTTTGATGGGTATTGAGTCGAATCTGTATATTACTTTTGGCAAAATGGCCATTTTAACTATATTAAGCCTGCCGATCCATGAGCATGGGAGGTTTTTCCATTTTTTGAAGTCTTCTTCCATTTCCTTCTTCAGAGTCTTGAAGTTCTTGTCATACAGATCTTTCACATGTTTGGTAAGAGTCACCCCAAGGTACTTTATACTGTTTGGGGCTATTGTGAAGGGGGTCATTTCCCTAATTTCTTTCTCAGCCTGCTTATCCTTTGAGTATAGAAAGGCTACTGATTTGCTTGAGTTGATTTTATAACCTGCCACTTTGCTGAAGTTGTTTATCAGCTGTAGGAGTTCTCTATTGGAGTTTTTTTGGGGGTCACATAGGTAGACTATCATATCATCTGCAAATAATGATAGTTTGATTTCTTCCTTTCCAATTGGTATCCCTTTGATCTCCTTATGTTGTCTAATTGCCCGAGCTAGTATGTCAAGTACAATATTGAAAAGATAAGGAGAAAGGGGGCAGCCCTGTCTAGTCCCTGATTTTAGTGGGATTGCTTCAAGTTTCTCTCCATTTAGTTCGATGCTGGCTACCGGTTTGCTGTATATTTCTTTTACTATGTTTAGGTATGAGCCTTGAATTCCTGTTCTTTCCAAGACTTTAAGCATGAAAGGATGCTGAATTTTGTCAAATGCTTTTTCAGCATCCAATGAAATGACCATGTGGTTTTTTCTTTGAGTTTGTTTATGTAGTGGATTGCATTGATGGATTTACGAATATTGAACCAACCCTGCATCCCTGGGATAAAGCCTACTTGATCACGGTGGATGATCGTTTTCATGTGTTCTTGGATTAAGTTGGCAAGAATTTTATTGAGTATTTTTGCATCGATGTTCATAAGGGAAATTGTTCTGAAGTTTTCTTTCTTTGTTGGATCTTGGTATGGTTTTGGTATCAGCATAATTGTGGCTTCGTAGAAGGAATTGGGTAGGGTTCCTTTTGTTTCTATTTTGTGGAATAGTTTGAAGAGTATTGGTGTTAGGTCTTCTTTGAAGGTCTGATAGAATTCTTCACTGAAACCATCTGCTCCTGTGCTTTTTTTGGTTGGAAGAATTTCTATGACCCCTTCTATTTCTTTAGGGGTTATGGGACTGTTTAGATAATCTATTTGGTCCTGATTTAATTTTGGTATTTGGTATCTGTCTAGGAAATTGCCCATTTCCTCCAGATTCTCCAGTTGTGTTGAGTATAAGGTTTTGTAGTAGGATCTGATGATTTTTTTTGGATTTTTCTCAGTTTCTGTTGTTATATCCCCCTTTTCATTTCTAATTTTGTTAATTTGGATACTTTCTCTGTGCCCTTTGGTCAGTCTGGCTAAGGGTTTATCTATCTTTTTGATTTTCTCAAAGAACCAGCTCCTGGATTCATTGATTCTTTGTATGGTTCTCTTTGTTTACACTTGATTGATTTCAGCCCTGAGTTTGATGATTTCCTGTCTTCTACTCCTCCTGGGGTAATTGGCTTCTTTTTGTTCCAGGGCTTTCAGGTGTGTCCTTAAGCTGCTAGGGTATGCTCTCTCCATTTTCTTTTTGGAGGCACTCAGGGCTATGAGTTTTCCTCTTAGCACTGCTTTCTTTGTGTCCCAAAGATTTGGGTATGTTGTGCCTTCATTTTCATTAAATTCTAAAAACTCTCTGATTTCTTTCTTTATTTCTTCTTTGGCCAAGGTGTCATTGAGTAGAGTATTGTTCAGCCTCCATGTGTATGTGGGCTTTCTGTTGTTTTTGTTGCTATTGAAAACCACTCTTACACCATAATGATCTGATAGGAGGCATGGGATTAGTTCGCTCTTCTTATATTTGTTGAGGTCTGTCTTGTGACCAATTATATGGTCGATTTTGGAGAAGGTACCATGAGGTGCTGAGAAAAAGGTATATTCTTTTGCTTTAGGGTGAAATGTTCTATAAATATCAGTCAAATCCAATTGGTCCAAAGCTTCAATTAGTTTTACTATGTCCCTGTTTAGTTTCTGTTTTTCTGATCGGTCCATTGAGGAGAGTGGAGTGTTGAATTCCCCCACAATTATTGTGTTAGGTGCAATGTGTGCTTTGAGCTTTCGTAAAGTTTCTTTTATGAATGAGGGTGCCCTTGCATATGGCACATAGATGTTCAGAATTGAAAGTTCTTCTTGGTGGAGTTTTCCTTTGACCAGCAAGAAGTGTCCCTCAGTGTCTCTTTTAATGACTTTAGGTTGATGGTCAATTTTATCTGATATTAGAATGGCTACTCCGGCTCGTTTCCCGAGACCATTGGCTTGTAAAATTGTCTTCTAGCCTTTTACTCTAAGGTATTTTTTTTGTCTTTGACATTTAGGTGTATTTCCTGTATGCAGCAAATTGTAGGGTCCTGTTTCCTTATCCAGTCTGTTACTCTATGTCTTTTTATTAGGGAATCGAGTCTATTGATGTTAAGAGATATTAAGGAATAGTGATTATTACTTCCTGTCATTTTTGATGTTATATTTATATTTGAGTGGTTATCTTCTTTTGGGTTTGATGAAGGAAGGTAACTATCTTGCTTTTTCCAGGGTGTAGCTTCCCTCCTTGTATTGGACTTTTCCCTCCTATTATTCTTTGCAGAGCTAGGTTTGTGGAAAGATATTTTGTAAATTTGGTTTTGTCATGGAATATCTTGCTTTCTCCATCTATGGTGATTGAACGTTTTGCTCAGTATAGTAGTCTTGGCTGACATTTGTGTTCTATTAGAGTCTGCATGAGATCTGCCCAGGTTCTTCTAGCTTTCATGGTCTCTGGTGAGAAGTTTGATGTGATTCTGATAGGTCTTCCTTTATATGTTACTTAGCCTTTTTCTCTTATTGCCTTTAATATTCTTTCTTTGTTTAGTGCATTTGGGGTTTTGATTATTATGTGGCAAGAGATATTTCTGCTCAAGTCCAGTCTGTTTGGAGTTCTGTAGGCTTCTTGTATATTCATGGGCATCTCTCTCGTTAAGTTGGGAAAGTTTTCTTCCATAATTTTGTTGAAGATATTTGCTGGCCCTTTCAGTTGTAAATCTTCACTCACATCTATACCTATAATTCTTAGGTTTGGTCTTCTCATTGTGTCCTGGATTTCCTGGATGTTCTGGGAAACAAGCTTTTTGCATTTTGCATTTTCTTTGACTGTTGAGTCAATGGTTTCTATGGTATCTTCGGCATCTGAGATTCTTTCTTCCATCTCTTGTATTCTGTTGTTTATATTTGCATCTATAGCCCCTGATTTCTTCTCAAGGTTTTCTATCTCCAAAGTTGTCTCCCTTTGTGATTTCTTAGTTGTTTCTACTTCTGTTTTTAGATCCAGGATTGTTTTGCTCAGTTCCACCATTTGCTTGTTTGTGTTTTCCTCTAAATCTTTAAGAGATTTTTGTGTTTCCTTTTTCATGACTTCTGTCTCTTGACTCAAGTTCTCCTGCATTTCTCTAAGTTTTTTTTCATTTCTTTTTTATTGGCTTCTGTCTCTTGAGCCTTATTCTCCTGCATTTCTTTAAGTGATTTTTGTGTTTCCATTATATGGGTTTCTAGCTTATTCATGTTCCCCTGTATTTCTTTAAGAGAATCATTTATGTTCTTTTTGTGTTCTTCTTGCAGCATCATGACCAGTGATTTTAAATCCAAATCTTGTTTCTCTGGTGTGTTGGCATAACCAGGACTTGCTGATGTTGGAGAGTTTGGTTCAGATGCTGCCATATTGTCTAGATTTCTGTTAGTAGCGTTCCTGCGTTTACCCTTTGCCATCTTGTTCTCTGGAGTTAGTTGGTCTTGTCTCTGGCTGGTGTTTGAACCTCCTGAGAGGCTCTGGGGCTATTTCTGCAACACTGGATGGCTGGGTTTCCCCTGTAGCAGATTGCTGATGTGCGGTCCTCCTCTTGGGTGCCCTTGCAGCCCTAGTATGCTTTGCCCCAGATTGTGATTGTGAACCAGATGGTGCCTGTTTGTTCCTTCAGGGAGTGCTGAGGGTGTTTGCTGCGGGGACCTTTTCCACATGCTGATTACTCTGCTGGGCAGCCAATCTCCCAACCGGGTTGGTCCACACAAGGCTAGCCTTGCTGCTCAGGCCCTGAGTCTAGGCAAAAGCCTGGGAGGCCAAGGTCTGAGCAAAGTTCCCCTTGGGATATGACTGTTAACTGGTTCTGTCAGGTGGCCAGGATGGCGGTCATGCGCACGCTCTCTGAAAGTGCAGGGAGAGTCTACTGGGCTAATAACCTCCTGGCCGAGTTGACACACAGATGGCCCACTGAGCAGCCCAATTCTTGGGGTCAGTCCAGGGCCTGTTGGGGCCTAGACCCTGGCTATGCTAGCCTCGGGCTATGCTGGTTAGCCGGCTTTGCCTGCTTGAACTCTCTGGCGTCCTATAGGCAAAATGGCGGCACACGCACATGTGGGCCCAGGCAAAAAAACTCCTGGCTGGGTTGGCACCCCGATGGCCCCCCGAACAGCCCAGGGCCTGGGTGCAGGCCAACGCCCGTCGGGCTTAGACCCCTGCGATGTTGGCCTCGGGTTATATTTGCGTACCTCAGTCTGTCTGATCTCTCTGGAGTCTGAGAACGATGATGGAGGCGAGTCTCTCATGACTGGTGGGAGGCCTCATTTCTTCACCTTCAGTTCTATTCCATTGATCTACTTGTCTGTTACTTTACCAATACCATGCAGTTTTTATCAAGATTGCTCTGTAGTACAGCTTGAGATCAGGGATGGTGATTCTGCCAGAAGTTCTTTTATTGTCTAGTTTTTAGTATCCTGCATTTTTTGTTATTCCAAATGAATTTGCAAACTGCTCTTTCTAACTCTATGAAGATTTGTGTTGGAATTTTGATGGGAATTGCATTGAATCTGTACATTGCTTTTGGCAAGTTGATCACTTTTACGATATTATGCCTGCCAATCAATGAGCATGGGAGATCTTTCCATCTTCTGACATCTCCTTCAATTTATTTCTTTAAAGACTCGACATTCTTGATATACAAATCTTTTGCTTGTTTAGTTAGAGTCACACCAATGTATTTTATATTATTTGTGACTATTGTGAAGGGAATTGTTTCTCTAATTTCTTTCTCAGCCTGTTTATCCTTTGAGTAGAGGAAGGCCACTTATTTGTTTGAGTTAATTTTATATCCAGCCACTTTGCTGAAGTTGTTTATCAGGTTTAGGAGTTCTCTGGTGGAATTTTTGGGGCCACTTAAGTATAGTAGCATATCATCTGCAAATAATGACATTTTGACTTCTTCCTTTCCAATTTGTATCCCATTGACCTCTTTTTGTTGTCTAATTGTTCTGGCTAGGACTTCAAGTACTATTTTGAATAAGTATGTATGCCTTGTCTAATCCCTGATTTCAGAGGTATTGCTTCGTCTTTCTCTACATTTAGTTTGATGTTGGCTACTGTTTTGGTGTATATTGCTTTTACTATGTTTAGCTATGGCCCTGAATTCCTGATCTTTCTTTAAGGGAGTTCATTATGTCCTTCTTAAAATCCTCTATCATCATCATGGGATGTGATTTTAAATGAGAGTCCTGATTTTCTTGTGTTTTGGGATATTCAGGGCTTGATATGATGGGAGAACTGGGTTATGATGGTGTCAAGTAACCCTGTTTTCTGTTGCTTATGTTCTTACCCTTAGCTTTCACCATCTGGTTATCTCTGGTGTTAGCTGATCTGGTTGTCTCTGGCTGTGTTTTGTCCCTCCTTCAAGCCTGAATATTAGTAACCATGGGAGACCAGTTCTCTCCAGGAAGAATTTAGGTATGGAGAGCAGTGGTACAGGGTCAACTCTGTGGTGCAGACAGAAACCAGAAGGATACTGTCCTCATCTGTTCCTTGGTTCCTGTGTCCTGATGGCTCTGGTCATTCTTGGTCCAGGAATTTGAAGAGAAGAGGTGGTCTTACCTGTGCTCCCAGGTGTGTTAGCATTCCTGGGAGAACAGCTCTCTCCTGATCATATTTTTGTATGTATCTAGTGCTGTGGCACAGGATCAGCTCTGGGTATAGAAAGAACCTGGAAGGCTCCTGTTCCTGACTTCTCCTCAGTTCTTGTGTCTTGAGGGTTCTGGGAGGGACCCTCTGAGCAGTAGTGGTGGTTTAGCTTGCACTCACAGGCTTGTCTGCACTCCTGGGAGGCTGGCTCTCTCCAGGTACTATTTGAGTATGGAGCCCTGTGGCACAGGATCAGCTCCTGGTCTCCAAACACTTCTTGACATCAGCAATAGTATTGGAGTTTGCTGTCTGTGGATGGAATGGATCCCATGTTGGGGCAGTCTCTGGATTGCTTTTCCTTCTGTATCTGCTCCACTTTTTGGCCCTGCATTTCCTTTAGACAGGAACACCTCTAGGTTAAAGTTTTTGAGATGGGTGAGTGGCCCCTTCCCTCAAATGGGAGCCATGTCTGTCTACTAAACGTGGTCTTTTCAGGTTCTATCTCCTCTTTGTTGAGTATTTCAGCTAATGTAATCCTCATTGGGTTCCAAGAGCCTCTTGCATCTCTGGCCTCTGGGACTTTCTAGTTGTTCCTCCCATTTCCCACCCCCCACTGCTACATATTTCTATCAATTTTCCTGGCCCTCTGTAATTTTCTCCTGTCTCTTTCTGTACCTAGACCTGTTCCCCTTTTCCCCCCTCCCCTCTCTCACCCACAACACTCCTTCCCTCCCTCTACTTCACATGATTATTTTTTTCTTGCTTCTATGTGGGATTGAAGCATCCACATTTTGACCTTCCTTCACTTTAAGCTTCATATGGTCTGTGAGTTGTACTGTGGGTATTCTGAGCTTTGGGGCTACTATCTACTTATCAGCAAGGCCATACCATGCATGTCCTTTTTGGTCTGGGTTATCTCACTCAGGATGATATTTTCTAGTTCCATTCATTTGTCTGTAAAATTCATAAATCCATCTTTTCTAATAGCTGGGTAGAATTACATTGGGTAAATGGACGACATTTTCTGTATGCATTCTTCAGTTGAAGGACATTTGGGTTATTTCCAGCTTCTGGCTATTATAAATAAGGCTACTATGAACATAGTAGAGTATGTGTCCTTGCTATATGTTGGAGCATTCTTTGGGTATATGCCCAGGAATAGTATATAGCTGGGTCTTCAGGTAGAACTATTTCTGATTTCTTGAGGAACCACCACATTGATTTCCAAAGTGATTGTACCAGCTTGTAATTCTACTAGCAACAGAGGAGTCCTCCTCTTTCTCCTCATCCTTACCAGCATCTGCTGTTACCTGAGTTTTTGAACTTAGCCTTTCTGGTTGGTGTGAGGTGAAATCTCATGGTTGTTTTTTATTTGCATTTCAATGATGACTAAGGATGGTGTACATTCTTTACATGCTTCTTGACCATTCAAGATTCTTCAGTTGAGAATTTTCTGCTTAGCTCTGTACCTCATTTTTACCAGGTTATTTGATTTTTTGGAGGCTAGTTTCTTGAGTTCTTTATGTATTTTGGATGTATTGGATATGGGGTTAGTGAAATTATTTTCACTATCTGTAGACTGTCAATTTGTCCTATTGACTATGTCTTTTGCCTTGCAGGAGCTTTTCAGCTTCAGGAAGTTCCATTTATCAATTGTTGATCTTAGAGTCCGAGCGATTGGAGTTCTCTTTGGGAAATTTCTCCCTGTGCCACTGAGTTGGAGGCTCTTTCCCACTTTCTCTTCTATTCAATTAAATGTATCAGGTTTTATGTTGAGATCCTAAATGCACTTGGACTTGAGCTTTGTACATGGTAATACATATGGATCTATTTTAATTTTTCTCCATACATATTGCCAGTTGGATAGCACTGTTTATTGAAGATGCTTTTTTCTGTTATATATTTTTGTTTCTTTGTTGAAGTTCAAGTGCCATAAGTGTGCACATTGATTTATGGGTCCTCAATTCTATTCTATACAAACACTTCTCAGAATATTCCATACAATAGAAACAGAAGGAAACACTACCCAGTTCATTCTATAACGCCACAGTTATTCTGATACCTAAACCAGACAAACATGAAAGAAAGAGAACAGATGAATATCAGTGCAGAAATACTCAATTAAATTCTGGCAAACTGAATTCAAAAATATATCAAAAACATCATTCACCATGATCAAGTAGGCTTCATCCCATGAATGCAGAAATATTTCAATAAACAAAAATCTATTAATGTAATCCACTAAATAAACTCAAAGAAAAATCACATGATCATCTCATTAGATGCTGAAAAAGAATTTGACAAAATACAGCATCTCTTCATCCTAAAAGTATTGGTGAGATCAGGAATTCAAGGTCCTTACCTAAACATAATAAAAGCAATATACAGCAAGCCATCAGCCAATATCAAATTAAATGGAGAAATACTTAAAGCAATCCCACTAAAATCAGGGACAAGACAAGGCTATCCACTCCCTTTGTATCTACTCAATATAGCACTTGAAATTCTAGCTAGAGCAGTAAGACAACAAATGGAGATCTAGGGGACACAAATTGGAAAAGAAGAATCAAGGTATCACTATTAGCACATGATATGATAGTATACATAAGAGACCCCAAAAATTCTATGAGAGAAATTCTACAAATGAAAAACAACTTCAACAAAGTGGATATATATATATATATATATATATATATATATATATATATTTATATAATTAACTCAAACAAATCAGTAGCCTTCCTTTGTTCAAAAGATATAAACAGGCAAAGATAGAAATTAGGGCAACAACACGCTTCAAACAGCATAAAATATCTTGGTGTAACTCTTACCAAGCAAGTGAAAGATCTGTACAAGAACTTCAAATCCCTAAAAAAAAAAAATTAGAAGACCTCAGAAGATGGAATGATCTTCCATGCTAATGGATTGGTAGGATTAGCATAGTAAAAATAGCCATCTTACAAAAAACAATCTACAGATTCTACACAATCCAGGTCAAGATTCCAACACTGGTCTTCACAGACATGGTAAAAGCAATTCTCAATTTCATATGGAAAAACAAAAACCACAGGATATTGAAAACAATTCTCAACAATAAAAGAACTTCCACGGGAATCACCATCCCTGACCTCAAGCTGTACTACAGAGCAATAGTGATTAAAAACTGCATGGTATTGATACAAAGACAGAAAGGTCAATCAATGGTTTTCAAGTTTTCACACCTGGAGACATTGGAAAATACATTTGTTTTATGGGGCAGGGCAACTCATGTCTTGGTGCAGAAGAGACTAGGATACCCTATAACATTATGAAGGGCAGCACTGAAACATAAAAATACCTTTATTGCTTTGATATCGTGGAACTTTGTTCTCCCAAGTATCTTTTCTTTATTTTTTAATTACTAAAAGACTATTACATTTACAGAAATACCATGATCCCATATAATAAGTCAGCTTTTGTTTAAGACACTGAGTGATGTTTAATCCTTGTTGATACCAGATGCTTTAAGGATCTATAGAAACACTGTTCTCTCTCTGAAGGGAAAAATAAACTAGAGTCAATTAATTTTGTATATTTCTATGAATGTAAGGGCCTGTTCCAGTCTATTCAGAGCAGAACATTTGCTTTGCTGCTATGTGCTTATTGTAGTACTTTAAAACTATAAATCCACAGCATTCTTCCTCATTCATTATTTGCTTATTCCATACATATTTAACTGAGCGTTGATACTCTTAGATGCCAATCAACACCTTATGCTCAAAATATATATGTAGGATTCTTTAATACGTGAATTTTTATCAAAGAAGGGTCCCTTTGACTAAAGTTCATTTACAAAAAAGTCAGAGTTAAATATTTAGCCATAGGCCAGGCATCCAGTTTAAATTGGGATTTTACTGAATGAAAATAGACGTATTTCTTCCCCTTTTTGGGTGAGGTAAGTCAGGACTGTAAAAAGAATACTTGATTAGATTGTTATTACACATCTACAATTCAGGCAAAACAAACAGGAGTTAAAACAAGTTCTGAGGTTACTCATGTTACACTCATGCAAGGCTTCTTTGTCAATAAACCTGAAAGGAAAAGGTGTACTCACTGAACAAAAAAAGAGAAGTCATTGAATTTTGTTTATGCATGTTAAATATTTGTGATCATCTGGAGTGCCATATTGAATAGCAAATTATTTCACTAACCAACTTTAGTTTTTCCATGTAGCAATGGCAAGTTTTAATGTAACAAGCATCACCAACTTTATAGTTAAACTTACAAGACAATATAACACTGGAGAAACAAAGAGGAATGCCTGCAACAGAGACAGCACTGATTTCACATCAGAGTATTCAAACGTCTGGTGGCCACAAATAAGGTCTTTTCCTCTTTATTTTTACTTAATCTTTACTTCCATGTATCACTTCTGTCTATTAGTAAGAAGTTATAAGAAATGCAAATTTTCCCCTTGGGGCATTATTAACTTTTTATACTATGTTCCAGAGAGATGATATGACTTGCCAAGTGTGAAGTATATTTAATATTCAAGAGGAGCACTGGATGCAATTCTCCACATGGCCATTCTCAGAAAAACTCAAATATACCAGTCTGACATCACAAAACAGGGATGCCAAGTGTGAAAACTGCCTCCTTACGACCACGACATAGGCAAACCTGTGCAACTCAAAGGCCTTTAGTGATGAGTATAGGAGTATCCAGGGTGGGGCCAGTCCCTGAGCTGGTGTTCTGGGTTTGATAAGAAAGCAGACTGAGCAAACCATGAGGAGGAAACCAGCTTGTAGTACCTGATCACTTCTTCAGTTGCTGGCTCCAAGTTTCTCCCCTGTTTGAGTTCTTGATCTGACTTCCTTCACTGATAGAATGTGACATGGAACTAGTAAGCAAACCCTTACTTCTTCAAGTTGCTTTTGGTTATAGGGTATTATTGTAGCAATAGTGACCCTAACTAGACCTCCAAGGATTCATTGTGATAACAGTGTAAGGGAAATATGGGAACAGTCATAGAGACACTCAACCATACCCTAACTATACTGAGTTCCCTGTGACAATCTCCCACATGCATTTCCTCCATTCCTTTCCTGTGTGTTCATACCCAACTCTAAGTAGCCATATACCTGGCTATTGAACCCTGACAGAACATGCTTGGCAGTCTTTTGTCCTCTTCTCCTAATTACTCATAAAGTTACCCTCATTATCTTTCCCTAGTCACCACAGTGTCTTTTAATACCCTGGCTCCCACATGCCCACATGCCCACATGCATAGCTATACTTACCCCTGAAGTCTTCAGACAGATTTGCTTTTGATGGAAAGAGGAAAAGCCACAGCATGTTAATTTAATCACACACACAAATCAAAAACAAACAAACAAACAAAAAACAACAGCAAAAACACTTAAACCAGTGAATCTTGAAAAAAACTACTATGACATTTTTACCACCAATTCTCAAATACACTATTTCTCCTCTTCTAGGTCTTCTAGGTCTAAGTCACCTGTTCTGAAGATACAGCTGTGGCACAGAAGTTAGAAAGAAATGGGTCTAATTGATGAATATATAAGTTCACTTACACAAACCAATATATCACTCTTGAAAATAATTCTACATTTTTTTTACAAAGCAGTTTTCACTCCAGTGTTGTTAATCAGATGATCTGTTATGAGATGAGACTGAGGGATAGGGTGCAGGGTTCATTGACAGTAACTGACATTGAGGCTTACAGGCTGATTTATCTCTTGATTATTTCTTAATAATTTCTACTCATTAAATTTCCAAAAATATAAACGTTTATAAATAATGTCTTAGAAACAAGTTGATAAATGTGTCCAGAGTCTTTTGGGGGCTCTTTAAAACTTGGCTAGAGTATATTTCCTTGGTGAGATAAATGGACAATTAAAGGATTACAGCATGATAGCTTTGTTTTGAATGATCATGGGCAAAATAAATGCTAAGAGGGTGAAATTGTGAGGCCCAGTGGATTTGGCAAAATGAACAATGGCAGTGTTGGTTTTGGTTGGTTGGTTGGTTGTTTAGTTGGTTGGGTTGGTTAGGTTCATTGTTTGGTTGCTTGGTCAGTTGGTTAAGAAATGTATTTTATCATCCTTAGCATGTCCACATGTTGAGGTCCACATACTTCAGTCTGACTGAAGTATAGTCTTTGATTTCTCCAAGCTTCTTCTGTGAACAGCACTTGAAACTTGGCTGTATTTTTCTGAAAGTTTCATTTATAGCTGAGGCTGTTCAGCTCCGTTATAGGACCTGTTAACATCCAGGTTTCCCCTGAATTATAGATTTCATCTTCTTGGTGCAAGAGAAACTTGATGCAAGTCCACTTCATTACATTGCACTTCCATGTGGAATTTCTCATATAATTCTCTTTTTATTACTATGAATTTAGTTCTCAGTGTGGAAGAGTTGCGCATTAAAACAATGCACACACAGTGAGTGAGGAGTGCAGCTTTCAAGCTTTGTGCTCTTCTCTGCCACCAAGTTAACAGTCCCATTAACTTGCAAATGTGTTGTTAATCAATTTCACTCACATATAAAGAGAGCCTATTTGAATATTTCTTGATTATTTTTGGAAACATAACTCTAGTGCTTTAACATACAAATTCTCAACAGTGTTGCTGTATTTTATTTTGGCTCCAAAGCAGGGTGAAGACAGAGATTTTCACATTCTCATATAAATATGAGAAATAGTGCCTGGGTTGTATTAGAATAGCAGAGGTGATGCCGTTTTCTAAATAATTTACAGTTGAAAAATGAACTGAACGTCCGGGGGACTGATGCTTTTCAAAGACGAGTATTTCACTCCAACAGAAGCTACTGCTCACTGGGTTGCTCTATTTCTCAGCTGTTGCATACAGTCTAAAAAAAAATGTTTCTGCAGTCTTCAGAGACCAAGCTTTGTGCATCGCAGAAATGCAAGTTCATGCACTAACTCTTTCTGAAGGTGACCTTTTCCATTCTCTTTATTAACTTCAATGCTTAGTTTCATGAATGTAAATAATGTCATGATGTTCATGATAACTTGAAAAGGAATGATTCTGAAGGAAATCATTCTTACAAGGTGAAGAGCTGAAGTGTAGATATGCACCTTTTAGTGTTCAAGTCTCCCAAATGTTACTTAGTTACTTGGTGGCCATGGCTGTTTGACTTTAGCATAAATTTTGTTTTACTTTGGTCAGTTACAAAAATGTATTATATGTGTATGCTACAAATTTATTTTCAATGCAAAGTAAGTACGTGTACATTTACAATGTAAAAGTAGCTAGATGTGTGTGTAGCTCCCACTCTCTTAAAATGGTTTTGAGTGAGGCATTGCAAAGAATTTGTTGTCATAGTCAAAAAGCATGTAGTAAACTCGCAGTTTAAAAAATTGTACATCTTTTTGAGTATGGGCAACATGAATTCTTTCAGTCAGGACTGAGAGATAAAGAAAGTCTTCTTCTACATTTAAGACGTATACATTGCTTTCTGGTAGCCTCTTTAGGAATGAATGCACCTTAAAACATTCTTTCACAAATGATTTTTTGCTACAACATCTCTATTATCCTTTAGATGGTGGAGATAATCTCTCTCAAGTTAGTACACACAAGGAAAACAATACAATGTACTGTTGAATATGTACAAATACAAAAAAGTGCAGTGATTTTCTTAGCATGGAATGGATTCTTCTTGGAGCCTGGTTTCAGTGTAAGAATTTTAGGTATAGCTTCAAACTGGCATGAAATATCACTTCATTGATGGGATTCACAATTCAGCTGATAACATCTTTGTCCAAGCAAGCTGATTAGGACAAGGCACTATCACCATGCTGACTGCTGCAATAATCACAAATAATTATTTAAGGCTGGATTATGCAAACAATCCACAAGGGTGCCAAGTATTAAGAGCAAAAACAAAATTATATTAAGTCTCCAAAGCAAGACTAAGCTAGTGTGTATTTTGATTATAGATCCATTCTTTCTTGCTCTAGCTTTCTGCCAATCATCTGGTTAGAGTTAAATGGAAATCCATTCTGCCTATTCCTTCTGCTCTCTACACAAAGAGCAGGATAATCATAGGACTAAGGCTATTACAGGGGTACTCATGGATTAGAACCAGAAAATCCTTTCAGAGGAGACAACTGCAAGCTTAGCAGCAAAGCTCTGCCTTTCTTTTCTGAAAGATTCATCATGTCTTTAGTTCTATCCCTAGGCTTTTGATATAAAGCCCACTGTTACTACTGTGTGGTATTTCCTCTGTAGACAGGATTGCCCAATGTGATTATAAGCTAAGTCATTTTTTTTAACTCTAGCAGAGACCAGCATACTTCTAATTTCTGCCTTGATATGAAACATAAGTATCTTATAACAATATCTATCTATCTGTTTATCTATCTATCTATCTATCTATCTATCTATCTATATCTAATCTATATCTATATCTATCTCTATCTATATCAAATCTCTATCTATATCTGTATCTATATCCATATCTCTCTCTCTCTCTCTCTCTCTCTCTCTCTCTATATATATATATATATATATATATATATATATATATATATTAGTGGGGAGTTTGTTTGTATGTTTTTTGCCCTGGGAATGCATGAGACCATCATTCATACTTCTGATCCTTTCATATCCTTCAGTCTCCTGCAGCCACTTTACTGCTTCACACCATATTATCTTGAACACTAAGTCTGTCTCCAATATTTCTACATTCAATCTTATTATGGTAATACAATCTATCATCTATCTGGCCTGTATTATTGCACTGTTTTGCTTTCTTCTGTCTTATTTCTCTGAAGTTCATCCTCTACCTCACGGCCAAAGAAAATATTTTAAAAATCCCATTTCTCCATGCCACTTCTAGATTGCCACTCTTCAGATGGCTTTAATTGCCCTTAAGATGAAGCCTAATGATTTAAGGTCATGAACGTTGTAGCATCTAAGCCCCTCATTCTCTGACCAATATACATGCCAGCACATTGCCCAGCCTACTCATGCTCAAGGACACTAACTAGTATCTCAATTGCTGATCTTCCTTCAGGTATTAGTTGTTGCTTTTTGCCTGGATAATTCAGATGCCCATTTGAGGCCTAGTCTAATACTCTCTTTTATACCCCAATATTTTTCTCTCAAATTATCTATGCCAGAGGATAGCAGTGGTATTATCCTGGCCTGTAGCCCTGATCACTTTCCAGTGCCTGCAATAAGTGTGCAATTGGGTAAATTAATGAAATAGAAAGGAAAGAACAGGTGGTGGTGATTTTTATATCATTTGTTTCAAATGTAGGGAGGTTTGATGATATATGTGAGTTGTTTCTCTAAGGACCAAAGGAAAGACCATGATTAAATCTAAACTGTAACAATTAACATGTGAAGAAGTTAGACAACAGGGACACCAGAAAAATCTGTCAAAGACTTAAATAAGATGTTCCCCTGGATATCTGCTTTATAAGCAGTAGTGTTGCTGCTTTATGATTTCTCAAAACATAATAATGATAGAAAAACACTTGGAGATGCTACGATGGTAAATGCTTGTATAGTAATCATGTAGATATACCTTATAAAATGCCATTAGCACTCTCACCTCGCTGGGTGTTCAGAATGGCTGTTTCTCAATCATTGAATCCTCAGAAGTTGTTAATACCACTCTGACTTAAGTTGGGGCAGTCTAGAACAAATGCATTCTTTCTGACCAGGGGTGCATTGTCATTAATTCTTGGCCTCAGTGAAGCAGGCTTGCTGACTGGGATGCTAAAAAACTCATAGCATGTGAAAATGTGTCCATAATGCATGCCGTATATAAATAATCTTCCCCAATCTTTAATTAAAACAAATCCTCAGTGTAGCGTGGTGGGACATGTCTGTAATCCCAGCACTCAGGGGGATCAGGGATTGTGACTTTGAAGTCACTATGGTCTATATAGTAAATTTGAGACCAGCCTGGAATAGATACTTGATCTTATCAAAAAAAAAACACAATATAAAACAATAAACAAAAAAACCAAACAAATGAACAAAAAAATCAAAACAAAAATTCAACTCTAAAAGTGACCATTTTAGGGTTAGAAGGATGACTCGGTGGTTAAGAGCATTTACTGCATGCATTTGCAGAGGACCCAGGTTTGGTTCTACCACCCATATCAAATGACTCACACCTCCAATACTGCCACAGCCAGGGAATTAGACATCCCATCTACTTTGTATGAGCACTTGCACACTTGTGATGTTCATAAATTCATGTTGGCATACACACATATGTAATAGATAGGCAGACAGACAGACAGACAGACAGACAGACAGATAGACTTTTGATAATTTTGTGAGTTGACTTGGGATCTGAGCTAAAGCATGTAGGTGTCTATGAGTTGCAGAGCTGCTGACTAACCAGAGGGCTCAGTCACTTAGGCAGGTGATTTACTTCTGAGCTTTCCACTCCCAGAAGCTCCCAGCAGGCAATTTAAATTCAGATCTCAAAGAAAATTCCAAGTGAGTGTGTGTCATGGGCGTTTATAGTCACTGCTAATTTTCAGAATCATAAAATACAAGCTTGTGGATGTTAGTACTCTGCTGTATTCATCATAAGCTGTTCAGCTGGAAATGGTAAAATGGGTTTTAAGGTTCAATAATTAACAGGATTTGTGAGGGTATTTGTACTGAATGTCTATAAAGTAACTCAAACCATGCAGCTCTGTTTAGAGAGGGTTCAGAAGTCAAACAATTGTACTGTTTAGGGAAAGGCAGATCAAAAATAAAAACAAACAAGGTCTTTATGTTTTTGAAAAAGCTCACTTGAAAAATTGGATACAGAAAGAATGACATAAGATGCAATGCTTTTTGAAGGAAAGATACAGATAGTTTTGCATATTAAGTTTTCAAAATCTTTTATTTATTTATTTACACTCCAGATTTTATTCACCCCACCCCAGTCCACCCTCTGACTATTCCACATACCAGACTTCCTCCCCAACTCCCATTTCCATGACGATGTCCCCACCACCCACCTCACACCAAACCAGACCTCTAAACTCCCTGGGGCCTCCAGTCTTTAGAGGATTAGGTGTATCTTCTCTGATTTAACTCAGACTGGGCAGTCCTCTGCTGTATATGTGCTGGGAGCTTCATATCAGCTGGTGTATGCTGCCTTGCTGGTGATCCAGTATTTGAGAAATCTTGGGGGTCCAGGTTAATTGAGTCTGCTAGTCCTCCTACAAAGTCACCTTCCTCAGTTCCTTCTAGCCTTTCTCTAATTTAACCACTGGGGGTCAGCAGCAGCTTCTGTCCATTGGTTGGGTGCATATATCTGCATCTGACTCTTTCAGGGGGCTTGTTGGGTCTTCCTGGAGGGCAGTCATGATAGGTCCCTTGTTTGTAAGCGCTCAATAACCTCAGTAATAGTTTTAAGTCTTGGGTCCAACCCTTGAGCTGGATCCCATTTGGGGCCTGTCACGGGCCTTCTTTTCCTTAGGCTCCTCTCCATTTCCATCCCTGTAGTTCTTTTCACACAGGAACAAATATAGGTCAGATTTTGACTGTGAAATGGTAACCCCTTCCCTCACTTGATGCCTGTCTTCCTGCTGGAGGTGGGCTCTATAAATTCCCTCTCCCTACTGTAGGGCATTTCATCTAAGGTCCCTCCCTTTGAGTCTGAGAGTCTCCCACCTCTCAGGCTTCAGTGCATTCTGGAGGGGGCCCCCAACCCCCTACCTCCCAAGGTTGCCTGTTTCCATTCTTTCTGCTGGCCCTCAGGGCTTCAGTCCTTTTCCCTCACCCAGTACCACATCAGGTTCTCTTCTTCCACCCACTGCATGTTACCTTAATTTTTTTTTTTTTTTTTTTACATTTTCATGTGTGAATACAGCTTTCTCTATTTTCTCTTTCATTTTCTCATCAAGACTTCTGTGGACCTTTCTCACAGATTCATGATTTTTCTGTTTGTAATCCATGTAGTTTAATTAAATAAAATACAGAATTTCCAAAAAAAATAAGATCAAATCATTCAATTAAAAAGACATGGATGAGAAGAGAGAGAGAGAGAGAGAGAGAGAGAGAGAGAGAGAGAGAGAGAGAGAGAGAGAGAGAGAGAGAGAGAGATTGCATATCTTGGAAGGGCCACTTATAGAAGCCATGCATTATTTATTAAACCCCTAGTGAACATGATGGCATACCTCACTATGAGCTGTTATTCAGCATTGACCCAAAAGCTCCAGTCTCCTAACATTCCTCTTAGTTGCACACTAGAACTAGATGGCAAGAATGTATTGCCAAAAATTGCATGTACGTCTCATGCATGGTATAGATAGGCTTCCTCCTATCTAAGTAGATTTCATGGTACTGGAGCATGTTAATCAGGCTACTGGAGGATAAAAGGCAACAACTGTGTTAGTATCACATGAATCCCCCAAATTAGGAGAGAAAGAGTAGCACTGTGGTTGCGGGTTAAGCAACCACTCTCTAATGGGATTTGAGGCCCAGCTGCACATGAGAAAACCTTTACTTGGTATCATAAACTTGGTCACATTTCAGTTATATTTTTGAAAGATATAATCTACTTATATTTTACCTACTAATTAATTTGTACAAAGAAATTCTACTTCAATAGGAGATATTTTTTTTTTTTTGCATTTCCTCCTTGTTGGCTTTTGTATTCTCCTGGATTTCTGTCAATGATTTTTGTGTTTCCCTTGCAAGGGCTTCTAACTTTTGATCCATTTTCTCCTGAATTTCTTTAAGTATGTCCTTCATGTGTTCCTGTACCAGCATCATGACCAGTGATTTTAAATCCAAATCTTGTTTTACTGGTGTGATGGGGTATCCAGGACATGTTGGTAGAGGAGAATTGGGTTCAGATGTTGCCATATTGTCTTGATTTCTGTTAGTGACGTTCCTGCGTTTGCCTTTTGCCATCTAGTTCTCACTGGTGTTAGTTTGTCTTGTCAGTGCTGGACTCACCAGTGCAAGCTGCCCCTTCCCAGTTGGCCTCTGGTGCACAGCTTACCTCCTGCACTGCTTGTAGACAGGGTGCTGCTGCCCAGGCTGTTCAGATCCCAAAGCAGGCACCCGAAGGGTCCCGCTGGGGCCCGCTGGATTCACTGGAGCACACTGACTTCTCCCAGCTGGCCGCCCGGAAGCCCAGCTAACCACTTGCAGGACTTGGAGATGTGGTGCTGCCGCCCAGGCTGATCTGGATCTGGAAGCGGAGGAGATATTTTTTTAAAAAACCATAATGAGTAATTCTACCCTTGAATGGTTCATGGGGAAAAAAATTGATAAAACACGGGATACATATTCTCAATCCTAGATGGTAGTCCCAGTTTCAATTTCCCAGTGGGTATTTTGTTTTAAAGGTCTCTGTTTCTTTACTCAATTTCCTTTTTAGTTACACATATGTTCACCTTCATTGTGATATAGTTAGGTTGCTTTCTACCTTTATGACTTTATCTGTATTTTTCCATCTTAGAGAGACCAAATTTTCTTCAGTTTCTGCTAGAGAATCACCTTCATGGTTGTTTATTGTCCTAAGGTCCCCAATTCCAATCCAGCCATCAGCCATTGTCTGTCTATTCATTCTTTGCAGTTTGTGATTACTATTGAAAGGCATTGTCTTAGTACTTACTATTCTAAGTCCATTTGTCTCTTCTTTAGCTTAGTATTTTGCTAATACCATCACCCTAGTACATGGCTTACTACTTATGAAGACTAAGCAAGGGATAAGAATGAAACATGGGTAGATTCTACCCTCCAAGCCTTTGTCTTACAGGTAGACTATGGTAGATATAGAAAGAAGGGGATCTCGGTAATGATCTCTCCAGTGGAAAGTACTCCTTGTCACTTTCATAGAAGAGTTGAACAAATTTGGCTTCAAGACTAGCTTGTTTTTCTGCCTTTTGCAAAAAGATGGCTCATGTATGAAATAGGCTAAATAAGAGTGCCTTGATTCCAGATGTCAGTGAGAAATATGGATTGAGTGACTGGTAACTCTGCTGGCTATTTTAAATCCCTTTTCTCCTTATCATCATCCCATACACCTTGTGAGTGAGGTAGTACACATATAAGGAGTTTAATAGTTTGGCTCATGGTATTTGAGCTACAATATGTAGCTCCTTACCTTCCTAGGACTGATTTGAGGTTTGAGGATTGAAGAAAGATTTTCCTGTACAAACTCTTAATGAAATTTTGAGTGAATGATGGGAGATTTTGTGGTAATTGAGATTAGCACACTAGTACAGGAACATCTGCCAGTGAGGGATCACTAACAGGTGATCATGGCAAGAAACAGACTTCTCAGGTGACCAGTTTCAATGATCAGCTCATTTAATTGGGGGAGCAAAAGCTCTTTAAACCTTTGAGGGTTAGGAAGGGCTGTGGAGGGAGTATACATCATTGGCCCAGGGCCAGGGTTCTGATGCCTCGTTTGCATAAGGAGGAATTTCAGGTGCTGCTGAACACAGCTGAACAGGGCTACATGACCTCCTCTCCTGGGGCAGAGGTGGATAAAAATGTCTACATGCATGGGGACGTGCATTATTCCCCACTGCTCCACAGCTACACCATATGACAGGCAGGTACAGGGGGAAAGGGATAGGACTGCAAAAGTATTTGATTCTGACTGAGGGAAAGTGTCTTTGAAGTTCTCTTCCACATAGGAAGGAGGACCTGGTGGAAGCTCCTGGAGAAAATCTTCAGCAAAGAAAAATGAGACTTAGTACTCCTCTGTAGAAGGCACCGCTCTGCTCATGGGGGAGCACAACCAGCCAAGGGTCTTAACGCACTGACCGTGTTCTCCTCATTGACTTTAGAGCACTTCATTGTCTCCATAAATCTGGTGATATAAAGTCTATAATGTCATCTAGGATCAACTAGACTCCTCAATAACCCTGACTATCTTCCTCCTCTCCTCAGATCTTTAGTATTCTGCCATGTGCCCTCAGTCTGTACTTTAGTTAATAAGCAATCTCATAATGAGTTTTCTCCATTTTTTAAAATTTCATTCTCCCAGTCCACTAGAAGGTGATACCACTTTGGTGAAAGAGGGTGACCATTATGTCAGTCTAACCATCTATGACCTCTTTGGTGATTTTGTTAGCATCTACTATGGTAATGTTCCAATCCACCACTGATAATTGACAGAAACAAACTGCTGATGAAACTACCATTTTTATAGTATGTAAATAGAATTCCTATCACCTTCCTAAAAGACCTAAGAAAAGTCTTTTAGAGTCTCCTTCATGAGAAGTAGGAGTCCTGTTCTATCATAGTGCTGAGTAGTTGTATGTACTCCAAGGCAGTTGTTGATTTAAATGAATATCATTTATGCTTTAAAAATACCTGAAATACCATAAGATTATGAATCTAGGTTATATAACACATGGAGCTATGCATCACTATACACATCAGAATTCCAAATTCAGGAACAGGAAATTCAAGAAAGTAGTAATGAAACTTCCCATGACCCTAGTAAATGAATTGCAGTTCATTGCCACAAGGAAGGGCTTGCTCACTTCCCTTTGCCACTATTGAATTTGGAGAGAAAGATGTTAGAGAAGTAAAGCCAACATGCATGAGTTATTGCATATAGAGACCTCTTGAAAACACTGTGCATCTTCCACAGTAATAGAACACAAGGAAGCATTCGCTATGACCCTAAAGGTGTAGTCTTACACTAAACATTGATTATGCCTTTATTTTGGAGTTTTTTGCCTCAAGAGTTGTGAGAACTATATTCACATCAGTTCTAATCCATACAAAAAAAAAAGAAAGAAAAAAAGAAAGGCCTTTGGAGAGATTTCTAGGCTTCTCTTTGTCCAGAGGATGCTGATTCAAGTAGAACAATATAATTTGGATTTCTTCCTTTATCTTGTGGGTAATCATTCCAAGCATGGATTGAGAAAAAAAAAAGGAAGCAGCAAAAAATGAGAATATTTGAAGAGAAGAAAAATAGACTGTTAGACTAACTCAAGCATACAGAATCTTAGATGAAAGTCTGATGCCAGAAAAGGACCAGCAAGTAGTTAACTGTGTGCCTGAAAATTAAGAGAGCACAGGTCTGTGGGTATTGATTTGCATGATTATCCAATTAATGATTACAATTACTGCTGTGTACACATACACACTGTAAAACAACTGCAATCTCACTTGCACAAACAAAATCACTGAGTGGAAAATAGTTTTAAAAACATAGCTTGGTCTCATTCCTCACTGAAAAGCAAAATCGTGCATCATTGACTAATAGAGGAATGCCCTAGAAATCCTATTCATGGGAGATTTTTAATACTTAGTCTATAAAGGCAATGCACCTGGATGACCCAAGTTCTAGAGCAAGAGAAATATGAATTAGAAATCAGTGTCTTTAATGGAAAGAAATTGCAATCAGATACAGTGATCATGTGGGAAAGAAAATGCTTTGTGCCCGAATAAAGAGAATAATGCGCATTGAAATATGCTTGTGGGTCACAAATTTTTTATTATTACTTTTATTTTTCTACAGTCCAATTCTTATCTGCCACCTCTCCCCCCAGGTCTGGTTTGCCCTCCCACAGTTCTTCATTCCATTCCTCCTCACACTCTGTGTCTCTGAGAAGATGTATCCACTCCCTCACCCTACCCCACTCTCTGTCAGGCCTCCCCACTCCCTGGGGCATCATGTCTTTTGAGAGTTAGGCACATCTTCTCTCACAAAGGCCAAAGCAGGCAGACCTTTGCTCTATATATGTTTGGGGCAGGAGGGCTTGTACCAGTTAGTGTATGCTGCCTGGTTGGTGGCTCAATGTCTGAGAGATCTCAGAGTTCCAGGATAGTTGAAACTGCTGGTTCACTATTTTAAAAGAGCAGAAAGAACTTGTAAAAGAAATGTGGTATTTGTTTCTTTGTGAAGAAGTGTTTTATTTATTCTTTTGCTTTAAAATATACATGCTTTAGAATATACGTATAGAAATACACATAATATGCATTCTACATATATAGATTGTATAGAATATATATAGTATATTTCTTTAAATAAAATGGGAAGTTCATAGCATATAAAGTGTTATGATTGGTGTGCCACATTGAAGTGCTTGAGGCAGCTAGTATCTGTGCAGCTCTGTGTGTTCCTAAAGGACAATCGTCCCTCTGCTACAAGAGCCAACCATGATCAGGAATTCTCTCCACCGAGCCACTATCACTTGTGGGATTAGACTAGTTTATTACATAAATCATCTGTGATCCTGTTTCTCTCCCAAATCCAAAGTTGTTTCCATTGACTCTGAGCACTAAAAGTCATTTCTCCCCCCTTTTTGATCTTGTATTATATTCCAGTATGATATTTTTATATTTGAAGTACAATGTATTATGGTTCTCACCACCTTGAGTTCAAAACACTTGTTGATCTTTTCTTCCGCAGCAAGTTGTGATTTAGGAATTTTGTCAAAAGATCAGTAAACTTTAGAACTCAATAGATCCCCTCTGTTTCTCAGTTTTTACATATCTATGCCCATCTTCCATAGAGAGACTGCTAGATTATATTGGGGTCATGACACCTTTTTAGACAAGACAGTAGTATAACCTATAGCTAGAAACCCGTGATATTTATATTTCTTCATTAGCTCTTCTTTCTTTCATCAGTGCTCCTTCAGGAGATCCAGCCAATTATCTCAACATCTTTTCCCAGGAATAACTCCTACAAGTATCAAACCTAGTGTTCCTGTAAACTAACATGTTATGTACAAAGGCTAGTTACAGTTTTAGACTTATCTTAAAAGTACAGTCAAAATCTTTGAGCTTCATATGGGAATGTCATGACCATGAATACCACAGTTTTTACATTATGGTAATGCCATTGACTTTTCTTTGGGGCATAAGAAAATACCAACATGGGTGCCCGCAGGACAGTGTCACTCTCTTCTTTCATCTTGTGAGAAAAAAAAAAAGGAGCAAGCCTACAGCTGTCGTTTTTGACTATACCAAATACATTTGTTTCTGATAAATAAGTAATATTTTCCTTTTTTGAGACTTAAACATTGATATTGGCAAGCTTTGAAAGGTTGTTAGCTACATCCTACTCCAGAATTATTTAAATATGAAGAGGAGAAAATTCAAGTACATTAGGAGAGATTGGTTTATATTTAGAATAAGTAATAATAGATGATTTGTGTGGAAGTTAGATCTTGACTTGTAAAATATATCTAAACTAGTTCTAAATACAATGTATTAAGTCATAAAATGCACTATGCATTGGATATAATAAAATGTTGAATTGTAGAAGAATAAAGAGAAAATAATACTTGCCAATGGTGAAGTTTTCTAGATGGCAAAATATTTGAATAAAGGTTAACACTTTATGTATGAAATAATTAGATATTATGTATAACACATTGTATATGATATAATTAGATAAATGCAAAAACTTTATGCACATTATGCAATAGAATTTATATCTTGACTGTATAAAGAATGCAGTGAGTATAATAATAAAAGATGAATGACCCCCACAAAATGAACCAAAGGTGCAAATAGAAGACAATGACAGAACTAATAAATATTAAAAGTGTCAATGCCAACTTCACTAGTATTCAGAGAAATATATATTAAAAGAACACATTGCAGTTTTTAACCTACCAAATTGACAAATTCTTCTATTGATACTTAAATAGAGAGAAAACAAAAAGATCTATTACAAAAAAATCAGGAAACTTGGCACATTAGACTTCTATAAAAGTGACAGGTTCTTCCCTCAGGGTGCCTTTTTCTTGGTAAAATTTATAGTGGTAGTTTATTCTACTTTTAGTAAACATTTCTAAACATATAGAAAAGACAATACTACAATAAACCCCTCAATACTCATCAACTAGACTGAGCACTTACCAAGATTCTCAGTCAGGTTCTTTTTGTATTTGTGCATGTGTGTATTTAATTGTTTGTATTTTGGTTGCAAGTGTGTACACATGTCTATTGATTCCAGCCTTGATCATGGTTATGAAGAGTTGTCTACTATTATTTAGGGATAGAGTCTCTGACTGGTATCTGAAAATCAGGGATTAGATGAGGATATTGAAGCAGTTTCAATGAGAATGGACCCATAGGTCATAGCTCTTGGGCTTGAGTGCTGGGTCACCACTGGGTGGAACTGTTTGGGAAGGATAATTAAGTGTGACTTTTTAAAAGAGGTATGTCACTGGGGGCACACTTTTAGGTTTTGTGAGTCATCTCTAGAGTATGTGGGGGGGTTGTGTGTGTGTGTGTGTGTGTGTGTGTGTGTATTTCTGCCTTCTATTTGTGGATCAATAGGTAAGCGCTCAATTACTACTGCAGTACCACACCTGCCTACCTGCTACTGTTTCCCAACAATAATAGTTTCTGACCTTCTGAAAGCATAGGCCCCAAATTAAGTGACTTCTCTTATAAGTTGGCTTGGTTGTGGTGCTTTATCACAATAGAAAAGAATGTAGACAGCTAGTTAGCTAGCATGCTCCAGGTACTCTTTGCTCTGTCTCTCTAGCATTGGTATTACATGTGAACATGCCACCACACTCAGCTTTTTACTTGTGTTAGGGGTTGAACTCAGGCACCAACCATTGTGACAAGTACTTTAACAACTGAAATCTCTCTATAGATCTTTTAAGACAGATTTAAACATTTTTTAAAAAATATGACCTAATCTCTGATATATGATCCAGATGATATATATCAAAACTCTTATACACAAACAGGTTGATTCTGAACTTCCAGCTTTGAAATATTATTCTAAAGCGATAATATTAAAAGATCAGTAAACATTTATGTTGAAAGTGATAGGTGATAATAGGAAATAGTTTGTTTTTTCTTCTCCTGAAAGGGTACTATGCTACTTATGAATGAAGAAGAAAAAGCAGTACTCTAAGAAAGGGTTTAAATTCAGTTCATGTCATTAGACTTCTAAAGCCCAGCTCCATTTATGATTTTTTCTTGAACTAATAGCTATGCTGGTAATAGGTCATACATAGTGATTAGTGGTTCAAAACTTATTACCACCCTTACTACTTAATTTAATCCTTAGAAGATACTGAGGTTGATGCCATAGATATCTTTGGCATCTAGATGTAGATGAGCAAATGGTCTCCATTTTTATGGCAAGGTCATAATGGGCTCTGGGCATCCGAGTTGTATAGACATTCCATTTTGATGCACATTGTCCCAGTGTTGATATTCTAAAATAAAAATATAGGACCACTTAAAAATAATTACAGAATTCATCCCAAAGGATGAAAGAATATGTTCACTGTTCTCTTGCTTCATGTTGTTTCTTTACAAGGACATGTACGTGTATGCTATGTGCTTAGGAATGCATGCCACATCATGATGATAGAGGTCAAAGGACACATTTTTTTTAAGTCATTTATCTCTTTCCACCTTTATGTGAGTTAGAGGGATCAAACAGAGATCACTAGTCTTGAATAGCTGTCCAGGTAACTATGATAAATTTGAGAGCAAGATAATTTACAAAACCTAAGATAGTTAACCTCTTGGTTTGGATTTAGCTCTCCAACCCAAGTATTTTTGTTGTTTATTATTTAACTATGAAATTGTTACAAAACTCTAAACACATGAAATAGAAACGATTTCTCATTGTTTTTGTAATCATTAGTCTAAGAAGCAGAGTTGTCCAGCTGCCCTGAACTCCTTTTCTATTGTAACTACTTTCTCTACCTATGTCTTCATAATTCTATTTTTATAATATTTTAATTCTTCTTTTAGCATGCAATTTTATCCTTGGGTACATTAGTTTTGTATTGTCTATTTTAATAAGACATGTTTTTAAACTGTTTTAACCTATAGGTTCTCTGTTCTTTTCTTTTATAACTTATCAGCCTATTATTGGTGAATTTTCCTTGGTAGGTGATAACAGGCTCTGTCTATATACGCAGCTGCTGAATGTAAAGAGTTATTCTATATTCAGAGAGGCTGTATTAACAAACAACCCCAGCACATAAGTCTTAATTACAGGCCCCTTAATATGTATATTCTTCTATCGTTATTTAGAAGAATGCTTTGTCTAGCAGAAAAACTATATTTCAGAAATTACTTTAAACATTCATTATATTTTCAAGAAACAGACATGGCTATATAAACAAAGTATGGGTTTCTGGAGTCTTTTGGTTGCAGGGAATACACTCTCACTGAGATTGGCTGGAGGTAGCATAGGTGTCATGATTCCAGAATGTTACCTGGTATCCAAATCTCCACAAGAGGGTTCATCAATAGAACTGTGCAAATTGCTAAATTACACATTAATGTACATGGCTATTATACAATGGTTTTACAAAAACTTAAGTCCTAGTTATCAGATCTAAGGTGAAGTCACAGGCTGTGCCCTTCTGATGCCTTCTATGTTGAAGACAGTACTGTCAGTCCATGGACTACACTTGTAATAATGATGGTTCACTCATCAACTGAGACTAGCTGGGTGTGTGTGATCTGTCTCCTGATATCAATGTTCCCATTGTATTGATAAAAGAAAGTGTATTTGTGCATGTGTGACAGTTATATAGAGTATCAATCACATGAGAAAACAGGCTTGTGTGTAGGATGGCAGGATAGAAACCCTAAGTAAATTTTGGACTAAGCCTGGAGACCTCATCCCAGAACCTCATCATTCTTTTCCTGCTGCCTCTACCTAACACATTTCATTGTACGCATTCTTCCACATCTACCCCATGTTTCTAGAAAATGAAGGTCATAATAGGGTCTGGACTCTACCCTAAAAGAACAAGTACATTTATTCTATTGTTTCCCCTGTAAATGAAAACATCACTCCATACAATCTGAAGGCCGGGTAGAAAGTTAAAAGCATGTGGTGTGGTGGGCTGAGTTGCGTTGATTATTTAATCCTGACTCTGTCTTCTAATTATGGCTGCACTGTTCAATGAAGTAATGCCCTAGCTTAGAAATTACCAAGCAGGTGTTTAAAAGACATCAGTAAGCACTTCTGCTGTAGTCTAATTAGCACTCTGATACATTTTACAGTGCACAGTCATCATTATTTCTTCTTCATTAGCTGTTTTTGATAATGCATCTTATAATAATGTTCCTACCATGTTACAAAAATACCACAGCATACAAAGAATAAAGGTTGTGAATACATCTTCATGAAAACACACATTTCATATCCATGGATAGAATAATTTGTAGTATAGACTTGATGTTTATTTGCATATGCTAATGTTAATTTGTAAATATTGTGTTTGCCCAATTCTACTTGCTCTGCATTGTGGAAAAGTACTTTACACAGTTAGAACAATGATTTAATCATTGCCATTGTTGATAGGACATAATCTTACAAGTAAAGTAAGATCCCATTTACTGTATTACACTAGGATGCTTCTGGGTAGACATCTTTATAAAAATGGAAATCAGATATCAGGGTGGGCATCCTTGAAAAGGTAGTCGAAAGATATGAAACCAGCAAGTGCACACTGCAGGGCTAGCCAGTAATTATCTTTAGTTGCCAGGTTTACTCAGGAGTTACTGTGGCCAGTCTGACCCCAGATATTTCATATGAAAAATATCCAGTCACATTTCTATAATGTGTACTCTTTATTGGCTTAGCTGTGTCATGTGGGCCAGCTAGGCCAAACTGGTAGTTCTCCCCTAAATAAGCAGTTGTGGTGGATAGAGGGTTTTTTTTAAATTGTCAATAATTTTTATTATTATTTTAATTAAAAAAAACATACTCTATGCTTACCATGTAATTGTCACATTGATATAATCGAGAATGATCTGTCGGGTTTAGGCTGACTAGTGAACATAACTATGTGGCACTAACTTAATTAGTGAGAAGAAACACCCACTGTGGGTGGGTCCATTCCCTGAGTAATGGATCTTGAATCAGGAGAAACTGCTAAAAGGCAGCTGAGCACCAGCACTGTGTGTTAATTTTTGCTCTTGTGCTCATCTGCGGATAATCTGACTAGCTGCTTTGAGTTTCTGCTGTGTTGACTCCTTGTAATTGTGCCATTACAAGCTGAAATGCTCTGCCGTGTGTGTGTGTGTGTGTGTGTGTGTGTGTGTGTGTGTGTGTGTGTGTATGTGTGCCTGTACATGAATACTTGTATACTCCTGCACTGATGTTGATACCCTCCTATTTTATGTTTTGTTTTAATTTTCACTTTGCTCTTACATACATGAATGCATTATATTTTAATCAAATTCATCACTCTTTCTCCAACTCTGGAAGTATGTTACTGAGTATTTCCGTGCCCTCTTTCTGAATTTCATGCCCATATGTATATATGTGTATATGTATATGTGTACATATATGTGTGTATGTAATTATGTATGTATGTATAATTACTGATATTTATAGACTATTGAGTCTACATAATGTTGCCCTAGTTAGTGCACATGGGTATAGTTCTGGTCACTGTAACATTCACAACCTACCTGAGGGTCTATATCTGAAAAAACGTGACTTTCTCACTCCTGGTAACTAAGAGCTTTCTGTAGCATGTTAATTAGAACTGGGGTCTTATAATACATTGTCCAAACACACACAAATACACACACACACACACACACACACACACACTTACACACTGTGTCAGGATAAACCCTCCAAGTCAGTCATTCTCTGCTCTTTGATCATTTCTGATTTTCTGTAATAACCTCTAGTCACCATAAATGAATGGTATATTTATTTTTAGTAAAATTGGACTAAACTGTGAATATAAAAGATTCTAGATTTTATCAAGTTGACAATTACAATGAAAACATAAAATATGTTTTTAAGTAAAATAATAAAACAAATTATATACCATTAAAAAAAACACTCTTAATCACCCTAACTGCTTATCTACCCTAACTACTTATTTAAAAAAGAGCTACTCCCAGTTGACCTAGATGTCCCATGTCACACAGAAGCAAGTAAAGGACACACCACACACACACACACACACACACACACACACACACACAATTTTCTAGTCTGGAAAATTGACTAGATATATCTTGTGAAAGTCTGCTGTAGACAAACACAACTATTGAGAGTTCATTAATACAACCATGTATCATGTCAATAAGATGCTGGTTTGTAACTGTCTACTATGACCACTTGTGTGCCCTCTTTTACAATGTTCCCTTAGTCTTGTGGGAATGGAATAGTATATAGAAACTCTGTATGGGATGGGCACTCCATAGTTAGGTTCTCTGCACTTTGATCATCTGTGGTTCTTTGTAATAACTTCCATCCACTACAAATGAAAATCATCTGATCAGCAGTGTAAGCTGCACAAAACTGTGAGTTTAGATAAATATTTAGAAGCCTATATAATCTATCAATTTAAAAAAATGATAACAGTAACCTCTCCTGGAGTTTATGACCTCTATAGCAACAAGTTCTTGGTCAGTTTCATAGTATCAGACATAAAGTTCCTCCTGCTGAGCAGGTTCTAAATCCAATCAGACAGCTGTGGGTTGCCTCCCAAAATGTCCATGCCTCTATTCCAATGTTGTGGAGATCAGAGCTGACGGTTGACTACCCAGATCCTTCGCAGAGGCAAACTAAGAATTCAGTGTCCAGTGACAAACGAAGTAAAGATTCAGAAAGAGTAAAAACACATGTTTCTTGGGGCAGAGAGCAAGGAACAGAAAGCACTCTATGTGTGGCAGGGAAGGAAGGTCTTTGCTTTAGTTAGGTTTCTATTACAGTGAAGAGACACTATGACTGTGGCAACACTTAAAGAGGAAAATATTTAAGTGGGGACGGCTTAGAGTTCAGAGGTTTAGTCCATTGTCATCATGGCAGGAAGAACAGCAACACAAAAGCTAATGTGGTGCTGGAGAAGGAGCCCAGGCAGAAATAACATAAATCTGATTAACGGAATAATGGATTAACATTTGTGTTGCTCAGCTTTTTGTCAACCTTTTCTCATATGGGAAGAAGGAACCACACATCTGAGAAAATATCTTCACCAGATTGGCTAATAGACTCCAAGGGGCAGTTTCTTAATTATTCATTGACCCAGGAAGGCCCAGCCCACTGAGAAGTTGCAACAACAAATTAGTTAGTAACATTTCCTCATGATTTCTGCTTCCAGCTTCTGGCCTTGAGTTCCTATACTGACTTTGATTTGTTCTCTGACTGACTGTGCTGTGCAAATGTAAACAGAATAATCTCCTCTCCATGTTGCTTTTGGTCGTGATGTTTTGATAGCAATACAAAGCAAAGTGGAGCAGCATTGGTGATAAAGATAACCTTGAATGCATTTATTGCCTTACATCACTAGGTATTTAGTGATGTTGGATTCTGTGTGTTGTTTCCTATGAGCTAGACTGTAAGCAAGAGTTGATGCTTTGTGTGTGGAGAGTTTAAGAAGAGCAGGATTGAATGTGATGAACACTTTTTGGTTTGTTTTTGTAAGTCAATTCCTTTTCAATGTGGTTATTTCACATTACTAATTTTCAATTCTGGACTACCAAGATTCAAATATGAGCAACTTTTTTTCTGCTTTCTATCTTAACTAAGATGCAAAACATATTTATCCAAGAAAGATAATGTGGACAGAGACGTTACATTAAATGTATGAATGTTTCTCTATTATAAAGAAAGAAAGTAAAATTTGGGGGAAAGAACTAATTGATGTAATCAAAGATATCTATATTAACTGTTACTAAATGCACTAGAAAGAGAGCAAAGGAAAAATATAAATACACCTTATGTTGGTGAAATAATTTTTCCATTTTGAGATGTGTCATTGAAGTTGAAGACAAGGCCCATCTAATTCAGATTTGGAATTTCATCTTTTAGAAAACTCTACATAATGCTAGAAAAGCAAATTACAATGAATCTGTTAAATAATGTCATTTTAGTTTTTAGTTTTCCCTTAGAATCATTACATCTGTGTGATTGCATCTTTGCTTATTAATTCTCCATTTTACTAGTTTTGCTTGGGTTATAAATCCATAAACCTCTGCATTAAAAGTACTTTAACTTATTTGACAGTTTCCTGCACATACTTGATGAGTGTCATGAATGTATGTGCTCTCTATAATTCTCTTATCCCATCCCTTTCTTTTGAAACTTTCTTCTCAGTAAGTCCCTCCACAAAATTTTCATGCCTTCCTTTTGTGTATAACCCACCAAATTTAATGAAATTCTTACAGCAAGAGTAACATGCCAGTGACTAAACCACTAAAGAAAGCAGCATCTTCTTTCCCAGTATTGGTTGACTGCCAATATCTATTATGGAGGACTGCACACTCATGGGCCCATCCTGATCCAAGATGAACTATTGCTTGATCCATTCTTTACAAGTCTTGTGTGGAAAATTAACCCAATTATTTAAGATTATCACATAATACAGTCTTGTCATATTCTACCAGCAATCCTAAAATCTGGAGATATTGGTAAAGTGAAAGTCCAACAGAAATATTGATTATAAAGTCATAATCTTAAAAACAGGGTCCAGTCTTCATAGCAGTGTTGCTGAAGATGATAACACCATTGAATAGATAGGACATGACAAGTTGTTTCATGGAATGGTTTATAATGGATCTCTAGGTTTGACAAGTTGCTAAAATGGGATCAGAAACAAGAGAGCTAATATTTGTTCTTGAGGCTTTTCATTCCAGATAGCTAAGGTTGATAAAGGGAAGCACGACACCACATAGAAATGTCACTCAATGAGAACTAAATCTGAAATAGCCATTTGTTTTGACATATATCAGAGAGTGAAGACTAGCATTTGTTTGTTCATTGTGCAACACATTATTGAGTGATGTCAAGCACTGTAATACCAGGGTGGGATGCCAGAAAACCTCCTGACAGAGTTTTGATTATCAGGAAAGGAACTCAGGTACATTTAGAGTGTGGAAAATATATTGTTTCAAAAAAGAGAAAGGAAGAAAACAGAGGCAAACTGACCTGAAATTAAAATAATAATACTATGTAGTAGGCATTATAAAAAGCAGTATAAGGTAATTATTATGAAGTGTTCGACATTTGTTCTTAGAGTGAGAAAATGTTTCACAATGATTTAGCTTACAGGGCATATGAACTGCTCTCATTCACCTCTCCTCCCACACTCTGCATCCGCCTAAACTATAAAAAAAAATATTGACAATTTCTCAGTGGAGGGAGGGTTGAAGTATATAACCAGAAAAATGCAAAATAGTAAGGAAGTCTCATGAAGATGATATTATTTTAATTCATGGGCCTTATTTCTCGGTTGACATAGTGGTCATCCCATATACAATTAGCTATGTGTAAGGTTTCAATTTGTGCTTATCAGGAATGCTGTTGTTGCCATGCAGTAAGCTGATTGACCTATTTATCAACTAAGTGTAGGAGGCTATTTTGTTTTATGACCTCTGCAGTTATGTCCATCGGCGTTAATGAGCCATGAAGGAGGGTTTAAAAACCTACTGAAATGTGGTGTGTTGCTACCTGAATGACAGTGTAGAGACTGTAATAAATGACCAGTACCTCAAATATTGAAAATTCCTTTGTAATACAGATATCAAAATAGCTTAGGAGTGCAGTTTTAGCTGTCATAAACAACCTGGTTAATATTTGCATCTCATTATTTTATGAATTACTCTTACCAAATATTTCAGAATGTGTGCTTTAGAAGCTGTGCATTTCCTGGTTCATGCTCATTTATTTTAGACATTTAAAACCAATGAGAGTGACTTCCTCCTGGGGGATTATGCCCTCCCAACACACTCCTGGGGTAAATGTGGTGCTATTTTCACCTTTTATACCACCTTCTCCTGGGGGGCAGGAGAAAAGTGAGGTCTCTAAAGTATGTTTCTTTGTGTTCCTGCAACCCAAAATCATAAGTGAAAGAACTGTGTGGGAGTAGAGGTTGTAGTACTGAGGAGGGTTTGTTAAGGAGTTCCTTGCCAGAACACTTTCTACCTCATGCGAGACCTTGAGCAAATTATTAGCAATACCCTTCTACTCTGATAACTTTCAGAGACACAACTAAAACTTAGGTTCTCTAAGTAAACTTAGGTTCTCACAACTAAAACTAGTTCTCTGCCTCCTAAAACTTAGGATATAATTTTTCTTTCATAAGTATAAAAGTGCTGCATGTTCACATTGAATAATTCAGAAAAAAATACAAAACCAAGGAAAACACTTTGTGTTAATTTCCCAGACTCTGACCTCCCTCCCCAAACGATAGAGTTGACACTGACACAGACATTGAATAGTTGGTGAAATGAGTCCCTGGCTAGCATGTATTAAGGCAGGAGAAGTACATAAATATGACCCAAGTAATCTAATGATAAGCTCTTAGTATCACTGAAATTAGAAAAAAGAGTCAGCCTTCTTTTGATAACCTGAAATAGGAAGCTGAATCTGTGTGATGTAGGACATTTTCCATCATCAGTATACACTTAGAAATAGTTTGTTGCAGAAATAAAAGAATAAAGGAGGAAAAGGGAGAAAGAGACACACAAAAATGACTAGGACATTATGAGGAAAAGGGAAGAGAGTATGTATGAAACTGTCTTATTTTCCAGTAGCTGTCTATTGCTCAGTTCCCATCCCTCAAGGGTCCCAATTGGGACCACGGTAACAGAGAGCAGACATCATTTAGAATGAATTGACTTCTAAGAAGCTCCTTGAACTTTATGAGAGCTTCAAGCTCTTATTGGTAAAGCTCTTCTAATTGGTAATAGCTTTCTATTTCTTGTACCATATTAGAAAACAGAACCCCTCTATTCTCACAACAGTCAAGATTAGACATCAGGTGACTGGAAACTTTTCCTCATATGCTAAACAGACATTTGAATTTGCATCGTGGCTCATACACATCTACACAGAGAGAATTCAGTCTCATATTCCAAGGCTGTGAACTCAATCCACAAGAATGCCCTACTCATTTAGATGACAGCCACAAGTCCAGATTGCACTATTTGTGCCCTTTTAAAAATGTTTTATTGAGCCGGGCGTGGTGGCTCACGCCTGTAATCCCAGCACTTGGGAGGCAGAGGCAGGCGGATTTCTGAGTTCGAGGCCAGCCTGGTCTACAGAGTGAGTTCCAGGACAGCCAGGACTACACAGAGAAACCCTGACTCAAAAAACCAAAAAAAAAAAAAAAGTTTTATTACTTTAAGCCAACTAACCTACCTATGCCTGAACAGCAGCCTGGCCAATACTTGTCCAAACCCTGTAGCCTTCTTGCTTCCCAGGGGGTCATCAGTGACTAAGTACACAGGTAAGAATTTCATCCACACATCTGACACACACACAAACACACACACACACACACACACACACACACACACACACATACACACACACACACACACACAGCCCAGAAGACACAGGACCTATCTTTCCCCTGCCCCAATGCGATTCCCAAGCTCTCCTGCCCTTCAGTCTCACATCCCTACCTGCCACACACCAGTGTCCCAAAACCATCCAAATGCTACCCAGGGAACTTGAAAGTCTCCCAGGAAATCCACAGTAACTAAGGCACAGGAAGTCCACAGTAACCAGGGGCACAGGAGAACCATAGTAACCAGGGATATAGGAAGCCTGCTCTAACCAGAGACAAAAGATGCCCACACTAACCAGAGATAACCCTGCCTGTCTCCAAGGAGGCCAGCTCTTATTCAGGTAACAGAGCTCTACCAGCTATCTTGGAGGCCAGTTCCAGTCAAAGAACCAAAGACCAGTTAACACCAGAGAGAACCAGATGGCCAGAGGAAAGTACAAACTCATAAGCCACAGAACCCAATGCAATTTGGCCACTTCAGAACCCAGTTCTCCCACCACAGCAAGACCTGGCTTCCAGAGCATGCATGAAAAGCAAGATAATGACCTAAAATACCACCTCATGAAGATTATAGAATCCTTTAAGGAGGATATAAATAAATCCCTTAAAGAAATACAGGAAAACACAGGCAAACAGGTAGAATCCCTTAAAGAAGAAACAAATAAATCCCTTAAAGAAATATAGGACAATACAATCAAGCAAGTAAAGTAATTGAACAAAATGTCCACTAACAAAAAGTGAAAATAGAAAAAATAAAGAAAACACAAAGGGAGGCAATGCTGGAGATGGACAACTTAGGAAAGAGATCAGGATGCAAGCATCACCAACAGAATAGAAGGGGTAGAAAACAGAATTTCAGGGGTCAAAGATTATCATAGAAAAAAATTGACACATTGGTCAAAGAAAATGCAAAGTATAAAAAGCTCCTAACCCAAAATATCTACAAAATTCAAAACATGATGTAAAGATCAAACTTAATAATAATAGGAACAGAAAAGAATGAAGAATCCCACTCAAAGGGCCAGAAAACATCTTCAACAAAATCATAGAAGAAAACTTCTCTAACTTAAAGAAAGATATGGCCATAAATGTACAAGAAGCTTACACCAAATAGATTGGAATGTAAAAGAAAATCCTCTCATAACATAATAATCAAAATAGTAAATGCAAAGAACAAAAAATGAATATCAAAAGTTTTAAGGGAAAAAGGCCAAGTAGCAAAAAAAGGCAGACCCCAACAGAATTTCGTTGGACTTCTCAACAGAGGCTCTAAAAGCCAGAATCCTGGACAGATGTCAACCAGACCCCAAGAGATCAGAAACTCCAGACCCGGATACTATACCCAGCAAAATTCTCATTCATAGATGGAGAAACCAAGATATTTCATAACAAAATCAAACTTAAACAGTATCTTTCTAATCCAGCCCTACAGAGGATACTGGAACTAACTCTCCAATACAAGGAGGGTAACTACACCAAACACAGGACACTAAACAGTTCAAAACAAAAGAGGAAGAAAATCATAGAATCATAATACCACCTCCAACAACACAAATGACAGGAACTAATTAATAATCATCTGTCTTTAATGTATCTCAACATTGATAGACTCAATTCCCCAATAAAAATACATAGGCTAACAGACTTGATACATACATAAACAGGATCCAGCATTTTACTGCATACCAGAATCACACTTCAGTGACAAAGACAGACCCTACCTCAGAGTGAAAGGCATTGAACACCAATGGCTCCTGCTCTAAGATCAAGAATTGATAAATGGGACTATACAAAGCTGAAAAGCATCTGTAAAGCAAAGGTCATAGTTAATAGGACAAACTGGCAACCTAGAGATTGGAAGAAAATTTCACTAACCCTACATCTGACAGAGGACTAATATCCAAAATTTATAAAGAACTCAAGAAGTTAACCTCCCAAAACCCCAAATAACCCAATTTAAAAAATGGACTACAGAGGTAAACAAACACTTCACAATAGAAGAATGTAGAATGTCTGAGAAGCAATTAAAGAAATTTTCAAAGTCCTTAGTCATAAGAGAAATGAAAATCAAAATGGCCCTGAGATTGTACCTCATGCCAATCAGAATAAGATAAAAAAAACTCAAGTGACAGCACTGGAGATGATATGAAGAAAGGCGAACACTCCATTGTTGGCAGGATTGTAAACTGGTAAAATCACTCAAGATAATCATCTGGCATTTCCCCAGGAAAAGGAAAACAGTGCTATCTGGAGATCCAGCTGTACTACTACTCTTAGGCATGTATCCAAAAGATGCCCCACCATATCACAAGGACACATGCTCCACTATGTTCATAGCAGCCTTATTTGTAATAGCCAGAAGCTAGATACAACCCAGATGTTCCTAAAACCTAGAATGGATACAGAAAATATGGTTTATTTATACAATGGAATACAATTCAGCTATGAAAAATGAGGATATCATGAATTTTGCAGGCAGTAGAAAATATTATCCTGAGTGAAATAACTCAGACCCAAAAGGACATGCAAGTCATGTAGTCATTGATAAGTGGATATTAGCCAAAAAGTAAGGTATGAAATACCTAGGATATAACCTACAGACCATAAGAAGTGTAACAAGCAGAAAGGCCCAAATAAGGATGCTTCAATCCCACTTAGAAGTGGGAAGGAAATAACCACAACAGGCAGAAGGAAGGAGGGACTTGGGTGGGAGAAGGAAGGGGAGGGGTAAAGGGGGACATGATAAGATATGTGGGAAATGAGCCTGGAAGGAAGCCCAGACCTCCAAGGGAATGAATGAAAATAAGCAGCCTCAGGAAGTGGTAGTTGGTGTATGTTCTAGATAGTACCAGAGACCTGGGAGGTGAAATATTCTCAGGACTCATTGGAGGCAACCTTCATCAAAATGTCCTATAATGGAGAAAGGGAACTGAAAGAGTCCACCTCCAGTAGACAGATAGGGCCTCAAGTGAAGAGACCGAGTTACTACCCTGCAGTCAAAATTCATGACCCAGAAATTTTCCTGTCTAAAAGAACTACAGGGGGGGAAAGGGAGAAGAGACTGAAGAAAAGGTTTGCAACTTGGGGTCCATATAATGGGGGACACTACTACCAAGACCTGACACTACTATGCTATGATATGCTTACAATTGGGAGCCTCGCTGGTTGTCCTCTTAGAGACAAATACCAGCAGTTCACTGAGATAGAAGCAGATACTTACACTCAAGCATTGGACTAGAGTTAGAGATCCCTATGTTTGAAATAGGGGAAGGATTAAAGAAGTGGAAAGGGAAAGCTACCCCATAGGAAGATCAAGTCTATTAACCCAGACCTCAGGGAACTCCTAGAAACTGATACACCAGCCAGGAACATATGTGTGCTGTTCCAAGGCCCCTGGCACATACGTAGCAGAAATCAGCCTGCTCCAGTCTCAGTGGGAAAAGATGTGTTTAATCCTTGAGAGACTTGAGGCCTCAGAGAAAGAGAAGGTCTCATTGAGGGGAGCTCTCATTGAGGGGAGTAAGGGAAAGGAGGAATGGGATGAACTGTGGTAGGGATAACCGAGGGGGTCAATGACTGGAATGTAAATAAAGTAGTCCTTTAAAGTAATATTAATTATATGTACTTGCAAAAGACATGGTGGAGATCAAATGAGAACGTAAAGTATTCTAACTAATACGGAGAGTCTAGCCAGTCATAGACTACAATTTTAAAGGATGATGGTACATGTATTATTGATAGATGGTTTTTTTTAGAAGGAATATAAATCTTCCCCAGAATTTCCTGTGCTTTAGGAATGGACTGACTACTCACATTGTAACTTTTATTGTATCATTCCTACATTTCATTAAACATAATGATTTGCTAATAATCAATATTTGCAATAGTTACTAGGATCTTCCTCTCTCTTTCTCTCAAAGTATCCAAGATGTTTTTTGGAGTGGGAGCATTTGGTTAGAGGATTAGAGCTTGGTCTTGAGTGAAGACCTTTTATGCGTCTCATCTCCCAGGAGTGCCAAGCATCATTTCATGAGCATTCAGTCTATTAAAATTACATTAGCTATAAGGCTTACATGCAAGTGTCAGGCTTGGCTTCACTACATTAGTCATTTCATTACATAACAATTCTGTTATTTTGCTCTGATCTTTGCTATCTCCCAGTGACTCTTTACAAATGGAAAAAAAATATTACAAAGGCTCTCACCACAGAACATCTACTTTTTATATGTAGGATGGCAAGAGTGTAAACAGATCTTAGAAAGCTCAGGAAGGTACTTTTGTATCGAGTTAAATGGGTATCCCTAAAGAACTGCCACTGCTAAGAGTGTGAGATATGTGCATTGGTTTAGTCCAAAGTCCTACATCCCACTCTTGAGATGAGGGAAAGAGTTGTTACCTAAGAGCAAAGGGAAGTTTATGTATCAGAAAACAATAGCTGTGTTTCAAGCAAGACAATGCAGTAGATCTCACTGTACCCTAGTTCTCACCACACCATTGCTAGTTTACGGTAAATGCTCAAGAAAATTACATGACTTGTTTTCTCTCTCTACACTTAGAATATTTTAAATTCTACTCATATTCTTTATCTACTCATATCCTGCTATCTTATCTCTATAATCTATGAATCAGCATGTTTTTCTCTGATCACTGCCTCCTACGTGATTTCTGTGTAACCATATCTTATCAATTTTCCATACTCCCGATAGAATCATGCTTTTGAAAAGGAGCTCTTAGTGATAATTTCCCCTACTTTGCTTTAAATGCTTTCAATGTCCTATAGCCTTATTTTTTAATGACATGATTTTTACCTGCCTTTGCAGAAATGTTTGCATATGTTGATTGCATTCCATTCATTCTTATTGTTCTTTTTCTCTCACATACCTCTTCATATTCATTAAGAAGGTGTCTTAGTCAGGGTTTCTATTCCTGCACAAACATCATGACCAAGAAGCAAGATGGAGAGAAAAGGGTTTAATGAGTTTACACTTCCATGTTGCAGTTCATCACTAAAGGAAGTCAGGACTGGAACTCAAGCAGGTCAGGAAGCAGGAGCTGATGCAGAAGCCATGGAGGGATGTTTCTTACTGGCTTGCTTCCCCTGGCTTGCTCAGCCTGCTCTCTTATAGAACCCAAGAGCACCAGCCCAAAGGTGGCACAACCCACAAGGAGCCCTCCCCACTTGATCAATAATTGAGAAATTGCTTCACAGTTGGATCTCATAGAGGCACTTCCCCAACTGAAACTCCTTTCTCTCTGATAACTTCAGCCTGTGTCAAGTTGACACTCAAAACTAGCCAGCACAATTGACCCCTTGTCAACTTGACACACAAACACATCACTATTAAGCCTCAACCCTTATTTTCTTATTCATCTCCAAGATATAAATTACTTTAAAGTCCCACAGTTTCTACATATTAAAAGTTCAATCACTTCAAAATGTCCAATATCTTTAAAATTCAGTCTTTTAAAAATTCAGTCTCTCAACTGTGGGCTCAACTAAAATACTTTCTTCCTTCAAGAGGGAAACATATCAGGGCACAGTCACAAGCAAAAGCAAAACTCAAACTCCAATGGTTCAATGTCTGGGATCCAACTCACAATCTTCTGGGTTCCTCCAAGGGCTTGGGTCACTTCTCCAGCTCTGCCCTTTGTAGCACACAGCTTGTCTTCTAGGCTCCAGCTGCCTGTACTCCACTGCTGCTGCTGTTCTTGGTGGCCATCTCATGGTACTGGCATCTCCAAAATGCTGCTATCTTCCACTGTAATTAGGCTTCACCAATAGTCTCTCATAGGCTCTCTTCATGGTGACAAGCCTCTGCTCCTATGCATGACCCCTTCAAGTCCTGGGCCATCAATTGCAACTGAGGCTGTACCTTCACCAATGGCCTTCCATGGCCTCTCACTGTGCCAAGAGCCTCAGCTGCTCTTCATGACCCCTTCATGCCTTCAAAACCAATACCATCTGGGTGACTCTTACACAGTACCAAGTCCAGCCACAGTACAAAATACAACTGTGGCTATCTCTGGAACACACTCTCTGTGCTCTCAGAAAACACTTCCAAGAAGATTTAATCTCAGTGATGCTGGTCTCTTCTTAATCACTGCTAATTTCTTAGCTCCAGCTAACCAGCATCAATAGTCCCAGTAACACAAAGGTTTGCTTTAGTGGTTCTGGTATCTTGTTACTCACAGCTGATTCTTCAGCCCCAGCTAACCAAAACCACAGAATCTTCACAATCAAAACATGGCCACTATAAGAGTCTTTAATCTTCCCTCTGAAATTTCACAAGCCAGGCCTCCATCTTTTGCACTGTTCTTAGCATTGTCTTCCAAGCTCCTACAGAACTTTCCACCAAGCTCTTAATATTCTAATGGCTTTTCTAGCTCAAAGTTCCAAAGTCCTTCCACAGTCCTCCCCAAAACATGGTCAGGTTGTCACAGGAATACCCCACTATGCTGGTACCAATTTGTCTTAGTCAGGGTTTCTATTCCTGCACAAACATCATGACCAAGAAGCAAGTTGGGGAGGAAAGGGTTTATTGAGCTTACACTTCCACGTTGCAGTTCATCACTAAAGGAAGTCAGGACTGGAACTCAAGCAGGTCAGGAAGCAGGAGCTGCTGCTGGCTTGCTTCCCCTGGCTTGCTCAGCCTGCTCTCTTATAGAACTCAAGAACAGCAGCCCAAAGGTGGCACCACCCACAAGGGGCCCTCCCCACTTGATCGCTAATTGAGAAAATGCCTCACAGTTGGATCTCATGGAGGCACTTCCCCAACTGAAACTCCTTTCTCTGTGATAACTTCAGCCTGTGTCAAGTTGACACACAAAACCAGCCAGTACAGAAGGTCACCCAGATCATATTTTGTGCTATCTTATGGACAGGAGAAACTGATGTTACCCTAAACCTATGTGCAAAGTCAAATAGTAACAGCAGACTAAGAAATTTAATGAGGATACTGAAGCCAAAATTTGAACTCAGAAATCAACTCTTAATAATCTTCCCTATTGTACTATTGTACTAAGTCTAATTCTACATAGCAAAACAACTATATAACAAGTATAAGATAATAGTGATTACAGGCAAACCATTGCAAACTTCAGGTCTCCAATCTTATAAGATGTTAGATATGTATAAAATGGCCAATGAACAAAAATTAGGGAAATGTGTGCACAGATCACCTTCTCCACACTGGGAGGTGGAGGGGTTACAGATAATGTACAGGACAAATGAGGGTGAAATATAGACTAAAGAAACAGAAATATAGATGGAATTGCTGAGAATAGGTGGGTCCACCTATCTAGGACATTAGATACTGGTTCTTGTTTCTTATTTACTGGTATTTCTGGTTATGGTGCCTGCTACAGGGAAGATGTAGGTTGAGAAAATCTAGGTCAAGCTCATTCTGTACTACACCTGTAAATGGAAGCTTTCTCAAATGTTCAATAGGTACACAAAAGACCTGTATAACAGAATTCAACCCAAGTGATTAAGGCAACAAAGGAGACAAATACAACATTGGACTAAAAAGTCAGCTATCTTTTCTTTTCTTTTTTTTTTTTTGATGTATTTTTTATTTACATTTCAAATGATTTCCCCTTTTCTGGGGCCCCACTCCCCGCAAGTCCCATTAGCCCTCTCAGATAGCAGCAATTTTGAGTAAAGCAAGTTCTTTAGTAAAAAAAAAAAAAAAAAAAAAAAGCCTCAATTTCCTGCAAAGTAACCTAGTTAACATCATCTCACTTCGAAGGACTTTTGTAGAACTAGGAGGAAAGTAGTAGCACTATGTCATATATATGACTTCTATGGCATTTTTAGGCCAACTGTCAGCTAGTGAAAACAGAGGATTTTTGTAGATTTTTTTTTTTGGTAATACCAAACAAAAGAGTTACTCAGACTATTATTCTTTGACAATAGATTTTTCTTTCTTTCTTTCTTTCTTTCTTTCTTTCTTTCTTTCTTTCTTTTTCTTTCTTTCTTTCTTTCTTTCTTTTGTTCGTTCTTTCTTTCTGTTTTTTTTTTTTTTTCAAGACAGGGTTTCTCTGTGTAGCTCTGGCTGTCCTGGAACTCACTCTGTAGACCAGGTCAGCCTTGAACTCAGAAATCTGCTTGCCTCTGCCTCCCAAGTGCTGAGATTAAAGGTGTGCACTACCACTACCTGGCCCAACAATAGATTTTCAAGTGAGTAGATTCTGGGCCTTATTGACGAAATTAAATTGGCTGAATTTTTTTTCTTTTTTAGTAAAAATAAGACTAATATTTACTTTCTTGGATCATTGTGAAAGCATGCAGATAATTACCTCCATGCAGTGGAGTGTAGACAGTTGTCTATGAGAGTGAAAAGATTTAGAATTAATTCATAGCCAGATGCCTCTCCAAAAAGTGCTTGCTGACAGGGGCCTGATATAGCTGTTTCCAAAGAGGCCCTTCCAGTGCCTGACAAATATAGAGGGGGCCACTCTCAGTCAACCATTGAACTGAACACAGGGTCCCCAATAGAGGAGCTAGACAAAGGACCCAAGGAGCTGAAGGGGTTTGCAGACCCATAGGAGGAACAACGAAATGAACCAACCAGTAGGCCCAGAGCTCCCAGGGACTTAACCACCAACCAAAAGGGTGATCCAGCCACATGTGTAGCAGAGGATGGCCTGGTTGCACATCAATAAGAGGAGAGGCCCTTGAACTCATGAAGGCCCATTGATGATAGCATTTGAAATGTAATTAAAGAAAATATCTAATAAAAGCATTGAAAATAAAACCAACCCAGGCTGCACTGGAGCCAATGCTGAAACCATGAACTAACTATTCCGGGCAGATGCTGAGGCAGCAGAAAGACATGACACACCAGTGGCCTCATCTAGAAGACACAAACTAGTGCAAGGGCCAGACACAAAGGCTGTGGAAGTGTGTGGATCACGTAGGGCACATGCTTCAGAGATGATCTCATCTGACTCTCAGAGAGAATGGGTATCTATTAAAGGAAGTAGGACTTCCTACTGTATGTCTGTATGTAGTATGTATGTATATATGATTCATATGTATGTATATATATTCGCTTTTGATGATCATATTTTAGTACATATAATTGCTAAATAGCTAACTTTACAAATAAAAAATCTGAATCTCTAAAAAATAAAATAAGTCTAATAACTTCTTTCCTGGATCATTGTGAAAAACATGTAGATAATTAAATCCACACACAGATGCCTTTCATTCTCTCCTTTGAGAAATTCAGTCCTATGGATGGCAGAAACTGGCTATCTTAATGAACAACTTTGTGAAATCACATGAGATAGATTTTAATATTGCACTCTTATACGTGATAACCATTTAGCAGCCTTTTTTCACTAGTGTCTTTCAATGTATAATTTCGATTACAATTAATGCTTAGTGATTTTTCAACATTGTATTGTCCAATGTCCAGAGTTGTTAATTGAAGTTAAATAAAAGGTCATTTTTTCCTATGTAGATTTTGGTCAATTCATTCAAAAGAAACAATGATGGAAATAATAATCATTGAATGCTAACGGGTTATAACACTTATTGTGTGTCGAGTCTTGTGCTAGGTATTTCATATTGATTATTTAATTATTATATTCACTGCATCAGTGATACTGTTATTATCTCATTTTGAAGAACAGGTTAATAAGTCATTGATTATTTTATTGAGTGTTGCTAGTAAGTAGAGAATAGACAGAACTGAAATCTTAACACTACTACATAACAATTTCCCACCATTCAGCTTTTTACCTATTTAAATGTCATGCTTGTAATTAACAGGTGGTTCCTATTATATTTATAATGTAGCAAAGCAATCTACTGATCTTCCAATAACAAGGGAGTCTTAATAAAAACTTGCCAATATTGCTGTCTCTCTGTATTGAAGGATACTGGATTTTGTCACTTCTCATTTCTGATAGTGATTGGCCCTTTTTACCGTGATATGCTCTGTGCTGTGGTGATCTAATTAAACACAAATATTTGTCTATATCCTGGGAAGAAGTGCATTTGATCTCAAACAAAACATTCTCTTCTCTTCTCTCTCTCTCTCTCTCTCTCTCTCTCTCTCTCTCTCTCTCTCTCTCTCTCTCTCTCTCCTTCCCTCCCTCTGTCATCTCTATCTCTCTGGCTTTGAATCATTAAATAGGTAATACAGAGCAGAAATAAATAAATGGTCCAAAAATTTTTTTCCAATGGTGACCTTCAAATAACATTATTTTTTCTACTAATGAGAAACCTCAGACTGCCTTCATTTATCTCTCTTCAGAATGGAAATCATTCTTTGGTTCTGTGAGTTATACTATTTGCCCACAACTGAAGGGTATATGTGTACTATTGGCCCACCACCTAAATGTGTGTGTGTGTGTGTGTGTGTGTGTGTGTGTGTGTGTGGTTTAGGACAGATTCTTTCTGTAGCTTAGAACAAAGAAAAATCACATAGATTACCCTTTTCTCCAGTGACTTTCTACCTTTCCTTTATGTCAAGCCCCCTTATTTACATATAACTTTCAAGGTTAAGCCAAAAATGAAGGGCAAAAAGAAGTAAAATAAAGTAAAATAAAGCTAATCAAAATCATTCAGATATAATATACACAATATATTTTCAGATTTATTCTTTTAAAATTCCAGGACTATCTCACTTATCCCTAAAGATCAAATATGCAGATGCAGGAGTCTTCTGGTTTCTCTCTCCAATTGGGGACTATTCTCTGCCACAGAGCACTATATCCAGGTAGCACAGGGAGACAGCTAACCTCCCAGGAGTGCGAAGAGGCCTGAGAGCACAGGTAGGATCACCCCTGCTGCTCAGAGGAACCAGAAAGAAACCCTGAGGAAACAAGAGCCCAGGAGCAGCCTGGGACCAGAGTCTTTTGATTCCCATCTGCACCCAGAGCTGATCCTGGACCACAGAGCTACATACACAAATCACAAATACTTCCACAAGAGAGCAGTATGGCTAAGATCAAAAGCTCAGGAGACAGGAGGTGTTGGTAAGTATGTGGAGAAAGAGGAACACTGCTCCACTGCTGGTGGGATTGCAAGCTGGCACAACCACTCTGGAAATCAGTTTGTTGGTTCCTCAGAAAATTGTTCATAATACTACTGAAGGACCCAGCTTTACCCCTCATGGACACATACCCAGAGGATTCTCTAGCTTCCTCTGAAACTACTAGAAAAGAAAGTAAAGAGCCTCGAGCACATGGGCACAGGGGAAAATTTCCTGAACACCAATATCTTATGCTCTAAGATCAAGAATTTACAAATGGGTCCTCATAAAATTACAAAGCTTCTGTAAGGCAAAGGACACTGTCTATAGTACAAAATGGCAACGTAATAAGGACATGTACCCCACTATGTTCATAGCAGCTTTATTTATAATAGCCAGAAGCTAGAAAGAACCCGGATGTCCCTCAACAGAAGAATGGATACAAAAAATGTAGTACATTTACACAATGGAATACTACTCAGCTATTAAAAACTATGAATTCATGCAATTCTTAGGCAAATGGATAGAAATAGAAAATATCATACTGAGTGAGGTAACCCAATCACAAAAGAACATACATGGTATGATGAGTGGATAATAGCCCAGAAGCCAGGAATACCCACGATAAAATTTACAGATCAAATGAAGCTCAAAAAGAAGGAAGATCAAAGTATGCATACTCTGATCCTTAGAAGGGGTAACAAAATAACCATTGGAGAAGATACAGAGATAAAGTGTAGAGCAGAGACTGAGGGAAAGACCATCCAGAGACTGCCCTACCTAGGTATCCATCCCATATACAGGTACAAAACCCAGATACGTTTGTGGACGCCAACAAGTGCTTGCTGACAGGAGTCTGATATTGCTGTCACCCGGGAGGCTCTGCCAGTGCATGACAAATACAGAGGGTGATATTCTCAGCCAACCATTGAACTGAGCACAGGGTCCCCAATGGAGGAGGACCCAAGGAGCTGAAGGTGTTAGCAGTTCCACAGGAGGAACAACAATATGAACAACCAGTATACCCAGAGGTCCCAGGGACTAAACCACCAACCAAAGAGGAGGGACCAATGACTCCAGATGCATATGCAGCAGAGGATGGCCTTGTTGGACATCAAAGGGAGGAGATGCCCTTGGTTCTAAGAAGGCTAGATGCCCTGGAATAGAGGAATGCCAGGACAGGAAGTGGAAGTGGGTAGATTGTTGAGCAGGGGGAGGGTGGATGGGATAGGGGGTTTTCAGTGAGGGGGGATCCAGGAAAGGGGACAACATAGAGATGTAAATAAAGAATATATCTAATAAAAAATAAAAATAAAAATGATCATATGTGCGATTTTGTTTTTCCTTAAATTTGTTGTTAATGTTCAAAATAATAAGTTTTAATATGACTTGTGCATCACTGTACTTTGCTATTTCTGACTGAAAAAGTTTTTGTTTTGCAGAATCGAAATGCCTTTCTCGGTATACAGCTCAGACTCTGAGAACAACTGAGACTTATTTAAAACTGGATGTGAAGTTGTTGGTTTCAGTCCATTTTCACAGCATAACAGTGTTTCTCAGAAACCCAACATTTTCATCTGCAAGAAGAAATGTGCTATCTTATGAATTCCACTTCAAATGAAAACTTAAAAGTGTGCTCATCAGAAAAATCAACAAAATACCACCTAGTGTGAAAAATAGCAATGGTTTGGGGCCAGTTTTGCTCAATGGAATTTTAGATTATAGAGCTGTCTCAGTATGTGGCCATTTCTCCTGCAAATCAATTATCAGATAATTTTGTGCCTATTTTTCAATAATAATTAAACAAGCTCTTTCCCCAAATATACCACAATTTTCATATTTGTCTCATAATTTAACTGAAATCCCTTTGTCCCTTGAAGTGAGTTGTTTGACTTTAAAAACCAGGATCATCAATATAATCCTTAGAATCTAATAAGGATTCCATCAGTGTGAAATCGTTATCCTTAGGCAGAAAAGAGAACCAATTCAATTATGATGTTGGTTGAAAAATTGAAAGGCTTTTTAACTTGAGGGTAGAAAAGTTGTAGTACATATTAAAATGGTTGGAACAAAATCCGTGCATCTCAGCTAACAAATGCTAATACGTTCTTTTGTTACCCTCTAATTTATATGATTCATGTAAGCCTGCAGCCAGCGAAACTTGTACTAAATTTCATGTGCATTAAAAAATAGCAAAGCAATGAATTGTGAAGTTATTAACATTCGTGCCTGCTTGCATTATTAAGCCATACACATCAAATCTGGTAGTACAAGGAGAGAAATGTCACAATGAAGTACACCAGCGTTTAATCAGGAGTTTTTTCTAAAGGTCATCAGGGCATTATATGATGCCCATCCGTGTGGAACAGAAATCTGAAGCAGCAATCCAGTGTATAACACTAGCAGCAAGTTGAACAGTTCTCCCTGTACTCTATCTGCTAATGATCATATTTATTACTCTGCTGTAGCACATAAAGCTGATTCTGGTCCCAATTCATATATACACTGCTCCCTAAATTAATTACAGATTAACATGGAGATAAGTGTGTCAGTGCAGAAGACATTTGTGTGCTTATTTACGTTCTACTAGTGAGGAGATGACTGATGTTCCCAATACAAGCTTATAAAGAACTCTCCAGTTCTTTATCTAGGGAAGCCACTGGCCGTTCGATTTAAGTAACCCATCATTTATTAATATTTTCTTACCTAGTAAGGTGTTTTATGTGCTTTGGGACAAGTGTTCTCATTTTAATACTCAAAAGCTATGAGTATTTGACCCCTCTAAATATTTTACATTATGATTCTAAGGACTACTATGCTTCCTCATGTGGTTAGGTGGCATCAGAGAGGAAAGAAATCAAAATAAATTTGCCCATAATTGCCTCATGGTAGATAAAATTGTATGTCTAATTCATACTTTCTCAGATATTGGAACTGCTTTAAAGGCAATTAGAGCCTGCACAATTGAAAAGTTCAACAAGGGAGCTGAAGTCAATTTAAGATGGTTAACGTTGATTTGTGCCTGGTACCTCTGCTTACTGCAACGGTTACTTTATATTGCTGTCCTTTACAGTTAAACTTGACCCCATAGACACAGTCAAAAAAACCTTCCTTCACTCAATCATAGACTCATGCCTGTATCAGGCATCTTTTGTTGTCTCCCAAGAGACTGTGGTGACACAACCCTTTCAGTAAACAAGCTCTGGGGCTCCTTAACCATACTCAATCCATTTTTCTGAATCCCCCCTCCTTTTGCCCAAAGCCCTGCACCCACCCTGGTCTGATGGTCTGAGGCAAAGGCTGTTGGCATACAGGCTCGCCCTTTGATTTTGTTTTTTGTTTTTTGTTTTTTCCCAGAACTATAACAAGAGAGTTATACAACTCTAGTTAAATAATGCCAGGATTAGACGTCTAAATATATGCAACTGTACACACAAAGCAATGTTTTTGATTCAATAAGACAACACTTATTAAGACTATCTGTCCTGTTCAGCATATACTTGGTGAGCAGCTACTTTATCCTTGCTGAAAACATTTTGATTTCCTAACATGTTTATTAAAGCATTGTGTATATGTGTAAGCACTAATGTTATCTTAAGGACACTGCATGTATCTAAATATAAATATTCATACAACCAATAATCTCAGCTTTGAAAATTGGAATGTTAGAAGTCTGTATACAACCTCCACAGAGTACCTTCGAGTCCAACTGCCAAAAAGTAGCTACGGTGCTGACTTTTAGCACCACAAATATACATGTTATATATACATGGATTCATCTAGCATTTGCTCTTCTTTGCCTTGTTTATGTCTATAAGCACTGGAAAATTCATCCAAGTTGAGAACAGTTGACTATTCATTCTCCTTGCTAGATAGTGCCTTACTGTGTGACTGCACAATTACATGTACATTTCAGTGTTAAGGGCACATTGTTATCTCCCAATGGGGATGGACAATATGAATGAGGTTGCTATGGATCATTAACTACATGTCCTTTGTTATATGTATGAACACATGGGTATAATCCTAGCAAAATTGCTGTGTCATGAGCTATGTAGTAGAGACAAAAGCAGGAATAACTTTAAGATATACAGCTACACTAAATCTCTTCAAGGGTAATGTGGTATTGAAACTCAGATAAAATGTCTACTGGGAAAATACTATATTAAGCCTTACAACTTTAGAATTAGGATTTGGACAAAAAGTAGTTGTTCAATTAGAGGCAGACGATCCAAACCTGGCTCTATCAGGTTATGGAACTGACTTCTCTGTGCTGTATTTTCTTTGTTTACAGGCTGAGAGTGATAGCGCTCATCTTACAATCAAGTGGTAAGGATTTAATGAGATAATTTAAACACAGTAGTAGGCTCAGGTTGAAGTGAGGTGAGTGCTTCTTTCTTTCTTTTCCTTCTTCATTCCTTACCTATGTATTATTATGATATTAAATATTTGCCCCAAGGTCTCATACATGCCAAGCAAGGATTTTAAAACCATGCTTTTCCTAACCCAGAACATTTTACACAGTGGCTTCTATATGTCATTTCATCTATGAGTCCCAAAATCTTGACTCTAGGAATGCCCTTCTAAGTCCCATGTCTCATCCATATACCCTTATCTTGTCCACACAATCACTTTGCTGTGTTTATTCTACTGTAATTCCTAACTCACTTTGCTACTGTCATTGATCCTCATATTTGCTTTCTTGGAATATTCAGAGTGGTGGTTTTATGAATTCTACATAGAACATATGAAATTATATAAAGGTCTGAGGTTGTTAAACTATTAAAATGTATTGCCTTGTAACAAAATAATCTACATATTATGTGGCAGGTAGAATAGTTGGTGGTAAAAGTTTAAGTGGAATAACTGTCATTAAGGAAATAATACCCTGTTTCCCAGAAACTTTTACACATTTTTAAAATTTATATCTAGGCTAGATGTATACCTTCAAACACAGTGGAGGAAGGTGGATCTCTGTAAGCTTGAAGTGTGCCTAGTGTCTATATAGCAAGTTGCAGGGCATCCAGAGCTTTGTAATAGAAAGGCCCCGATTCAAACAGACAACAAACAAACAACAAACGTGTGTACATATACACACAGGAATGCCATGGTATTCCAGGGAGTCAGAGAAGGGCGCTGAGGAACTGTTTCTCTGCTTCTATCCGGCAGACTTCTGGGATAGAACTCAGGTCATCAGGCTTCACGATAACCCCACTATGTCTCATTCTCTTTAATATAAATGATATAATTGATTTTTTCATGCTTTAATTAATGCTATGCATTTCAGACATATAAAGAGTTATAGCCATGTAAACTACAGAAATCACTTATCAGAGTCAAGTGAGAAATGTATCCACCACAGAAGTAGCCTTCTGAGAGTAGAATAATTGCAATGTGGTTATTTATTCATAATCAAGCTATGATTTACTGTATGACCTAGTAAAACATTCTTAAACTGAAGACAATATTTGGAAAACACACTTACACCATTCAGTATCCTGGGACTGTGACATGCTTGCACATGCCTGAAAGGTCTGGCATGTTATTGTTCCATACCTTTTAATTTTGCCAGCCTTAGACTCTGTTGATGAATGTGCATCTATACAAGCTCTGAGCCTTTTGAAGATCACACACAACCCTCAGATCTGTGGTTGACAGTGCTGAAGACAACTGAACTAGCAAATTCAGCGTGCTTGTGGTTTATTTGCTCTGTGGCACTGAGTATTGATTAATGACATAATAAATCTTTTTGAACCATACTTTTCATTGCCAACCTAGCATCCTGAAATGAGAGCTGCAAGCATGGGTAGAGATGAAGAGATGCATGTCAAACAAGATAAGTTGGTTTGGGCTCATGACTGATGAATAAATGTGTTGGGGGAGTTACCTGCTAGCTTTTCCTCATCCTCAAACTGTAAAATTGTTTTTCAAAGCCTTCTTCAGGAACTTTCCTTAGTTTAGATTGCATTCCTCTGGATTTAAAACTTTCCACTGTGCTAATATAACATGGGAAAGAAATTCAGAAGGTTGAGCCTATAATGGATGGTTCTACTTATGCTAGGGCTATTAATTCTAACTTTATGTTATCTATGGATATTTATGTGAGATGCTATTAAAAGTACAGATGAAAATTTAGGGAGACACATTCAGATCTTGCTCCTCCTGTTTGTTGCTCATTGTGTGATGGCACTAACTCAGTGTCCTCATCTGTAGGATGAGATTCTGTCGTCACAAGTTAATTGAGCATTGTTATGAAAGAACTGGTGAAGAGCTTTCTATACAGTAAAGACTTAGTACATTGGACAAGCAAAGCATTAATTGTTTTGGTAATTAGGTCAGTCTCTTCCTCCCAATTCAACTGATTGGTTGAATAAAATACTGATCACTTGCCAAGCAATAGGCAATATTATGACTTTAATAAATCAAATTATAAAATATAGTATTATCACACGTGCATAAAGACAGATAATTAGTCCTTAACAACAAAGTGTTTTACAACATCTCCAAAGTCTCAAAGAACAGAAATGCTATTTATTATATTACACTGAGATCCAGCTACCTCCCTGCCTTTCAGTGGCTCAAGATCCTTTTACAATTTAAATAATTAAATCTCAAAGCCCAAAAGTTATCCACGTTGTACCATTCCTGCCTATATTGAGAATCCTTGAGTATTATCATATACAAATATTATTATTCTTTTAAGAGACTATCTTTAAAATAACATTTCATTAGTTCTTTGGGAATTTTGTAATTCTCACATCATGTTTGGATCACATTTAACCCCTGCACCAACTCTTTCCCCATTCACCCACCTTTGTGTGCTTTTATCTATCACAACCAATTGGTGCAGCCTAAGTATTATTGGAGTCTGTGGTATTCTTCTAGAGTATAGTAAACTTTCCAGGGTCTACCTTTCAGAAGCTAACAATCACCAACAGGGTGTGATTTTTGTGTTAAATTTCATTCTCAGTGTCAAGAATTTGTCTGGCCTAATACTTCACAGTTATTGTGCAAACTGTTACTATCTCTGTAAGTTATATGTGCAGATGTCCAATTTTGTCCAAAAGATACTATTTCCTGTAGCTGTCCACCCACCACCTTTAATATTTATTCATTTTGTCCTTTCTTCCACAAGATTCTTGAATCTCAGAAGGTAGAGTATAGTGTTTCACTTAGGGCTGTGCATTCTGCAGTTTCTTTCTATGCTAATTTAACTTAGGATCTCACATGTAATAAACAAGCGCTCTACTGTTGAGCTGTATTTCTCATCCAAAAATTATAATCTGTACAAACGTTTAAGGGGCTAGTATGATAGAAGCAGTGGCTGAATGTCTGGGAAGCATGGAAGAGATATAATTCTTTGTTAAATAAAAATGAATAGGAGCTCTCTTGGGGCAGACCCAGAGTCTAGGTTCCCCTCATTTCTTCCCTGATACCTCTTTTTACCTCTCTTTTTTTGAAGCACTTTATTGGATATTTTTTATTTACATTTTAAATCTTATCCCCTTTCCCAGTTCTCCCCTCCCATAAACCCCCCTATACCATCCCTCCTCCCCCTGCTTCTATGAGGGTGTACCTCCACCCAGCCACCTACTTCTGCCTCCCCACCCTCGAATTTCCCTACACTGGAGCATCTATCCAGCCTTCATAGGACCAAGGACTTCTCCTCCCATTGAAGCCTATCAAGGTCATCCTCTGCTAAATATGCGACTAGAGCCATGGATCCCTCCATATGTACTTCTTGGTTGGTAGCTTAGTCCCTGGGAGCTCTGGAAGGTCTGGTTGATTGATGTTGTTGTTACTATGGGATTGCAAACCCCTTTAGCTCCTTCAGTCCTTTCTCTAAGTCCTCCATTGGGGATCCCACACTCAGTCCAATGGTTGCCTGTAAGCATCCATCTCTGTATGTGTCAGGCTTCAGCAGAGCTTCTCAGGAGACAGCTATGTCAGGCTCCTTTCAGCAAGCACTTCTTTTTTTATTTTCTATATTCTTTGTTTACATTTGAAATAATTTTCCCTTTCCCAGTCCCCCATCCCCATAAGTCCCATAAGCCCTCTTCCCTCTGCCCATTCTGCAATCAACCCCCCCCCCACTTCTCTGTCCAGGTAATCCCCTATAATGCTGCATCAAGCCTTTTCATGGCCAGGGCCCTCTCCTTTCCAGGGAAAGATTTGATATGTGAGTTGTGTCTTGGGTATTCAGAGCTTCTGGGCTAATATTCACTTATCAGTGACTGCATTCCATGTGTGTTCTTTTGTGAATGAGTTACCTCACTTAGGATGATATTTTCCAGTTCCAACCATTTCAGCAAGCACTTCTTGTCATCCACAATAGTGTCTCAGTTTGGTGACTGCATGTGGGATGGGTTCCCCAGTTGGAGCAGTCTTTGGATGGCCTTTCCTTCATTCAAATTTGTCTCCACACGTTGTCTCTGTATTTGCTTCCATATCTCCTTTCCTTTGTGTGAGTATGCTGAAACTCATACAACAACAGTCTGCCAGGTACCCAAAACTCCATACTTGACTGGGATACTTTTTTATTGAAAACAGATTCTTTTCTTGTACAATGCATTCCAAAAACATTTTTTCCTCCCTCTGCTCCTCCCAGCCACTCTCAATCCCAATTTTCCTTTCCTATTGATCTACTACTCCAACTACATTTCCATTCAGAAAAGACCAGGCCTCCTAGAGAAAATAACCAAATACAGCAAAACATGATACAATAAGTCAAAACCCTTTCTATTGCGGTAATTCAATAGGAGGTAAAGAATTCCAATAGTAGGCAAAAGAGTCAGGTACATACCCATTCCCACTGTTAGCATTTTCATAAAAAACACCAAGCTAACAGTAACATAAACCAGAAAAACTGGTATAGAAGCACCTGTGCTCCTCCATTCTTTTTGGACATCATTTAATATGTGGATTATGTCTTGGGTATTCAAAGTTTCTAGGCTAATATCCACGAGTGGCCCCTGGTTCTGGAAAGACTCAGTGCAAGAGTATAGGGGAATTCCAGAACAGGGAAGCGGGAAGGGGTAGATGGAGGAATAGGGGGAAGGAAGAAGGCTTACGGGACTTGCGGGGAGTGGGGACCCAGAAAGGGGGAAATCATTTGAAATGTAAATAAAAAATATATCAATAAAAAAATTTAAAAAAATAGGTACCTTTAAAAAAAAAAAAAGAAGCACCTGTGCTTTCTGCTTCAGTCTCGTTGAGCCCAAATGAGCCCTGCGTAGTTGATTCGGTGGTCTATGTTCTGCTGTACTCCATCCCTTTGACACATAAAGTCTTTCCTCCCACTCTTCTGTGAATACCCACAGCCAGACATTATGCAGTGAGAAAGTAGAAGTCAGTAATTCAGAGATACACAGCTGTACAGTGTGTAAAGTAAGAAACTTTGGAGACTTCAAAGTTAACAGGACATCTTTAGCAAAACCTCCCAACTAAGGTTTAAAGTTTTGTCTACAAGAGAAGGTAAATGATTATAACAGGAAGAAGTGGTGGGTGTCTCCAAGGAAACAGCATCTTCCAGACACAAGAGGACTGATAAATTCACCATGACTATGACAGCACACACAAAACCTGTGCCAGTTCAAACCAGTCAAAAACCCAGCATGAAGAAGAAGTGAACGCAAATTTCCAACCCTGGAAGCTATTTGTAACTGATACTCAAGGAAATGAAAATCAGTATCCTTTAATACAATGTCATTGGATATATCAACCACACTCCAGGGCTAGCCCCATTCCCAGAAGTAGTTAACCAACAGATTGAAGTCCATGTTGTTGGGGATTGGTGTGTGTGTGTGTGTGTGTGTGTGTGTGTGTGTTTAATTTGATTTGGTATTTTTTATCATCTTTTTGAGTTTGTTTTGATTTTTTGTTGTTTTTGTTATTGAGAGGAGAACAAATATAAAGTTGAGTGTAGAGAGATCATGAGAATCAAGGAGAATCTGGGAAAAGGAAAAAATATGATCAGAATATATTGTATGAAAAAATTAATTTTAAATGTGTCATGTAATATATAATACTGAATATAATTGGCATTTTATATTAGATGAGTGGTAATATGGCACACATTATATATTAATTGATTATAGGGATCCTATGAAAATAATATAACACAATCTATACACCTACTAATAAAAGGAGGTTCTATGGACTGATATTAATTTAATGATAGGAATTTTAAAGCTCAAATAAATCTACCATTTCCTTGATAATGAATAAAGCATTGAATAAATTAAAACTATATTTAGTCATCATTTTATTTTGGAAGTAAATAACAGCATTTTAAAACACATCTAAGCACAGCTGGCTATTTATGTAATTCAAATTTCAAAGTCATCCTATAACTCATTGATCTAGCTGCCTTATTTTTGTTTTTTACTGGATTTCATTGGAAAATTCCACTTCTAAGAAGCATCTGAAATGGATCTATAGGGAAAGGAAGTAAATTGGTGGTTGCCTGGGGCTAGGAAGTGAAGAAAGATGATGGATTAGTGTATAGCCTTTCTTTGAGAGGTCATGAAGAAATAGCTTAAAATTAAATAGTATGGCACCAGTGAGCTGGCTCAGTGGGTGAATGTATTTGTTCCTAATCCTGGTAACCTGTGTTCAATTGCTTGGGCTCACAGGATGGAAGCAGAGAACTAACACATTTTTCTCTGAACTCCACATGTGTACAGTGGCATGGGCCTATGCACATAGAAATATACAAATAAAAATGTTTGTTTTTATTAGTTTAAAGGATATAGTCAGTACTCATTTCTGTGAATTTATAGAATGAGCAATGAACTGTGGTTTTAAAAGGTCTGAGACTTTTGGCATAAGTATTATAACCAATATAATGTTATTTAGAAAATGAGGTAAAAGGAAAGGGGCTGGAAAGAGCTCAATAGTTAAAAGCCTATGGTACTCTTGTAAAGGACCACAGTTTAGTTCCTAGAACCCAGAACAAGTGGCTAATAATAACCAGTAACTCCAGCTCCAAGGAATTTAGTACCCTTGTCTGGCTTCTGAGTATACCAGCATTCACAAGTAATAAAGAAAACACACACACACACACACACACACACACACACACACACACACTTCTTCATGCACTCACACAGAGACAGAGAGACAGAGAGCTGAGAGTCAGGGATAAAGAAAGAAAGAGACCCGGGGAGTAGCATAAATATAAATAAAAAAATTAAAGGAATGAAATCTGGTCCCATTATTCAAAGACCCTTGCATATTTAAATAGCATGGTACATTTCTTAAAAAGGAATACACACAATGCACAATTAAAGGAAGAGCTATAACTCGTTAGTGTATTATAACCTGTTATCTCATAAAACGACTAGCACCATCTGAATGACATAGATCAGATTATGGCAGGTAAAAATTAATAGTGTTAAAGGAAAAGTAGAAATAAATTGTAGGAGTCTCAGCACTAGGGAAACACATCATTGTTGTGGTGGTAGAAGAATATAGTCGGTAAGTGAGGTAATAATATTGCAAAATTAGATGTATTCCACTTTACTTCTGAAAATGCCTTGTGTTTCCCACACAGTATGACAAGTACCATATGTTTGTTGCAGCAAAGTACCTCAAGGTAGGCTTAGGCAGAGTCTTGCCTCTTCTGAAATCACTAAATTTGACCTTGCTTTGGCCCTTGGGTTTCCCCCAAGCCCTTGTCCTTCCTGGCTTTACTGTTACACCAGTCCGATCTCTATTTCTGTGTTCATATATCTTTCCCAGTATATTTCTGGTTTCCTCTCTTCCAAAAAGAAAAATACCAGTTATTGAACTTTGGGCATGTCTAACATAGTTTAACCTCATTTTAAGTAATTACATCTCCAATTATGCTGTTCCAAAATTTGGGCACATTATGAGATTTTTGGAAGACACTGTTTGGGGAAGGAAATATACACACCTGATCTCACATATGGAATGAGAATGTTACATGTGGATTGTACATGCAAAAAGGATGCTCTTGCAAAATTGTGATTTCCAATTTCCATGCCAATTTCCATGGCATCTTTAGACACTAGAATCAGAGGCTTCATACTGAGAGACTAAACTATCTTCTGAAAGACCTGAATCTATTAATATTAAAATTCCTGTCTCTCGTATGATAAGCAAAAAAAGAGCCAACTTGTTTGTCCTCTTTCTCTCCTCATAATTAATTCCATTTAGCTAAAACAACATTTGATGCATTTTCCAAGAAAAAATATGATGAATCATTGTAATCATTTTATCTATTTTGTGATTTTACCTGTGCATCTAAATGTTCCCATTAAGAGGAGTATTATTGTTTTAGCTAGATCAGAATGTTTTAACCTTTGTTTTGCAATTTTTGAGATTTTTTTTTATCCTGCTGATTCTCATTATGAGATCCCTTCTACAGATTTAGTTATCAGCATAAAGCATTACATCTAGGAGATACTCTATCAGAGACTTTTAAAAATCTCAAGATATTAATGTAAATGATAGTAATATGCACTAACATTATACACCTTGTAAATGTGAGGTTAGAATAAGTTGCATAGGAAAGCCATTGTATAGGCAATGAAAGGATTTAACACAAGAGCTGAAAGGCAAGTTACACTTCTGAAATGCACTACAGTGCTCTCCAAAATGCACTTTTGCCCATGAGAATGTTCACACACACACACACACACACACACACACACACACAAGAAAAAAAAAGAAAAAGAAAGAGAAAAAGAAAAAGAAGAAGAAAAAATTAACTTTCTCAGACCTCAGAAAAGTGATCAAAGTCAATACAAAGAGATTTTCCTGAAGCTTATGGAACATCTCCTGTTTCAGTTTTTAGGGGTCTCAAATAAAAAGCAAGCTGCACATATATTACATATGTGTAGGGGTCAAAGGTCCATCCATTGTCCAGTGCATGCTCTTGTTGGTGGTTTAGTCTCTATGAGCTACTATGGGTCCAGGTTAGTTGTTGGTGTACTTTTCCTTGTGGTGTCCTTGACTCTTCTGACTGCTTCAATCATCCCACTCTTCCCCAAGTTTCCCTAAGCTCCAAGCCTCAAATAATGTCTGGAAATAGGTCTTTGCATCTGTTTTCATCAGTGGTTGAGTAAAGCCTCTCAGAGGACAGTAATGTTAAGCTCCTGTCTGCAAGTATAGCAGAATAGCATTAATAGTATCAAGAATGGACTCTCATGGCACAGTCTCAAGGTAGGTCGATTATTTGTTGCTCATTCCCGCAATTTCTGCACCATCTTTATCCCTGCACATCTTGTAGGCAGGGCAAATTGTGGGTCAAATGTTCTGTGGGTGGGATGGTGTCTGCATCCCTTCATTGGAAATTTTGCGTGTTTACAGGAGATAGCTATTTTGGGTTCTATATCCCCTATTACTTGGAGTTTTATCTAGGTTCACCTTCATAGGTTCTTGGGAGTTTCCATTGTCCAAGGTTTCTACTTCATCCAAGACATGCCCTACCAATACCACCAATCTCAGTTTTCTCTTCCTCTATCCTTCCTGCACTTGATCCCTCCTGTTCCCCTCCAGACCCTCTCTTCAAGCGAGTTCCCTCCCTCCCTTGACCCCCTTTGTCTATTTATTTCCCTCTTTCAGTGAGATTCAAGCATTCTACCTTAGGTTCTTCTTGTTACTCAGCTTTTGTGTCTGTGGGTTGTAGCATGATTATCCTTTACTATAAGGGGCAAATATACATACGATGTGTGTCATTCTAGGTCTGGGTTACTTCACTCATAATAATATTTTCTAATTCTATCTATTTGCCTGCAAATTTTATGATGTTCTTGTTTTGAATAGCTCAATAGTATTTTATTGTGTAAATGTACCATTTTCTTTATCTCTTCTTCAGTTGAGGAACATCTAGGTTATTTTCAGTTTCTGGTTGTTTTCTAGTTTAGTAGAATAAAGCTACTACAAATGTAGCTAAGTAAATGTCTTTGTGATATAATGAAGCATTATTTGGGTATATGTCCAGGAATGGTATAGATGGGTCTTGAAGTGTAGAACTATTCCCAACTTTCTGAAAAACCATCAAAATGATTTCCAAAGTAGATGTACAAGTTTACATTTCCAGAAGCAATGGAAGAGTGTTCCTCTTGCTTCACATCCTCATCAGCATGAACTGATGCTTGAGATGTTGATCTTAGCCATTCTGACATGTGTGAGATGGAATCTCAGAGTCGTTTTGATTTATATTTCCTTGATAACTTAAGAATGTCAAAGATTTCTTTGCATGCTTCTCAGTCAATAAGGATTCCTTTGTTGAGAATTCTTTGTTTACCTCTATACCTCATTTTAAAATTTTCAGTTATTATGTTTGTTGCTATCTAATTTCTTGAGTTTTTAAATATATTTTGGATATCACCCCTCTGTTGTATATGGAGTTGGTAAACAATTTTTCCCATTCTGTAGGCTGCTGATTTGTCCTATTGACAGTGTCCTTTACCTTACAGAAGCTTTTCAGTTTCCTGATATCCCATTTAACAATTGTTGATCTTACTGCTTGAGCTGTTGGTGCTCTGTTCAGGAAGTTGTCTCCTGTGCAGTTCCCCCAATTTTTCTTCTGTCAGATTTAGTGTATCCTGTATTATGTTGAGGTATTTGATCAACTTGACTTTGAGTTTTGTGCATGGTGATGAATAGGAAGCTATTTTCAGTCTTCTACAAGCAGACATCTAGTTAGATCAGCATCATTTGCTGGAGATGCTTTCTTTTTTCAATAGAACAATTTTTGGTTCTTTGTCAAAAATTAAGTGTCCAGAGATGCATGGGTTTATTTCTGAATCTCTAATTGGATTTCATTGATCAAACTGTTTTTATCCAATATCATGAAGTTTTAATACTATTGCTCCGTAGTGCAGTTTGAAGTCAGAGATGGTGAAACCAGCAGAAGTTCATTTATTATACAGGATTGCTTTAGCTATCTTGTTTTGTTGTTGTTGTTGCTTTTCTATGTGATGTTGAGTATTACTCTTTCAAAGTCAGGAAATAATTGTGTTAGAATTTTGATGGGTGTCTGGCCCCGTCCATCAGAGGATGATCTTGTCGTACATCAAAGGAAGGAGAGGCCATTGGTCCTGTGAAAGCTCAATGCTGAAATGTAGAGGAATACAAGGACAGGGAAGTGGGAGTGGTTTGATTGGGGAACAGGGAGAGGGGAGGTGGTTTATGGGATTGGGGGGGGGCAAGGAAAGGGGACATCATTTGAATTGTAAATAAATAATATACCTAATAAAAATTTAAGAATTTTGATGGGCATTGCATTGAATCTGTAGATTGCTTTGGTTAAGATGGCCATTTTTACTATGCTAAGCCTTCCAACCTATGAGCATGGAAGAATATCCTGTCTTCTGACACATCTTCTTCAGTTTCTTTCTTCAAAGACTTCTTTTCGACTTCCTGCGGCGGCGGCGGCGGCGGCGGCGGCAGTGCAGCAGTAGCTGGTCCAGCTGAAGGGCCATCAGCAGTGGAGCCAGGGCGACACAGGGACCAGTTAGGCCCTGCGCCCACGACCACTGACCTTCGCTGACCAGCCGGGCGGCAAGCAGCTGCAGTTGTGCTGCGCCTTTCCTGCACAGAAGCCACTTCAGAACTCGGCCTCCCACCAGTCAGGAGAGGTGCATCCATCTTGGTCTCGGACTCCAGGGATCAGACAGACTGAGGTACACAAACATAATCCAAGGCCAACACCTCGGTGGTCTGAGCCCGACGGGCATTGGCCTGCACCCAGGCCCGGGGCTGGTAGGGGGGCCATCGGGGTGCCAACCCAGCCAGGAGGTTTTTTGCCCAGGCCTGCGCGCGCGCCGCCATTTTGCCTGCAGGACGACAGAGAGCTCTGGCGGGCAGACCTGTAACAGGCATAGCCTGAGGCTAACAAAGCGGGGGTCTAGGCCCCAAAAGGCACAGGACTGACCCAAAGAACTGGGCGGCTTGGTGGGCCATCTGTGAGTCAACCCGCCCAGGAGGTTGTTAGCACAGCAGACTCTCCCGGCACTTTCAGGGAGCGCGGGCGCGCACGCCCACCATCCTAGTCACCTGGCAGACCCAATTAACAGTCATAGCCCTAGGGGAACTTTGCTTGGACCTTGGCCTCCCAGGCTTTTGCCTGGACTCAGGGACTGGGCGGCCAGGCTAACCTTGTGTGTGCCAGCCCGGTTGGCGGATCGGCTGACCAGCAGAGTGAGCGGAACACCAAAGGGCACAGAGAAAGTATCCAAATTAGCAAACTTAGAAATGAAAAGGGAGCTATAACAACGGAAACTGAGGAAATCCAAAAAATCATCAGATCCTACTACAAGAGCCTGTACTCAACACAACTGGAGAATCTGGAGGAAATGGACAATTTCCTTGACAGATACCAAATACCAAAATTAAATCAGGACCAACTAGACCATCTAAACAGTCCCATAATGCCTAAAGAAATAGAAGGAGTCATAGAAAGTCTTCCAACCAAAAAAAACACAGGACCAGATGGTTTCAGTGCAGAATTCTACCAGACCTTCAAAGAAGAGTTAACACCAATACTCTTCAAACTATTCCACAAAATAGAAACAGAAGGAACACTACCCAATTCCTTCTACGAAGCCACAATTACGCTGATACCAAAGCCACAAAAAGATCCAACAAAGAAAGAGAACTTCAGACCAATTTCCCTTATGAACATCGATGCAAAAATACTCAATAAAATTCTTGCCAACCGAATCCAAGAACACATCAAAATGATCATCCACCATGATCAAGTAGGCTTTATCCCGGGAATGCAGGGTTGGTTCAATATACGGAAATCCATCAATACAATCCACTACATAAACAAACTCAAAGAACAAAACCACATGGTCATTTCATTGGATGCTGAAAAAGCATTTGACAAAATTCAGCATCCCTTCATGCTTAAAGTCTTGGAGAGAACAGGAATTCAAGGCCCATACCTAAACATAGTAAAAGCAATATACAGCAAACCGGTAGCCAGCATCAAACTAAATGGAGAGAAACTTGAAGCAATCCCACTGAAATCAGGGACCAGACAAGGCTGCCCCCTTTCTCCTTATCTTTTCAATATTGTACTTGAGGTACTAGCTCGGGCAATTCGACAACATAAGGAGGTCAAAGGGATACAAATTGGAAAGGAAGAAGTCAAACTATCATTATTTGCAGACGACATGATCGTCTACCTAAGTGACCCAAAGAACTCCACTAGAGAGCTCCTACAGCTGATAAACAACTTCAGCAAAGTGGCAGGTTATAAAATCAACTCAAGCAAATCAGTGGCCTTCCTATACTCAAAGGATAAGCAGGCTGAGAAAGAAATTAGGGAAATGACCCCCTTCACAATAGCCACAAACAGTATAAAGTATCTTGGGGTGACTCTTACCAAACATGTGAAAGATCTGTATGACAAGAACTTCAAGACTCTGAAGAAGGAAATGGAAGAAGACCTCAAAAAATGGGAAAACCTCCCATGCTCATGGATCGGTAGAATCAATATAGTTAAAATGGCCATTTTGCCTAAAGCACTATACAGATTCAATGCAATACCCATCAAAATCCCAACTCAATTCTTCACAGAGTTAGAAAGAGCAATTATCAAATTCATCTGGAACAACAAAAAACCCAGGATAGCTAAAACTATTCTCAGCAACAAAAGAAAATCTGGGGGAATCAGTATCCCTGACCTCAAGCAATACTACAGAGCAATAGTGTTAAAAACTGCATGGTATTGGTACAGTGACAGGCAGGAGGATCAATGGAACAGGATTGAAGATCCAGAAATGAACCCACACACCTATGGCCACTTGATCCTCGACAAAGAGGCTGAAAACATCCAATGGAAAAAAGATAAAAAAAAAAAAAGACTTCTTTTCATATAAGACTTTCACTTGCTTGGTTAGAGTTGCACCAAGATATTTTTTATTATTTGTAGCTATTGTGAAGGGTGTTGTTGCCCTAATTTCTCAGCATGTTTATAATTTCTATAAAGGAGAGCTACTGATTTTTTTTTAGTTAGTTTTGTATCCAGAAATTTTATTGAAGGTGTAGGGGTTCTCAGATATAATCTTTTGTGTTACTTATATACACTATTATATCATCAACAAATAGCAAAACTTTAACTTCTTTCTTTCTAATTTGTAACCTCTTGATGTGCTTTAGATATTTTGTTGCTCTAGCTAAAACTACTTCAAGTATTGCATGCATATGAAGAGAGTAGTCAGACTTGTCCCGGATGTTTAGAATTATTTTAAAATTTTCTCCATTTAATTTGATGTTAACTAAATACTTGCTATATATTAATTTTATTGTGTATATGTGTAAGCCTTGTATCCCTGATCTTTCCAAGACTTTTCTGATGAAGGAGTGTTAGATTATGTCAAATTCTTGTTCAATTTCTAATGATATGATCATGTGATTCTTTTCTTTTAGTTTGTTTAGATGGTGGATTACATTCATAAATTTTCATATTTTGAACCATTCCTATATCCATGGGATGAAGTCTACTTGATCTTGATCATGGTGGGTGATGTTTCTGATGTGTTCTGGGGATTCAGTTTGTGAGTACTTTTTGGAATCTATATTCATAAGGGAAATTGGAGTGAAATTCTCTTTGTTAAGTCTTTGTGTGGTTTTCAACAAAATATTCAACTAATGATTAGCTGACTCTGAAACTACATAGCTTAAACTTCAATGTTATATGAAAAATGTATGAAAAGGAAGGCAAGCTTTATGTAAGTAGTTCTGACAAATCATTAAAAATTTGTTACGTAGCTGGAGAGATGGCTCAGCAGTTAAGTGTGCTTGTTGCTGTTACAGAAGACTTGAGATTTGTTCCTAGAATTTAAATGCTCCAAGGTATTTGTCACCCCTGTGTGGCTTCTTCAAGGCCCTGTATGAGTTTACATATCATCGCAAGAGTACACAGATACACACACATGCATGCACACACACACACATTTTTAAAAAGAGAAAAAAAACCCTACAAACTGTGCTAATAACCACAAGAAAAACAAAACTTGAAGAGAGAGAATGGTGTACATTTTAAATTGCTTAAAACATCCATAGCATAGTTCTATTTATAACAAAAGTTTTTTTTTTAATTTTAGAAATGTTGTTACCCATTTCTTACTCTATAACATATGTTTTCATTTCTTTTCATGTACACATTCCATTCTCACCAATCAGCCAATATTCACTCTAAAAATTGGAAGTACATGCATCATTTTATTACTTGTGAAACAGGATAAAACTATCTTACCCCTTGTAGCTATTAAAAAGATTAAATAATTTAGTGTATGGAAGTACCTGGCATATGAGCCCATTCATTCTTAGACATGAAGGAAGGCCTGTCTTAGATATGTTAATGAAGCAGATAAAGACCCTCATCATCCTGAAGCTTGGCCTCTGCTGCTGGTCAAAACTCCTGGAGCTAGCTGTGCAGGTCAACTTTACAGTAATTCAAATAAAAGCAAAACCAGTATTTTTTAAAGTTTGTCTCACAAACAGTTTGGGAAAGTTAGTGGCTGTCACTTAAAGTATTTGTAGTAGATTCAGGTAAGAGTTTCACGTAGACCTCAGCTCACTGTTTTTGACACCAGAAAGCTCTAAAAATGACAATATAATGACTTCCTCTTGAGTCTAGATTATCCAGCTGTGCAGTATTACAGGAACAGCATAGTGGCTTTTGTATACTCTGTGTGGGAAGCTTGAAAGAATTTAACTGACCACAAGATCAATACGAGGAAATTGCATGACACGCATGCATTAAAAGCAGAAGCATTTGCTCTGCGGGTTTGAGGCAGTGGTGAAAATGCATATTCCAGAACATGTGTGGTGATACTCTGGGTCCATTTTTGTGACTGATAGAGCATGTCTGGCACCACAATGACTGAAAAAAAATGTTATCCAACTAGCATGTTTCTAGAGAAGAACAACCTAGTGAAATTGTACTGTTAAATAGTAAAGGAGAAATTATTTTTTAAAGAAGTTAACATTAAGAAAAAATGAATTCTATATTTTGAGATTATAATAAAATTACAACATTCCTCCATTCCCTTTCCTCCACACTCACACATGACTTCTCTTTACTTCCTTTCAAATTCATGGCCTGAAGGAAGAATTCTAAAAAATAAATAAAATAAAATAAAATAAAATAAAATAAAATAAAATAAAATAAAATAAAATAAATAAGCTCTTGAGAGTCTGGGGGTAAATATAAGCTGAAAATAGAGTACTAATGGGCTATGCTGACACAACTTTACTCAGAATTATGGACAAAGGAGTGAATGTAGATAGAGAGATGCTTTACATGAGACGTAAAAAAGAGAGTTTGCCTTGTATGCTTGAATTTACTACCCCTGGAATGGATGAACCCAAACCTAGGTCACTTCCCATACATTTTCTTTTGGAAGCCCACTATTTTAATTTTGATCACATATTCATGACTTAATGGCAAATTGTTTGGAGCACATTCACATAGACTTGAGATAGGTAAATGCAGACAAATCAAAATAGATGTAGGCCATCTTTAGAAGTGTAGTTTTATTCCTGCTATTGCTGATGGGAACTGTCACTTTCTCTTGGGAAAACTATCAAGAATGCTGTCCTAAGTCAACTAACAAACTTTGAAATTCACCATTTACTTTCTTTGGAATTAGGATGAATTTTCTTCCAAGGCACCTAAAGTGTCAGTATACCTGAGGATGAAGGTTGAGATGCCCAGAACTCATCACTTTGCTTCACTTTGTGACACATATAATCTGACTTGCAGAACTCTGAAAGGAATGAATAACTAAAAATAAGGTAGAACCAGGCAAGATGACCCCTTCGTTGAATGCTATGGTGACACAAAAGATGGAACATAGGTCTGTTCTCTTACTTGAACTGTACCCATTTGGAGGCAATTGCTTGGACATCTGAATTTATAAGGACTCTGAAGCAGTCTTTCCCATCACTGGGGAAAACCACAATCAAATGTATTACTTACTCTTGGCAGAAGACCCCATGCATTCCTGCTTGAATCAAGAGCATCACACATTGTAAGTGCCTATTAATCTTGCAGGATAGAGATTAGTGCAAATATGGGGCAAGAAGAAAGATCAATTCAAGTCTATGGCTTCTGGTGAAATAACTGGACTATGGTATTTCCAGCTATATCAAATCCTAATTGATTCATGGGAGTAAAATTTTGCATAAAATGAGAGCTTTTAAAATGTATAATATATTTTCTGTAAATTCCTCAAAGGTAACTGAGTAATTATCACCTCTCTCTTTCTCTTTCACCTTCGGTATATTGCTTTTTACTTCCTTCTCTCTCTTTCCTTTTCTTCCGCTTCCACAGAGAAAGAAAGGAGAAAGTCCTTAAAATAGCAAATGAAGGAAACTATCCATTCCCTAAGATGGAAATTTTTATTAATGCAGGTTTCTTCCTTTGTCCAATAATGTGGAGTTTACAAAATAGGAGTTCTCAATTTCACCTGAAGCCACTGTCAAAAATTTCATAAGAAACTGAAGTATTTCTGCTTACCTGTCTGCAGCTCAATTTCTACAGCTAGTTTGAAAAAGATGCCAAAACCCATATCTGAGAAGAGATAAATAATAGTTTTCCTATTCCTGAAATGGCTGCATAACTCAAACTCAATTTTGACTGAGGCGCAGAAATGGAATTCTCAGCTCACAGTGAGTTTATTTCATGCAGGCAGTAACTTTTCCACATTTTCAACCATATGTTTAATTTCTTCCTTTAAAAATATCCTAAACTGCATCAGGAATCAACTTCGGCTGGCTAATGACAAGTTGACTATAAAGAATGCCTGTAAGAACCCTATTTTTTTGTTTAGGCACACTATTAACTCCACATTATTAAACTGCTTTGTTCCTTTAAGTAGCTTGGATTTCTACCTAATGTCATGAATTATAATCCTCTGTAAAGGCGTAAGTGTGATTGCTGAAAAGAAGACACATCTGTGTAAAAGAAAACATGAAGTTGTCTTTTTGTTTGTTTGTTTGTTTGTTTGTTTTTTCGAGACAGGGTTTCTCTGTATAGCTCCGGGCTGTCCTGGAACTCACTCTGTAGACCAGGCTGGCCTCGAACTCAGAAATCTGCCTGCCTCTGCCTCCCAAGTGCTGGGATTAAAGGCGTGCGCCACCACTGCCCAGCGTGAAGTTGTCTTTTGTACAAAGGAATTTAATGGTAACCAGTTTCATGTTCTTTTGCTATTTTTTACCTAAAATTTAGTTTTTGCCTCGATCTTTCCATTTATTGTGGTTTTTAGGGTTTTGGAATGCTTCAGAATTACCTGTGAATTTGGTCAACAAATAAACAAATGGTTGAGTGTTCCAACTAAATCTAAATCCTAGGACTCCAACATGCAGGAAGAGTTTTAGGAGTGATTTTACATGGTAAAGTTTAAACACAGTGAATGACAGCTCCCAAATCCTAAACAAAAACTAGAAAGTAAAAACAAACAAACAAATAAACATGGTGCCAACAAGCAGTTAGCCAAGCACCAGCACATAGCTGTACAGAAAAGGTTCTAACACTCTTCTCAGTGTTAGGAACCCATCAGGAAAGAGGATTCTTTAAAATCTCAAGGTCTAGGAGCTGGAATAAGATGCCTGGGCCTCAAGTCTCTCTTTAGAGATTACACCCAGTGCATTTGGCCTGGGGTCCAGGAATGTCTACCATGGAATTCTTCTATATGTGTTTTGTGTTGTATACAAACACAAAACAGGGGTGAGTTGGCAGATTTTACTGAGGATGGCTTTGATTACAGTATGAGCCAAAGGCTCAATCTGACAGCTCTGTGTGGTGTCTGATTTGAAAATCTCCTTAAGGTTATTGCTTGAATAAAGACTTTTCCTTAAATGTTACACAATAAAAATTTTACATAGTTTCATAATTGAGACTAAATGAATCTATAGAAGGCTGCTAACACCACTTTTTATGAAGTAAGTGGGCACTCTGCATTTCTGTTAGGAACTCTCTAGAAAGAAAAACTTATGTTGCTCTGTAAGGGTCCTCTGTCTATCTATCTATCTATCTATCTATCTATCTATCTATCTATCATCTATCTATTTAACTATATCTCTTTTCCACTCCCTCTCCCTACTTCTCCCTCCCTCCTCCTTTTCCCAACTCTCCCTCACTTAATAATAATAAAAATATCCACTTACCTCATGAGTTGATGAGTTCTGGTGTTGCCTCAGCCTTCAGAGGTCAGGTTGCTTCCTGCAGACTGCCCTCGTTTCTCACTTCCAGTTTCTGCATGCGCACTTTCTCCTCTGGCAGCAATATCTGATTTCAGTAGCAAAGATTCCAAGAAAGATCTTTTCTTTTTCCAGTGTATAAGTTCAACTATAGAACAAATTTCATCAGATAGTTCCCGGGGCACCCTGGGAGTTACTGTAACTCCCACTCCCAATTTAGGTCAGACTGACAGTGAAACATGGTAAAATGGTTGGCTGAATCTCAGTACCTACTGAGGAGGACTCCTCAGAGACTACACATATTAAACAAGGGGAAAGAGATGCATGTGATTCATTAAACTAGTTAGCTGCTGTGAATCTCCTTACTAATTACAAGAGGTCTGGATCTGTGGGGACAGCTCTACCCTAGTTGTGTATGGTGGTAGAGCTCCACGCACAATGCTGTGTTTGAAGAGCAGCAATATGAAGACATATATTGTCTTTCTGCTTCCAGGGGCATGATTGGAAGAAGCCATTGTGGTATTCTGGACAGTGTTTGTAGCCAACACTGTAAAGCAAACACTAGAGATATCAGCATTTCAAGCTTTTGTTTATGTTGGGTTGGTAATTACCATCATAGGATAGATGGCTTATACTTGAACTCTGCTATCATTTATTTTCCTCTTTCTGTTACTCTAACTAACATTGGAAATAACGTTTTAAGGAGGAAAATTCTTGGCAATATTGCCTTTGGCTTTGTGGTTAGGCAATAAACAATGCCAGAGAGGGTAGTAGAATGTGCTGTTTGCTTCATAATGGCAAGGAAGCAAAGAAAAAGGAAAAGGCAGAGTGAAGGTCCTAAGTAACCCCTTCAAAACACTTCAGGGTCACCCAGTTTTCCATTACCGTTCTCCATGTCCTAAAGGATGCACAACAGGTAGAAGACCCAGCCACCATTCTGTAGGCATTTTGAAGAACATTGATCCAAATTTTCACAGTATTTATATTTATATGCTATCCTTCCTTAGAGACTTTTGGACTTTTCTTGTATCAAAAACCCCTCTGAATATCCAAAAATCCTATTAAATCCTCTTGAGAGCAATATTTTTAAAAATATAACTTAAAACCCATAGGATTATACAGTCAATAATTTAAAAGTTATCATGCTAATTTGAGCCTGTTACTGTATCTACTTTCCCTCAGGATCCATTTTTGTCCCTAAAGTTCTTTCAGACAGGAACAATTCTCAGTTAGAGTTATTGAATTTGGCATGGCAACCCCATCCAAACACTTGATGTCCTGTCTTTCTCCTGGAGGTGGACTTTGCAAGCTCCCTCTCCCCACTGTAGGGCATTTCATCTAAGGTCCCTCACTTTGAGTCCTAAGAGTCTCTCACCTCCCAGGTCCCTGGTATATTCTAGAGGGTTCCTCCACCTCCTATCTCCGGAGGCTGCCTGTTTCTATTTTTTTCTTCTGGTCCTTAGAGATTCAGTCCTGTTCATTCCCAATACCTGTTCATGTTACCTTTTCCCTTCCCTGTCCCCTTTCCCACCCGGATCCCTTCCTTCCTCTGCCCCACCCCAATAGTGATTGCTTCTTTTCCCTCCCAAGTGAAAATGAGGCATCCTCCTCATTTGGGTCCTGAAAACTCTTAAGACACTGAGCCACCAACCAGGCAGCATACACCTTGTTGGTGGCTCAGTGTCTAAGAGTTGTATATACGTATGTATATATATAGCAGAGGACTACCTGGTCTGGACTCAGTGGGAGAAGATGTACCTAACTGTTGAGAGACTTGAGGCCCCAGGGAGTGGGGAGGTCCAGTGAGGTGGGGTTGTGGGAATGGGGATATCCTCTTAGATATGGCGTGGGGTAGGAGGTATGGGATAAGGAACAGTCAGAGGGAAGACTGGGAGTGGGATAAAGACTGGACTGTAATAAAAAAGATTAACAAATGAAAACAATAACAGCATGAAAATTTAAAAGTTATCAATACATCATGAATAAATTTGTTATACAGAAAGATACACTCTTGCAGGAGTAAGTTCAATTGTTCAGTAAAAATAGATGTTTCCCTTTCTTTTGTGCTAGTATACTTCACAGACTTGAGGATTACATAGAGTTCCCAGAGACTTCAAGTAAGTATTCTTGGAATGTAGATGGAAACATTTTAGTAAAGATGCCCATATAATTCCTCAGCTTTAATAAAGATGCCTGTGTAATTTCCCACCTTAAACATCCCCAGTTCCTTTCAATTCTCCTTGGGATAAAGTCAGAAATTATTAGCCTGCTACACAGGCCTTGAGACAATTTGCCAGGACATAGTTTCCTGAGCTCCGACTTTTCAAATTAAACTCAGACTACACTGAGCAACATGTAATTTCAGGAATTAAGAGTATTTTCTCATCATAAGCCATTTATATAGAATGAGTACATATCTATATAAGCTCTGCCCCCTTTCTGCTATTTTACATGGGAAACTTACTGTCATAGTTTGTGATTCAATTTAACTTGCACACATTATTACTCCTAAGCAGACTTGTATTCTGAAAATTTTGTTAGATTTTTCAGAAAACCCAAAGAAAACATAGAAAAAAATAAGAAAAATTCTTGGACTGTAAACATCCTCAGATAATCCTTGAAAGAGAGGGTGGTTAGAGGAGTCTCTCTATGATAGGTTTAAATATCAACTTGCCACCACCACCAAAAATCACCTGGGAAGAAAGAATCTCATTTAAGAAATTCTCTTGAGTAAATCAGGTTGCCCTCTGGGTATGTCTATGGGGGATTGACTTGATCATTAATTGACCCTGGCCATGGTGGATGCCGCCATCCTTTAGGCTTGGCCCTATATTATAGAAAATTGAAAAAAGAAAAGGTAGTTAAGCATTAGCAACTGAAATTGAGAAGTGCGGGTGCATTGATTTCTTTTTGTTCTTGAATATGGATGTGGTTTGACCAGATATCTTAAGCTTCTGCCTCTGTGACATCCCTGAAGTGATGGTCTGTTACCTGGAATAATAAACCACCCTTTCCTCTCCAAGTTTGTTTTATTTACTTATTCATTTATTGACCAGAATATTTTAACATCTGAAATTAAGTGCAAAATTCTCCATTATAAAGTAAGTCTATATTACTTAAACTATTTGAATGCCTATTTTAACTCTGCATCAAGAATGAATGTGAGAATACATGATTTAAGCAGATTAATTATTGAGTCAACAAAAAGTTAAACTCCTGTATATTTATGAATATTTTAAAAAATATTATACTGCTATCAATAGCAGTTCTTTTTTGCTATTTTCCATTTGTCCTTTCCAAGGAACAGTGTTTTTTATGTTTTTATAGTATTCTGTTTAATATAGCAATATTGTAAGATAGCTCATATAATTGTCTCTTTGTTATAACACCAGAGTTGAGAACAGGTGAAATGTTTGCTCACAATCATGGAGCTATTAAAGTATTTCAGTCCAAACATGGAATCGGAGCTCTATTCTTAACTGCTAAGAAGAAGTTTTGGCCTTATCAGTAAATTTGATTTTTCAAATGTGTATGATGTCAGTATGTATGTGCCCAGAGACAAACCTATTTAAGCATATGTAGATTGCATAAATTGTTTTGATCCTCTGGTTTAAACATTTGACTGTAGAACTGGTATTAATAATTCATCATCTTCAGGACATTAAAAACTTTTTAACCAGGATTGGTTGGGGAGAAAAATGTTGTTTCTCAGGCATTGGCCATTTTCATGCCAATTGAGATCTCGGCTTCTTAGTTTCTATGAAGGTGTCTTCTTGATCCAGTGCTAGGATGTTCATATGGGCTTTTAATATAATAAACTGCATTTACTATGACCTACACCTTAAGACCTAATGGTGTCACATCTCGGACTCTCATTGGAAAAAATGGTTTGCTAAAACTTAAAGCATACAGGAATGACAAAATTTATGGTTTTCATTTTAACGTTTCCATTTTTATTTCTACAATTTATCCCATGCTTGTGTGTGGTGTGCATGTGTAAATGTATGGGTTCTCTCTCTCTCTCTCTCTCTCTCTCTCTCTCTCTCTCTCTCTCTCTCTCTCTCTCTCTCTCCCTCTCTCTCTCTCTCTCTCTGTGTGTGTGTGTGTGTGTGTGTGTGTGTGTGTGTGAGAGAGAGAGGGGGGGGAGGGAAGGAGGGAGGGAGGGAGGGAGGGAGGGAGAGTGAGAGAGTGCCTGTATATGGTTGCTTGTGCTGGCCTGAGACTGGTGTTGTGAATCATCCTTAGTCAGTCTCCTCCTTCCACACTGAGGCAGAGTCCATAATTCAAACTCGGAGCTTGTGGATAAGCTTAGCGTGCTAACCAGTATGTGCTAGCATGCTTCCCACTTGACCTTCTGGGCCCAGAAGCATATGGAGACTGTTCAAACTACCTGATAGCTTAGGTTTCTGGGAATCCTAACTAAACATTTTAACCCACTAAACCGTCTTCTTATTCCCTTTATTTCATTCTTGAAATTTAAAATTTTAAAATTGCAGCTTGTGAAATGTATGTTTCCTCAGTTTGAAATGTGCTTAGTCTCTTTTACATTTCGGCCAAACTGTCTCTTGTCTGCACTTCTAAGAATCAAAGAGTCCTGTGCATCATTCAGCTCTCCACCATTAATAGAATACCCCAAGCAATCAATTATGAAGATACATGGCTTGTTTACAATTGTAATCTGTTACTGGTCCATGGTGTTTGCTGTTCCCATCTTTGTGGTCCCATTACATTGGGCCTGTGATGAGGCCCCACGTCATGGCAGAAGGACAAGGCACAGAACCTCCTGCCCAATATGTCAGCCAGCAAAGAAGAGACTGGAAAGGATGAAAATTCAAGAGACCTGCAGCCAAATATTACACAGGGCTTGGGGGAACCCTGCAGAAAAGGGGTGGGGGAAGTATTATAAGAACTAAGGGGTTTAAAATGCCAGAAGATCACAGCCCACAAATCAACTAAACAAACCATAAGGAAAAATCAGAAAAAAATCTTGAAACATAATCACCCTCACATACTCCTAGTAAGAGGTGATCAGAAAAGCCTCCCTGTGATGGTTAGGTTTAAATGTCAACTATAAGAAGGACACACGGCCTCATAGAGACTTGAAGCAGTAACCATGGTGCTTGCATGAGTCCTCCCTAGACCCTTTAAATATATGCTGTGATTGCTTAGCTTGAGGCTTTTAATAGATTCTCAATAATGACAGTGGTCTTAACTCTGACTCTTTTGCCTGCTTTGGACACCCTTTTCCTCCCATTGGATTACCTCATCCAGAGCTGAGATGAGGAGTTTTGCTGAGTCTTATTACATCTTGTTATGCTATGTTTGGTTCATATCTCTGGGAAGCCTGCCCTTTTCTGAAGGAAAACAAAAGATGAGTGGATCTGGGGGAGAGAAAAGTGGGGAAGTTGGGGAAAGAACAAATATTATGATCAAGATGTATTATATGAGAAAGAAAATTAAAAAAAATAAAAGATCCTCCCCCAAAACAGAGTTCCAGAATCCTCACTGGTGGCATGACCACATTGACTTTACAACCCCTCACAAGCTCCTGTCTCTCAAGCAGTGGTTGCATTTTGAGGGCCAACTCATTAGCAAATTGGTGGGGATAAGGATAGTTTGACTAGTTTATCTCCCTCAATAACAAATTACTTCATTTTCTTTTTCCCCCAATTGAATTCTCCTCCTCCTCCTCTTCCTCCTCTTTCTCTTCCTCCTTCTCCTTCTCCTCTTCTTCCTCCTCCTCTTCCTATTCCTTCTCTTCATCCTCCTCTTTCTCTTCCTCCTTAAACATTACATCGAAACCGAAGCTTCCTCCTCCCAGTCCCTAACCTTACCTCCTCTCTCCCCAAGATCCAGTCCTGCACAGCTTCCTTCAAATTGCTTCATTTTTCTCAGGGTTGTCACGCCCATTTTACCTTCACAAATTTTATCACATCTCTGCAGGACTTTGTCGGAATATTACTCTTTACTACTGAGTCATCTCAATTTCTCTGTTATGTATTAAATTAGAAAGTAAGTGTGTATCGGTACACAGTTTAATATCTGTAAACTCCCTGGGTCAATACATCTTTGTCTGGTCACATTAAGATAAACGAATGTAGAAAGCATTGACTAGAGATGGCTGCATCTTGCACAGAGCGCTACGAGTGCACACACATCCTTCAGGAAATACTGCTCAAGGCTTCCGAGGAAGAGCCATCTGTCACCTCTGTCCTGTCTCAAGTACGTGGCATAAAGGGTGCTCTCCAGTCAGGTGCTTATGGATTACACGTGCAGCTTTCACCCGTGGCGTTTTGTGTGCACATGTGTCAACCCTGGTTATTGTCAGGTCCTGCGAGGAGGCAAGCCCTTGGCAAAACTGCACAATAAAAAATCATCCTCACATCACTCTCCCTCGTCCTTCTCTATTTTTCTTACCTCTAGAGAAATGTAGCCACCCACGCTTTGCTTGCTCACCCTGCGTTGAATGCTCAATTATGGCTTGTCCTGTATAAGCAGAAATCTTTCTTGGGAGAGATCATTTTCTCCCTGCTATATTCCTTCATTACCTCTGTTCTGCCTCAAAACTTTATTAGATAGCTTTCCTGGTTAATATTCTTTCAGATATGTGGTTGGTGGCACTCTGATTTAATAGACTGCTTCTTGATGAATTTTCTAATTGGGGAAAATATGACCAAATATTGTAGTCTTAGCAAAATAGGGCTTTGAATACTAATGTCAAGAGTGGCCTCAAGCCATGCTCTGGTTCTCTAATAGTGTGCCAGCAGGAGTCTAAATACTTTTACTCTATAGCTAATTCTCTGGTAGGAATCCCTTCAATATCCCACATCACACTACAGAGTCTAGAAAGTCTACATCATTTGATAGCAAAGTCTCATTAATTTTCTTTTTTTTTATTCGATATAATTTATTTACATTTCAAATGATTTCCCCTTTTCTAGCCCCCCCCACTCCCCGAAAGTCCCGTAAGCCCCCTTCTCTTCCCCTGTCCTCCCTCCCACCCCTTCCCAGAATTTGGGATCCTCAAAAACAACACAAATAAAAAACATGCAAAAAGTTCCTTCAATGGTTTAAAAATAACTACTAGAGTTTTGGGGTTTGAATATATATGTATATATATACATATATATATATATATGTATATATATACATATATATATGTGGAAATTAACTAGAAGCACACTGCATTGCACCCTCTGTTCTCACTTGTTTTTCTTCTTTAGCAAAGGAGGCACGTGCCTCATGAAGAGGTAACCATGAACATGGATGTATACAGGCAAACTTAATTACAAAGCAAAGAACACAGAGCTAGAATCAAAGACAGTTTAGCATCAATGTTTAATGCTCACTCTTGCTCAAATCTAGCTCACTTTCCAGCATCCCTTTTCTTTTATTGAAGGACACTAGACTGGACATGATTGAAGTGGACATGCCTCCAATCTGTTGTTGGAGATCAGGCTGGGAACCCATTTGATTCGGTGGAAGTGACTCAATAGTACATCTTTGTACATAGTTAAAATATAAAACAGTGACTGCTATTCCAGTTGACTGACAATTGTCTTTTTTTTTCTTATATTGAGAACAGATTTTTCCCAACATAATATAACCTGATTACAGTTTCCTTTTCCTCTATTCATCCCAAATTCTCTCTACCTCCCATCCTATCCAGATATACCCTTTTCTGCCTCTCATTGGAAAACAATAATATAGCAAAATAGGATAAAAACAAAAGTAATACATCAGAATAGGACAAAACAAACAGAAGGAAAGAATCCAGGATAACACACAAGAAACATATAGACAGAGACTCACACTTACATACTTAGGAATCCCACAAAAACACTACACTAGAAGCAATGATGTATGCATAAAGGACATGTAGTATAAAAAGAGAGAAAAAGTGGTGTGCACCCGGAGACAGTCTGGGAGCTCACAGCACAGCTTATTCCTGTGCCACAGAGCTTAGGCTCCAGTCCAGAGGCCTCTGGCGGTAGCCCTCAGACCTCTCCACTTCCGAATGTAGATCAGCCTGGGCGGCAACACTACATCTCCAGGTCCTGCAAGAGGCAAGAGGGGCTTCCGGGCGGCCAGCAGGGAGAAGTCGGTGTGCTCCAGTGAATCCAGCAGGCCCCGGTGGGAGCCTTCAGGTGTCTGCTTCAGGATCTGAACAGCCTGGGCAACAGCACCCTGTCTACAGGCAGTGCAGGAGGTAAGCTGTGCACCAGAGGCCACCTGGGAAAGGGCAGCTTGCACTGGTGAGTCCAGCATTGACAAGACCAACTAACACCAGTGAGAACTAGATGGCAAAAGGCAAACGCTGGAACATCACTAACAGATATCAAGGCAATATGGCAACATCTGAACCCAACTATCCTTTACCAGCATGTCCTGGATACCCCATCACACCAGTAAAACAAGATTTGGATTTAAAATCACTGGTCATGATGCTGGTACAGGAACACATGAAGGACATACTTAAAGAAATTCAGGAGAAAATGGATCAAAAGTTAGAAGCCCTTGCAAGGGAAAAACAAAAATAATTGAAAGAAATCCAGGGGAATACAAAAGCCAATAATGAGGAAACGCAAAAAAAACTTAAAGAAATACAGGAGAACTTTGGTCAACAGGCTGAGGTCATGAAAGAGGAAACACAAAAATCTCTTAAAGAATTACAGGAAAGCAGAAACAAGCAAGTGCAGGAGCTAAGCAAAACCATCCAGGACCTAAAATCAGAAGTAGAAACAACTAAGAAAACTCATTGGGAGACAACTTTGGAGATAGAAAGCCTTGGGAAGAAATCAGGGGACAGAGATGCAAATATCAACAACAGAATACAAGAGATAGAAGAAAGAATCTCAGATGCTAAAGATACCATAGAAACCATGGACTCAACAGTTAAAGAAAATGCAAAATGCAAAAAGCTTGTAACCCAAAATATCCAGGAAATTCAGGACACAATGAGAAGACCAAACCTAAGGATTATCTGCATAGATGAGAGTGAAGATTTACAACTTAAAGGGCCAGCAAATATCTTCAATAAATTTATGGAAGAAAACTTCCCTAACCTAAAGAGAGAGATGCCCATGAATATACAAGAAGCCTACAGAACTCCAAACAGACTGGACCAGAACAGAAATACTTCCTGTCACATAATAATCAAAACACCAAATGTAATAAACAAAGAAAGAATATTAAAGGCAGTAAGAGAAAAAGGCCAAGTAACATATAAAGGAAGACCTATCAGAATCACAGGAGACTTTTCACCTGAGACTATGAAGGCTAGAAGACCCTGGGCAGATCTCATGCAGACTCTAAGAGAACACAAATGCCAGCCAAAACGACTATATCCAGCAAAACTCTCAATCACTGTAGATGGAGAAACTAAGATATTCCATGACAAAACCAAGTTTACCCAATATCTATCCACAAACCCAGCCCTACAAAGGATAATAGGAGGAAAACACTAATACAAGGAGGGAAACTTCACCCTGGAAAAAGCAAGATAGTAACCTTTCATCAAACACAAAAGAAGTTAACCAATCAAATTTAAAAAATAACGTCAAAAATAACAGGAAGTAACAATCACTATTCCTTAATATCTCTTAACATCAATGGATTCAATGCCCCAATAAAAAGACATAGACTAACTGACTGGATACGTAAACAGGACCCTACATTTTGCTGCTTACAGTAAACACACCTAAGGGTCAAAGACAAACACTACCTTAGAGTAAAAGGCTGGAAGACAATTTTACAAGCAAATGGTCTCAGGAAACAAGCTGGAGTAGGAATTTTAATATCAGATAAAATTGACTTTCAATCCAAAGTCATCAAAAGAGACTCTGAGGGACACTTCTTGCTGGTCAAAGGAAAAATACAACAAGAAGAACTCTCAATCCTGAACATCTATGCTCCAAATGCAAGGGCACCCTCTTTCGTAAAAGAAAATTTATTAAAGCTCAAAGCACACATTGCACCTAACACAATAATTGTGGGTGACTTCAACACTGCACTTTCCTCTATGGACCGATCAGGAAAACAGAAACTAAACAGGGACACAATGAAACTAATTGAAGCTTTGGACCAATTAGATTTAACAGATATATATATATAGAACATTCTATCCTTAAGCAAAAAAATATACCCTTTTCTCAGCACCTCATGATACCTTCTCCAAAATCGACCATATAATTGGTCACAAGACAGACCTCAACAAATATAAGAAGATCAAACTAATCCCATGCCTCCTATCAGATCACTATGGAGTAAAAGTGGTCTTCAATAGCAACAAAAACAACAGAAAACCCACATACACGTGGAAACTGAACAATATTCTACTCAATGATACCTTGGTCAAGGAACAAATAAAGAAAGAAATTAAAGACTTTTTAGAAAACAATGGAAATGAAGACACAACATACCCAAATCTATGGGACACAATGAAAGCAGTGCTAAGAGGAAAACTCATAGCCCTGAGTGCCTCCAAAAAGAAAATGGAGAGAGCATACATTACCAGCTTAATGACACACCTGAAAGCCCTAGAACAAAAAGAAGCTATTTCGCCCAGGAGGAGTAGAAGGCAGGAAATCATCAAACTCAGGGCCGAAATCAATCAAGTAGAAACAAAGAGAACCATACAAAAAATCAACAAAACCAGGAGCTGGTTCTTTGAGAAAATCAACAAGATAGATAAACCCTTAGCCAGACTTCCCAAAGTCACAGAGAAAGTATCCAAATTAACAAACTTAGAAATGAAAAGGGAGATATAACAACGAAAACTGAGGAAATCCAAAAAATCATCAGATACTACTACAAGAGCCTGTATTCAACACAACTGGAGAATCTGGAGGAAATGGACAATTTCCTTGACAGATACCAAATACCAAAATTAAATCAGGACCAAATAGATCATCTAAACAGTCCCATAATGCCTAAAGAAATAGAAGGAGTCATAGAAAGTCTTCCAACCAAAAAAAACACAGGACCAGATGGTTTCAGTGAAGAATTCTATCAGTCCTTCAAAGAAGAGTTAACACCAATACTCTTCAAACTATTCCACATAATAGAAACAGAAGGAACGCTACCCAATTCCTTCTACGAAGCCACAATTATGCTGATACCAAAACAAAAAAAGATCCAACAAAGAAAGAGAACTTCAGACCAATTTCCCTTATGAACATCGATGCAAAAATACTCAATAAAATTCTTGCCAACCGAATCTAAGAACACATCAAAACGATCATCCACCATGATCAAGTAGGCTTTATCCCGGTAATGCTGGGTTGCTTCAATATACGGAAATCCATCAATGCAATCCACTTCATAAACAAACTCAAAGAAAAAAAAAACACATGGTCATTTCATTGGATGCTGAAAAGCATTTGACAAAATTCAGCATCCTTTCATGCAGAAAGTCTTAGAAAGAACAGGAATTCAAGGCCCATACCTAAACATAGTAAAAGCAATATACAGCAAACCGGTAGCCAGCATCAAACTAAATGGAGAGAAACTTGAAGCAATCCCACTGAAATCAGGGACTAGACAGGGCAGCCCCCCCCCTCCTTATCTTTTCAATATTGTACTTGAGGTACTAGCTCAGGCAATTCGACAACATAAGGAGGTCAAAGGGATACAAATTGGAAAGGAAGAAGTCAAACTATCATTATTTGCAGATGACATGATAGTCTACCTAAGTAACCCAAAAAACTCCACTAGAGAATTCCTACAGCTGATAAACAACTTCAGCAAAGTGGCAGGTTATAAAATCAACTCAAGCAAATCAGTGGCCTTCCTATACTCAAAGGATAAGCAGGCTGAGAAAGAAATTGGGGAAATGACCCCCTTCACAATAGCCACAAACAGTATAAAATATCTTGGGGTGACTCTTACCAAACATGTGAAAGATCTGCATGACAAGAACTTCAAGACTCTGAAGAAGGAAATGGAAGAAGACCTCAAAAAATGGGAAAACCTCCCATGCTCATGGATCGGTAGAATCAATATAGTTAAAATGGCCATTTTGCCAAAAGCAATATACAGATTCAATGCAATACCCATCAAAATCCCAACTCAATTGTTCACAGAGTTAGAAAGAGCAATTATCAAATTCATCTGGAACAACAAAAAACCCAGGATAGCTAAAACTATTCTCAGCAACAATAGAAAATCTGGGGGAATCAGTATCCCTGACCTCAAGCAATACTACAGAGCAATAGTGTTAAAAACTGCATGGTATTGGTACAGTGACAGGCAGGAGGATCAATGGAACAGGATTGAAGATCCATAAATGAACCCACACACCTATGGCCACTTGATCCTCAACAAAGAGGCTGAAAACATCCAATGGAAAAAAGATAGCCTTTTCAGCAAATGGTGCTGGTTCAACTGGAGGTCAGCATGCAGAAGAATGCGAATTGATCCATCTTTGTCTCCTTGTACTAAGCTCAAATCCAAATGTATCAAGGACCTCCACATAAAGCCAGACACTCTGAAGCTGATAGAAAAGAAACTGGGGAAGACCCTTGAGGACATCGGTACAGGGAGAAAGTTTCTGAACAGAACACCAATAGCGTATGCTCTAAGAGCAAGAATTGACAAATGGGACCTCATAAAATTACAAAGTTTCTGTAAGGCAAAGGACACCCTCAAGAGGACAAATCGGCAACCAACAAATTGGGAAAAGATCTTCACCAATCCTACATCAGATAGAGGGTTAATATCCAATATATATAAAGAACTCAAGAAGTTAGACTCCAGAAAACCGAACAACCCTATTAAAAAATGGGGTACAGAGTTAAACAAAGAATTCTCACCTGAAGAACTTCAGATGGCAGAGAAGCATCTTAAAAAATGCTCAACTTCATTAGTCATTAGGGAAATGCAAATCAAAACAACCCTGAGATTTCATCTTACACCACTCAGAATGGCTAAGATTAAAAATTCAGGAGACAGCAGGTGTTGGAGAGGATGTGGAGAAAGAGGAACACTCCTCCACTGCTGGTGGGGTTGCAAATTGGTACAACCACTCTGGAAATCAGTCTGGCGGTTCCTCCGAAAACTGGGCACCTCACTTCCAGAAGATCCTGCTATGCCACTTCTGGGCATATACCCAGAGGATTCCCCACCATGTAATAAGGATACATGTTCTACTATGTTCATAGCAGCCCTATTTATAATTGCCAGATGCTGGAAAGAACCCAGGTATCCCTCAACAGAAGAGTGGATGCAAAAAATGTGGTATATCTACACAATGGAGTACTATTCAGCCATTAGAAACAATGAATTCATTAAATTCTTAGGCAAATGGATGGAGCTAGAGAACATCATACTAAGTGAGGTAACCCTGACTCAAAAGGTGAATCATGGTATGCACTCACTAATAAGTGGATGCTAACCTAGAAAACTGGAATACCCAAAACATAATCTGCACATCAAATGAGGTACAAGAATGAAGGAGGAGTGGCCCCTTGTTCTGGAAAGACTCAGTGAAGCAGTATTCGGCAAAACCAGAACGGGAAGTGGGAAGGGGTGGGTGGGAGGACAGGGGAATAGAAAGGGGCTTATGGGACTTTCGGGGAGTGGGGGGCTAGAAAAGGGGAAATCATTTGAAATGTTAATAAAAAATTATATCGAATAAAAAAAAGAATCCTTGAAAAAAAATGGGGTACAGAGTTAAACAAAGAATTCTCAACTGAAGAACTTCGGATGGCGGAGAAGCATCTTAAAAAATGCTCAACTTCATTAGTCATTAGTGAAATGCAAATCAAAACAACCCTGAGATTTCACCTTACACCAGCCAGAATGGCTAAGATTAAAAATCCAGGAGACAGCAGGTGTTGGAGAGGATGTGGAGAAAGAGGAACACTCCTCCACTGCTGGTGGGGTTGCAAATTGGTACAACCACTCTGGAAAGCAGTCTGGCGGTTCCTCCGAAAACTGGGCACCTCACTTCCAGAAGATCCTGCTATACTACTCCTGGGCATATACCCAGAGGATTCCCCCCCATGTAATAAGGATACATGCTCTACTATGTTCATAACAGCCCTATTTATAATTGCCAGATGCTGGAAAGAACCCAGGTATCCCTCAACAGAAGAGTGGATGCAAAAATGTGGTATATCTACACAATGGAGTACTATTCAGCCATTAGAAACAATGAATTCATGAAATTCTTAGGCAAATGGATGGAGCTAGAGAACATCATACTAAGTGAGGTAACCCTGACTCAAAAGGTGAATCATGGTATGCACTCACTAATAAGTGGATATTAACCTAGAAAACTGGAATACCCAAAACATAATCCACACATCAAATGCGGTACAAGAAGAAAGGAATAGTGCCCCCCTGTTCTGGAAAGACTCAGTGAAGCAGTATTCGGCAAAACCAGAATGGGGAAGTGGGAAGGGGTGGGTGGGAGGACAGGGGAAGAGAAGGGGGCTTGCGGGACTTTCGGGGAATGGGGGGTTAGAAAAGGGGAAATCATTTGAAATGCAAATAAAAAATATATCGAATAAAAAAGAGAGAGAGAAAATGTGTATCATAAAATAAAAATTAAAAATATGATTAAGTTTTTTTAAAAGTTCCTGACATTATGAGACAAGAAACTTTCAGAAATGCTGTTAAGTTTGTTTTTTGTAGATCATCTACTGCAGGACATGCAATCTACTATTAAGCATAGTGTGTTTCTCCAGTGAGAATCCCTTGGAGAAAACTAAATTTTATTTGCAAATGGTAAGCAATTGGAGATTGCTTCTGGGTTAGGGATAGGAGCATATGCCCAATATTCCTTCCTGCTCTAGGACATTATCAGGTGCAGGTCGTGAACATTCTGTGTGTGCTGTCTTAGTCTCTGTGAGTTCATATGCACATTTATCATGTTGTTCAAAATGTCTTTGTTTCTTTGGCATTTAGCATCCATTCTTACTCTTACATACTTTTATCATGAGATTTCATAGATTTCCCTAAGACCTAAGAGGTAGTGATTTGATGAAGACATACCATTTAGAATTAAGTGTTCCTAGGTCTCTCATTCTCTGCATATTGTAGGGCTGTGGCTCTCTGTATTTGTTCCATCTGCTGAGGGGAAGAGGTTCTATAATGACAGCTGAGCAAGGCACTGATGTGTGAGTATGGTGAAATATTATTATTAGTCATTTTATTGCAACAGTCTTTTAGTATAACAACAGACTTGGGGTTTTGCCATGGGTCCTGGGCTATCTATTCTCAGGATCATGGTCTCCTAAGCAGTGTTGGATATGAATTCTATCTTGTAGAGTGAGCTTTAATTCAAATCAGATAATTGTTAGTTACTCTCACAATCTTTGTGCTACCATTGAACTAGCATATCTTGTAGATAAGGCACCATTATAGGCAGAAGGAATTATGGCCAGATTTATGTTTATAGTTCATTTTTGATAATGGACAGAGTAATTTTACATACTAGGATGTAGGAGTAAAGGCTCTCTGCGGGCACTAGCTCAACTTCATGTTCAATGAGTTGTGTAGGGGTTTACTTCAGCAATGGTTTCTTGCTGTTAGCACGAGAAGAGCAACCTATAGGACTGAGAACAGTCTGGGTTGTTTATGGATTCCTATGGACCTGTTTTGGCCAACAACTCAACAAGCTCTATCCCATTCCCAGTACAAAAAGCTATATTTAGTGGCAAAAGATATACATTAGGGGCTCTGTCTTTCCCATTATTTGGTAATTTCATTTAGATTACCTTCATAAATGCATCCATTTTAAGAATCCTCTAATGTAGTAGCTGTCCATACTACTACTCAAACGACTACTAATTTTTAGCCACCTCTCACCATTTCCTTCACTCATCTCCATCTTTCCTTCTTCTTTCCACTTGTTCTAGCTCCTCCAATCCATATAACTATCTATCTATTCTATCACATTTTCCTCCAAAGATATATCTGCTCCAACTAGTCCCTTACTCTATACCTTGTGTCTGTAGTTCAACATATTATTTTCTTAGTTATCATTGACTTAAGTGCTAATATCCACATATAAGTGAATATGTATTTGTATTTGTCTTACTGAGTCTGAGTTATCTCACCCAGAATGTTTTTTATTTCTAAGTCTATCCATTTGTCTGTAAATTTCATAATTTCATTTTTAATGGCTGAGTCTTATTCTATTACAAATATATACCATGTTTTCTTCATCCTTCCATAAGTGGAGGGACATCGAGGTTGTTTTTAATTTTTCACTATTACTATTAAAGCAGCACTGAAAGTAGTTAAGCAAGTGTCTTTATGGTAGGATGAAGTCTTCTTTGAGTATGTGTCCAAGAGTGTGATATAGCTGGATCTTGAGAAACATTGATTCTCAACTTTCTAAGGAACCACCACCCTGATTTCCATAGTAGCTGCTCAAGTTTTCACTCTGATGAACAATGAATGATTGATCAATGATATCTAATGGAAGACCCAGACATAAATCCACATACCTATGTATGCCACATTTTTGAGAAAAAGAAACCTGAAATACATATTGGAAAAGAGAAAGTATTTTCAACAAATGGTGCTGGCCAAACTAAATGGCTGCATAGGGAAGAATACAAATAAATCTATACCTCTTAAGTTTAATCAGCAATAAGTCCCAGAAGCTGAAAAATTCAAGGCTAGACTAGATTGTGTGGAGGTAAAACGCTTCTAACCTAGGCCTAGGTTAGAAAAACTCAATTCCAAATGCAATAAAGGCCTCATCATAAACCAGTTACATTCTACTTGATTGAAGATAAAGTAGGAAGTAGCCTTGAACTCATTGGCACAGAAAAAGACTTTCTAACCAGAACACTGTAAGGACACTAAGATTTTCAATTAACAAATGAGACCTCATGAAGATGAAAAGTTTCTGCACATCAAAGAACACTGTCATCTGAACAAAGCATCAGCCTATAGAATTAGAAACAATGTTTACCAACTACGCATTTGAGAGAGGGCTGATATTCAAAATATATTTTAAAAACTCAAGAAACTATATCTCAAAAAACAACCCAATTTCAAAATAAGGTTCATATCTGAATAGGGAATTCTCAAAAGAGGAAACACAAACAGCTGCACAACACTTGAAATGTTCAACACACATAGACATCACAGTAATGCAAATCAAACTGTGTTGAGATTCCATCTTAATCCTGTCAGAACTCATGCTGGGAGGATATTGAGCAAGAGGAAGAATGCTAGGCCTATTGCCTGCTTTTTGCCATCTAGAACATGATTGCAGTGTCAGATTTCTACTAAAATGTTTGTGAAGTATTATATATTCCCTTTGGTCATATAACATTTGTGAAAACTTATCTTTTATTCTACTGATGTGATTGTCATCTTCTAGGCTTCTAACCTAGGCAAAGTCCTGGAAGCTTCTAGCATACATTTAATCCAGGCCTTGAATGTTTTCAGCCTCTGAGACTTACTGCTGAATAAGCTCAATCTTTCTTGTTCTTTCTGATTTCTGGCTGGCTGCTTCAACTGCTGTTCTGGATCAAACTCCTCTCCAAGCTGACTGATTCAATCTGTCTTCTCTCAGTTTCTCACTGAATTGCTCTACTTGACATCATACTAATCTTGGCACTATGTTCTAAACCTCTGGCTCCTTTTCATTCTCTGGATTTTTCTAGCTTCACCAATATCTAGCTTGTTCCCTCTTGCAACCTGTGTTTCTATAACTGTTCCAGTAAAGCTCCCTCCTGCTTCCTTCTACAATGCTCCTTATATCATCCATTTCCCCTCTCCTCTCCTGAGAGTTGGGCATATTCTACTCTGTCAAATCTTTCTCTGATTCATCACTTTGTCTGCCATTCAATTAGACATCTTTTTCAAATGTGTTTGCTTCCTCCTACAAAAAAACTTTACCTACATTGTTTGGGATTAAAGGTTTGTACTGAGGGATGAGCCACACCACAATTATAATAATTAAATTAGTAAATTTATAATATATTGTATTATATTAATTATGTAAAATAGGTATATAAAATAATATATATAATATATTTAAATGATATATTTATATAATAAAAATTATATAAATTAATACATTATATTATATTAAGTATATAAAATATATTTTATTATATTAAGTATATAAATATTAAAATATTAATATTTTATTATATATAATTATATTTTATATATAAAATAATTAAATAATTAAAATAGTTGGGTTTTTTTCCATTAAATAAAACAATCTTGGAGTTCAGAGTGTGATCAAATATCCTGCAACAGGATTGTGTGGTTTTTTTGCAGCTTTATAAAATTTATAGTGGGTAGTGATTTTTCATTCAAAGCTAATATTGCCTCTTAGATCTAATTTTACATTGGTAATCTCCTATGATATTTAATAGCAAACATTTAATTTGAACAAACTAAGCTGTACACTTTGCCCTCTAAGCATAATCTATTCAACTATTATCTCTACCATGTTTGAAACCAGGGAAAATGCAGTAGTCTCTATCCCTCAAAAAGTCAGTTCTATAGCTATATATTTTTTTAAATTTTATTTTAGACTATCAATTGCTTAATTATTATGCTAGTCATGGGTTGATAGAAAATAACTGCATTATTCGCAACTTTCACCAATAACTACTTCTGTAAGTTTGTATCCTGTAGTAAGATTGTGTCCTAACTCATTTTCTATTTTCTCACAAAGAGAAACTTTTGTCTTATTGCATTTATCCTTAGAAAACTTCTTTAAGCTTGTTTCATTGATACTCAATTTTTCTCTCTCTTATGCTTTGGAGCAAACTCCCAAAGCCTTGTGGTTTATGTTGATGAAGTAGTTCTTGGCTGACTATACCTCTATGTAAGCAGAAAAATGTTCTGTTTGTACATTTAAGGATTCAGGTGTTTTTGATTTTAAATTACTCCACTTTTTAGTTTCAATGTGTATCACTTGACATTTTTATTAAAATGGTATTTTTGTCACTTTTATTCATTCATTCATCCATTCATTGATTTTAAACTCAAGATTTTATTCCCCTCACAGTCCACCCCCATACCACATCCCATACCTCCTCTCTGCCTCCCTGTCTCCAGGAGGATGTTCTTACCTCCCACTTCCACCCAACCAGACCTCTAAACTCCCTCGGGCCTCCAGTCAGGAGACATGTTCTCTGACTAAACCAACACCCAGCAGTGCTCTGCTGTATATGTGTTGGGGTCCTCATATCAGCAGTTGTACAGTGGCTGGTTAGTGTTCCAGTATCTGAGAGATCTCAGGGGTCCAGGTTAATTGAGACTGCTAGTCTTCCTACAGGGTCACCCTCCTTCTTAACTTCTTCCAGCTTTCCCCTAATTCAATCACAGGGGTCTCTCACCTCCCAGGTATCTGGTACATTCTGGAGGGTACTCCCAACCTCCTACCTCCTGAGGTTGTGTGTTTCTATTCTTTCTGCTGGCCCTCAGGGATTTCAGTGCTTTTACCTACCCAATACCCAATCATGTTCCCCTCTCTACATCCCCATCACCTCCCTCCCTCCTTGTGGTTACTTTCTCCTCCCTCCCAAGTGGGACTGAGGTATCCTCACTTGGGCACTTCAGCTTGATGACCTTTTTGAGTTCTGTGAGCTGTATCTTGGGTATTCGGCACTTTTTTTTTTTTTTTGCTAATATCCACTTATTAGTGAGTACATACCATGCATGTGCATGTCCTTTTGGGTCTGAGTTACCTCACTCAGGATGATATTTTCTAGTTTTGTCCATTTGTCTGTAAAACTCAGGATGGCCTCATTCTTAATAGTTGAGTAGTATTTCATCGTGTAAATGAACCACATTTTCTGTATCCATTCTTCTATCGAGGGACATCTGGGTTGTTTCCAGCTTCTGGCTATCACAAACAAGGCCACTATGAACATAGTGGAACATGTTCCCCTGTGGCCTGGTGGAGCATCTTTTGGGTGTATTCCTAAGAGTGGTATAGCTGGGTCTTAATGTAGATCTATTTCCAATTTTCTGAGCAACCTCCAGATTGATTTTCAGAGTGGTTGTACCAATTTGCAATTCCACCAGCAATGGAAGAGTATTCCTCCTTCTCCACATCCTCACATGTGTTGTCACCTGAGGTTTTGATCTTGGCCATTCTGATTTTTTTACACTCCAGATTTTATTCCCCTGCTGATCCACCATCCATTCTCCACATGTTCCACATTCACGCTCCACTGTTCCACATCTCATACCTCCACCCCATACCAGTCTCCACTAGGATATCCCCACTCCCTAGACCTCTAAACTCCCTGGAGTCCCAAGTCTCTTGCTGCTTAAGTGCATCTTCTCTGACTGAAAGGACATAGTCAATAAGACAAATCAGAAACCTACAGATTTGGAAAAAATCTTCACTAACCCCACATATGACAGAGGGGTTATAAATATATAAAAATATATAAAAAACTCAAGAAACTAATGACTAAAAAATAACCAAACAACCCAATCAAGAAATGGTGTATAGAACTAAACTGAAAACTCACAAGAGAGAAATCTCGAATGGCTGAAAAGCAAGCACTCCATGGGTTTTACCTTTTATAAATACTATTTACCAACTCAATGAACTGATGAATTTTCTAGAACTTTCAAGATGCTCCCAAGGTGCTTATAAACTATGTATTTTCCCAGTTCCTCTTCAACATTAATTCACATTGGAAAATTACAGTGCTATTAATTTATGGATTCTGAGTGAGTTGATCGATGATATCTATTCTCTTACCTCTGTCCATGCTTCACCTCCTGTTTATTCTTACCAGGGTTCACAATTTTCAAAGTGACTATCATCCAATTATTTCGAATGCATGCCTCTCACATGGATATCAATAAATCTATTTTCAATGATAATAGATTAATTTATCTAAATCAAGATTAACCTGAACTTTCAGATTAAACTGCGTTGATAAAAGTGATTTTTAAATTACATTTGTCTATCTTATTGTGTTTTTATGACATCTTTGACATGATTTAATTAAACTTTATTTAGTGTTTCAAAATTTTATTGCCTTTTTGGTCATTGTTCTGATCAATTCTAACTGTAAACCATTTACAAGTTCTATAAATGTCAGAAGGACAGGATCAAGTGCTCAATAACTCCAGAATTAAATTAGAAATATTTTACAGTCAGTTAAAACCTATTCTTCATTTCGGTTTCTTTTTCTAGTGAATTGTATACCGTTACAAATACTACCAATTATTAAGACTATGGGTAGCAGTTAGAACTTGACATAATCCACATATTAAATGAGGTCCAAAAAGAATGGAGGAGTGGCCCCTGGTTCTGGAAAGACTCAGTGCAACAATATAGGGGAATTCCAGAACAGGAAAGTGGGAAGGGGTAGATGGAGGAATGGGGGTGGGGGGGGGAGAGGGCTTATGGGACTTGCGGGGAGTGGGGATCCAGAAAGGGGGAAATCATTTGGAATGTAAATAAAAAATATATCAATAAAGAAAAAAAGGAAAAAAAGAAAAAATTAAAAAAAAATAAGGCTGCTATGAAAAAAAAAGAACTTGAATTTCTATGAACAAGTTTGGCAGATTTGATATCTATACTACATTGACCTGGTATTGATCTGAATTGTACCCCATAAGTAAAAGTTGATAGGAGGTTAAAGTAAGTGGAAATATCTGTATTGGTTTTCACCATTTGAAGCTTGCAAGTACATACAATTATGCATGCATCCACATGCATATTTCCCAAAGCATATATCGAAATATATTGTTTTATAGCATTTTAAGTAAAAATATTTGAAGGCTGTGAGTATTGTATTTATATAGGGTTTGCCAAATGTGCCCTTAGTTAAAGCCCTTGTAAAAATAACTAACTAACTAAATAAATAAACAAACAAATAAATAAATAAACTAAATCGACCTAGTATTGATCTGAATTGTATCCCATACGTAAAAGTTGATAGGAGGTTAAAGTAAGTGGAAATATCTGTATATTATAAATTACATTATAAATTACTGTATATTATAATAAATAATAATATTTATTATTATAAATAAATAAATAAATACATACATAAGAAAGCATTTCATATCACTGCATGTAAATACCTTTACTCTTTTATAGCTGCTTCACTGATTGTGTTTTGGGAAATTTTACATAATTGCTTACTTTAATTTGCACATGATCTTGTTTAATACATGCAAATAATAAAGGTCAAAAATTACATGACTTTGGGTCAACTACCAAATGAGATCTGTAAAGAAAGAAGCTTGAATTCCTATGCCTCTTATTCCAGAGCCCGGAGACTGGTAATGAGTATCTGCTATTTGTGGAGCATGTATAAAAATTGGATAACAGTGTTCAATTTCTGTACCTTTCTGTATAAAGGTGAACGTGGCATGTTTTGTAGGGTAAGTGACAGAATCTTAGGTACTATGCATCACAGGCATGCCATGCACTACACACATGCTCACAAGGTTGATTTGAAGGTTTTTAGCATGGACGTCTAGTGCTTTCAGGCTTCCAGTCATCCTTTTCTGGGATGTATTACACAAGATTTGGAGAGGTCCATAAGCCATACTATCTAAAGAGTAACTAATGACAGGGATGTGAATTTTATTTTAACCCCTACATGACTTTTTAGTTAATTTTAAGTTACTGAGATCATAAAGGTAATGGAAGTAATTTAAAGCTAAAGAGGTTTATTTTGGTTTATGATTCAGAGATATAGACCTTCAAGGTGGTAAAGGCAAGAAAACTGAAGAAGCTATGTCATTAATAGTTTCCTACACATCTCATTAACATCTCAAGAGATCAGGGAGCATGTAACTTGAACTAGCAGTGTCTGTCACCTCCAAGGCCTATCCCAGCAACCCAAGTCAGTCTGAAAGGTTTCACATCTAAGACAGCATCACCACCTAGAGACCAGAGACCAAGTGTTAAAACACATGCACCTGGGAGTGGGAGGCAGGGAGCATTTCACATTTTAACCTGAACATGGTATTAAAAGGTTTTAAAGGTTAGAATTCTGAGATGAAATGAAACTTTTGCTTGTAGATTAACGTAGACAATCTATGTGATCTCAGATGAGGTATACCCAACAGTCACATTGTTCCTCAGCAACTGAAGCCAATGTCTTCTCTGCTTCTGTTTACAGAGTTCAAGAGATGAAGGTCCCTGCAGAGTTTTACAAAGTGTGTAGCACATAAGTAGGTGTTAAGTAGTTTGCTTTTTCCTCTGTAGCACTTCACCTACTCAAGAAAATAAAAAGGTTTCTACATAGAATTCCACTTGCCCACAGAATATTTCAAATCAGCAAATATTATCTAATGAATTTTGATCATCTTATATTTCTCCCAACCTAGAGAAGACGGGTCTGTTTTCAAGAATAACAAAATATGAAGAGGCCTATAATATGGCTCTATGGGTAAATTTTTTTATGTGCAAGGTAGACTTCCTAAGCTTGATCTATGAAACCCACCAGGAAGTAAAAAGAGAGAAGGAACTCCATATGAGCATTGGGACATGTACACATGCACACAAAGTAATACAATCATAAAAGATCAAAGCTTATAAAAATTACCTTACTACCTATAGTATTTTTTATTGGATATTTTATTTGCATTTCAAATGTTATCCCCTTTCCTGATTTCAACACCCTCCCAGAAATCACCTGTCCCATCCTCCCTCAACCTGCGTCTATGAGGGTGTTCCCTCACTCACACACCCATACCTACCTCCCCACACTAGCATTCCCCTACACCAGGGCATCGAACCTTCACAGGACCAAGAACCTCTTCTCCCACTGATACCCAACAAGTTCATCCTCTGCTATATATGTGTACTTCTTGGTTGGTGGTTTAGACCCTGGGAGCTCTGATTGATTGATATTGATGTTCGTCTTATGGAGTTGAAAACCACTTCAGCTCCATCAGTCCTTTCTCTAAATCCTCCATTGGAGACCACATGATCAGTTCAATGGTTGGCTGCAAGCATCTGTCTCTGTATACATCAGACTCTGGCAGAGCCTCTCAGGAGACAGCTATATCAGGCTCCTGTCAGCATGCACTTCTTTTTTTTTTTTAATATTTTCCACATAAATCTTCAATTCTATCATAAAATGTTTCTACTTCCTTTTTCAATTAATTTAGCAATGCACTTCTTGGCATCAATACTAATGTCTGCCTTCGGTGACTGTATATGGGATAGTTCCCCAGGTGGGGTAGTCTCTGCACGCCCTTTCCTTCATTCAACCTCTGCTCCAAACTTTATCTCTGTATTTATTCCTGAGAGTATTTTGTTAACCCTTCTAAGAAGGACCAAAGCACCCAAATTTTGGTCTTACTTCTTCTTGAGCTTTATGTGGTTTCTGAATTGTACCTTGGATATTATGAACTGTTGAGCTAATATCCACTTATCAGTGAGTGCATACCATATCTGTTTTATTGTAATTGGGTTACCTCACTCAAGATGATATTTTCTAATTGCATGCATTAGAAAAAATATCTAATTGCCTAAGAACTTGCCTAAGAATTTCATGAAGTCATTGTTTTAATAGTAATTATTTTACTCCACTGTGTAAATATACCACATTTTCTGTATCCATTCCTTTGGTGAAGGATATCTGGGTTCTTTCCAGCTTCTGGCTATTATAAATAAGGCTGCTATTAATGTAGTGGAGCATGTGTCCTTGTTATATGTTGGAGCATCTTTCGGGTATATGCTCAGGTATAGCTGGGTCCTCAGGTAATACTATGTCCAATTTTCTGAGGAACTGTCAGAATGATTTCTGGAGTGGTTGTACCATCTTGCAATCCTACCAGTAATAGAGGAGTGGTCCTCATTTGCTACATTCTCTCCAGCATTTGCTGTCACTTGAGTTTTTGAACTTAGCCATTCTGACCAGTGTGAGGTGGAACCTCAGGGTTGTTGGATTTGCATTTCCCTGATGAATAAGGATGCTGAACATTTCTTTGGGTGCTTCTTGAACATTCGATATCGCTCAGTTGAGAATTCTTTTTATTAGAGCTATACCCTATTTTTAATAGGGTTATTTGATTGCCTGGGATCTAATTTCTTCAGTTCTTTGTATATATTGGATATTAGCTCTCTATCAGATGTAGGGTTGTTAAAGATCTTTTCCCAATCTGTTGGTTGCCATTTTGTCCTATTGACAATGTCCTTTGCCTTACAGAACTTTGTGATTTTATTTTGTCAGTTCTTGATATTAGAGCATTAGCCATTGGTGTTCTATTCAGGAACATTTCCCTGTTGCCCATGTATTTGAGGCTCTTCACTTTCTTTTCTACTAGATTCAGTGTATCTGGTTTTAAGTGGATGTCCTTGATCCACTTGGACTTGAGCTTTGAACAAGGAGATAATGGATTGATTTGCCTTCTTCTACACGCTAACCGCCAGTTGAACCAGCACCATTTGTTGAAAAGGCTATCTTTTTTCTACTGGATGGTTTTAGCTCCTTTGTCAAAGATCAAGAGACCATAGGTGTGTGGGTTCATTTTGGGGTACTCTATTCTATTCCATTGATCTACCTGCTTGTCTCTGTCCCAATACCATGCAGTTTTTATTACTAGTGCTCTGTAGTACAGCTTGAAGTCAGGGATAGTGATTACCCCAGATGTTCTTTTATTGATGAGAATAGTTTTAGCTATCCTGGGATTTTTATTCCAAATAAATTTGAGAACTACTCTTTCTAACTCTAAGAAGATTTGAGTTGGAATGTTGATGGGTACTGCACTGAATCTGTAGATTGCTTTTAGCAAGATGGCCATATTTACTATATTGATCCTGCCAATCCATGAACATGAGAGATTTTTCCATCTCCTGAAGGTCTTCTTTGAATTCTTCCTTAAAAGACTTGACATACTTGTGCAGATATTGTTTGGATAGAGTCACACCAAGATATTTTATATTGTTTGTGACTATTGTGATGGATTTTGTTTCCTTAATTTCATTCTTAGCCTGTTTATCCTTTGAGTATAGGAAGACTACTAATTTGAGTTAATTTTATATCTGGTCACTTTGCTGAATTTGTTTATCAGCTGTAGGAGTTCTCTGGTGGGATTTGTGTAATCATTTAAGTATACTTTCACATCAGCTTCAAACAGTGATATTTTGACTTCTACCTTTCCAATTTGTATCCCTTTGACCTCCTTTTGCTGTCTAATTGCTTTAGTTAGAACTTCAAATACTATGCTGAATAAATAGTGAAAGAGTGGACAGCCTTGTGTAGTCCCAATTTTAGTGGGATTGCTTCAAGTTTTCTCCATTTAGTTTGATGTTGGCTACTGGTTTGCAGAATGTTGCTTTTACTATGTTTAGATATGGGCCTTGAATTCCTGATCTTTTCAAGACTTTTAACATGAAAGGATGTTCATTTTTTTCAATGCTTTTTCAGCATCTAATGAAATGTTCATGTGGGTTTCTTTTCTTTTCTTGGGTTTGTTTATGTAGTAAATTACATTGATGTATTTCCATATATTGAATCATCCTTGCATCACTTAGATGAAGACTACTTTATTGTGGTGAATGATCATTTTGATGTGTTCTTGGATTGAGTTTGCAAGAATTTTATTGTATATTTTTGCATCGATAGTCATAAGGAAATTTGGTCTGAAATTCTCTTTCTTTGTTGGGTCTTTGTGTGATTTAGGTATAAGCATAATTGTGGCTTCATAGAATGAATTGAGTAGTGTTTTTTCTGTTTGTAGTTTGTGGAATAGCTTAAAGAGAATTGGTATTAGGACTTCTTTGAAGGTCTGATAGAATTCTTCACTAACACCATCTGATCATAGGCCTTTTTTTGGTTGGGAGACTTTTAATGAGTGCTGCTTTTTCTTTAGGGGTTATGGGATTGTTTAGATGGTTTATATGATCCTGATTTAACTTTGGTACCTGGTACCTGTCTAGAAAATTGTCCATTTCATCCAAATTTTTCAGTTGCGTTGAGTATAGGCTTTTGTAGTCGGATCTGGTGACTAATTTTCTTGGTTTCTGTTGCTATGTCTCCCTTTTTCAGTTCTGATTTTATTAATTTGGATACTGTCTCTATGCCCTCTGGTTAGTCTATCTAAGGGTTTATCTATTTTGTTCTTTTTTCATAAAGAACCAGCTTCTAGTTTTGTTGATTCTTTGTTTAGTTCTTTTTGTTTCTATTTGGTTGATTTCAGCTGTGTGTTTGATTATTTTCTGCCATCTACTACTCTTGGGTGTATTTGCTTCTTTTTGTTCTAGGGTTTCAGGTGTGCTGTCAAGCCACTAGTGTATGCTTTCTCCAAATTCCTTTTGTAGGTACTGAGAGCTATGAGTGTTCTTCTTAGCATTGCTTCAATTCTGTCCAATAAATTTTGGTATGATGTGCCTTCATTTTCATTATTTTCTAAAAAGTCTTTAATTTCTTTATTTCTTCCACAACCAAGTTATCATTGAGTAGAGTGTTGTTGAGTTTTCACATGTATGTGGGCTTTCTATTGTTTTTGTTTTTATTGAAGACGAACCTTAGCCCTTAGTCCATGCTAATCTGATAGGATTCATGGGAATATATCAGTCTTCTTGAATCTGTTGAGGCCCGTTTTGTGACCAATTATATGGTCAGTTTTGGAGAAGGTACTGAGAATAAGTACCTTCTTTTGTTTTAGAATGGAATGTTCTATAGATATCTGTTAAATCCATTTGGTTCATAACTTCTGTTAGATTCACTGTGTCATTGCTTAGTTTCTATTTCCATGATTTGTCCATTGCTAAAAGTGTGGTGTTGAAGATTCCCACTCTTATTGTGTGAGATGTAAGGTGTGCTTTGAACTTTAATAAAGTTTATTTTATGAATGCGGGTGCCCTTGCATTTGGAGCATAGATTTTCAGAATTAAGAGTTCATCTTGGTAGATTTTTTTTCTTTGAAAAGTACAAAGTGTCCTTCCTTATATTTTTGATAACTTTTGGTTGAAAGTTGATTTTATGTGATATTAGAATAGCTACTCCAGCTTGTTTCTTGGGAGCATTTGCTTGGAAAATTGTTTTCCAGACTTTTACTCTGAGGTAGCATCTGTCTTTGTCACTGAGGTGTATTTCCTGTATGCAGCAAAATGCTGGGTCCTGTTTATTTATCCAGTTTGTTAGTCTATGTCATTTTATTGGGGAATTGAGTCCATTGGTGTTAAGAGATATTAAGGAAAATTATTTTTGCTTCCTGTTATTTTTGTTATTAGAGTTGGAATTCTGTTTGTGTGGCTATCTTCTTTTGGGTTTCTTGGAAAAAGATTCCTTTCTTGCTTTCTTTAGGGTGTACTTTCCCTCCTTGTGTTAGAGTTTTCCATCTATTACCCTTTGTAGCTCTGGATTTGTGGAAAGATATTGTGTATTTTTTTTTGCCATGGGATATCTTGGTTTCCTCGTCTATGTTAATTGACAGTTTTACTGGGTATAGTAGCCTGGGCTGGCATTTGTGTTCTCCTAGGGTCTCTATGCAACTGACTAGGATCTTCTGGCTTTTATAGACTCTGGTGAGAAGTCTGGTAATTATGATAGGTCTGCCTTTATATGTTACTTGACCATTTTTCCCTTACTGCTTATAATATTTATTCTTTGTTTTGTGCATTTGGTGTTTTGATAATTATGTGACAGGAGAAATTTATTTTCTGATACAGTCCTTAATAATAAATAAATTAAAGAATTTTGAGGCCATTTGTGATTAATTTTTTTTTAACCAGGAAACATAATTTATTGCAAGGTTTGCCAAATGTACAAAGTAGCAGATAAGATTTCAAGAAGAAAAAGACAACTTTTAATGAAACAATATTCCCTCCTAAGTACATTTTATTAATGAGTGTGAACAATTTTCTCCTTCCATTTACCCCACCTGGATTTTAGCCTATATTTACATTATTTTTATTCAATATATATTTTATTTACATTTCAAACAATTTCCCATTTTCTGGCACCCCACTCCTCGAAAGTCCCATAAGACCTCTTCCCTCCCCCTGTTCCCCCATCCACCCCTTCCCACTTCCCTGTTCTGATATTGCCCTATACTGCTGCACTGAGCCTTTCCAGAACCAGGGGCTACTCTTCCGTTCTTCTTGGACATCATTTGATATGTGGATTATGACTCGGGTATTCCAAGTTTCTAGGCTAATATCCATTTATCAGTGAGTGCATACCATGATTGATCTTTTGAGTCTGGGTTACCTCACTTAGTATGATGTTCTCCAGATCCATCCATTTGTCTAAGAATTTCATGAAGTCATTGTTTCTAATGGCTGAATAGTACTCCATTGTGTATATATACCACATTTTTTGTATCCATTCCTCTGTTGAGGGACACCTGTGTTCTTTCCAGCTTCTGGCTATTATAAATAGGGCTGCTATGAACATAGTGGAGCATGTATCCTTATTACATGCTGAGGAATCCTCTGGGTGTATGCCCAGGAGTGGTATAGCAGGGTCCTCCAGAAGTGACTGCAAAGTTTTCTGAGGAACCACCAGAAATCTGGACTGATTTCCAGAGTGGTTGTACCAATTTGCAACCCCACCAGCAGTGGAGGAGTGTTCCTCTTTCTGCACATCCTCGCCAACACCTCCAGTCTCCTGATTTTTTAAACTTAGCCATTCTGACTAGTATAAGGTGAAATCTCTGGGTTGTTTTGATTTGCATTTCCCTAATGACTAATGATGTTGAGCATTTTTTAAGATGCTTCTGAGCCATCCAAAGTTCTTCAGGCAAAAATTCTTTGTTTAGCTCTGTACCCCATTTTTAATAGGGTTGTTTGGTTTTCTTGGGTCTAACTTCTTGAGTTCTTTGTATATATTGGATATTAGCCCTCTGTCAAATGTAGGGTTGGTGAAGATCTTTTTCCAATTTATTGGTTGCCGATTTGCCTTTTGATGATGTCCTTTGCCTTACAGAAACTTTGTAATTTTATGAGGTCCCATTTGTCAATTCTTGATCTTAGAGCTTAAGCTATTGGTGTTCTGTTCAGGAATTTTCCCTCTGTACCAATGTCCTCAAGGGTCTTCCCCAGTTTCTTTTCTATTAGCTTTAGTGTGCCTGGCTTTATGTGAAGGTCCTTGATCCATTTGGAGTTGAGCTTAGTACAAGGAGATAAGGATGGATCGGTTCACATTCTTCTGCATGCTGACCTTGAACCAGCACCGTTTGTTGAAAAGGCTATCTTTTTTCCACTGGATGTTTTCAGCCACTTTGTCGACGATCAAGTAGCCACAGGTGTATGGGTTCATTTCTGGATCTTCAGTCCTATTCCGTTGATCTGCCTGCCCGTCATTGTACCAATACCATGCAGTTTTTAACACTATTATTCTGTAGTATTGCTTGAAGTCAGGGATACTGATTCCCCCAGAATTTCTTTTGTTGTTGAGAAAAGATTTAGCTATCCTGTTTTTTTTTTTTTATTCCAGATGAATTTGAAAATTGCTCTTTCTATCTCTATGAAGAACTGAGTTGGGATTTTGATGGGTATTGCATTGAATCTGCTTTGGGCAAGATGGCCATTTTAACTATATTAATCCTGCCAATCCATGAGCATGGCAGATCTTTCCATTTTCTGAGGTCTTCCATTTCCTTCTTCAGAGACTTGAAGTTCTTGTTATACAGATCTTTCACTTATTTGTTCACAGTCATACCAAGGTACTTTATATTGTTTCTGGCTATTGTGAAGGGTGCCATTTCCCTAATTTCTTTCTCAGCCTGCTTATCCTTTGAGTATAGGAAGGCTACTTATTTGATTCAGTTGATTTTATAACCTGCCACTTTTCTGAAATTGTTTATCAGCTGTAGGAGTTCTCTGGTGGAGCTTTTTGGTTCACTTAAGTAGACTATCTGCAAATAGTGATAGTTTGACTTCTTCCTTTCCAATTTGTATCCCTTTACATAAGCAACCTCCTTATGTTGTCTAATTGCCCTAGCTAGTACCCCAAGTACAATTTTTAAAAGATAAGGAGAGAAGGGACAGCCTTGTTTTGTCCCTCTCTGCTGGACGAGCTGCTGCTGCCTCCACCACTGCCACCACCGCCCCCGTTTGTGATTATTGATAGTTATCCCATATTTAAAAAATTGAAAAAATAACTGTTGCATAAGGCATTATATACATCATTTAGTAAAATTTTGGTTAAAATTCTTTCACACTAAATTGCTCATAATTATTTCATTTGGACATATGCTTGAAATATTTTCCCCACAACCCTCGATGGAGTATTAGCATAAAATTACCTCTCCTCTATTCACACACATTAGTGATGGGTTATATTTATCACAATACAAAGCATTGAAAACCTGAGAGTCTTTTTTAAGAGTTTTCAAAACCACCTTAGGTTCATCGTTCCTAATCAAAATGAGCAGATTTTAAGGAATTTGTTTGCTTACTTTGAATAATAGTTATTGTCCTATAAAGCACTTGCAATATCAGTGATAAATAATAAATCCATATTATTATAAACCATGATGTTGTCATAAAATCATGAGAAAATACATTTATGTTTTGCTTGACATTAATTTTAAAATTGTGGTAAAATTGGAAGAACAGTCTCTTTATCATTTTATTGTAATGTAATTAATCTTTTTTGTATAAGTGTATGTGTACAGGTGTTTGCCAGCATGTATGTTTATGCATTGTGTGCTGCAAACAGGATCCATGAAATGTAGAAGGGGACAATAAATCCCTTGGATATGGAGTTAAAGGTGGTTGTGAGCATCTGTGCTGGTTCTGGAAATCAAACTTGAGACCTTTGGAAGAATAGCCAGTGCTCTTAACCACCAAGCCATTTCTCCAGTCACTACAATGATTCTTCATGTTCCCATATCATTAAATAAACAAACAAACAAACAAACAAACAAATAAATAAATAAATGCATACATACATACATACATACATAAATACATAATGCCATTAGGCTGTTGAGTTTCAAGATATTCTATAAAATCTATCCCAATGTGACAAGATAAATGTAAGGAAAGCTTTATATCTAAGATAAATAGATATTGTTAGATTACCCAAGAAACCGAATTCCTCCCCAAAGAGAAAATTAACTGTTTAAAAGGAGTTGTAGCAAATCACATCTGGTCTGAGCTAGCAAACTTCAGATGACCCTGTTTTAATCATATTAGAAAATAAATTTCTTTGGACAATGTCAAGAAATCCAAGCTCATAGCACAAGAGTGAAAAATGTTACCATAATATCTTTCAACACAAATATGTCAGTATTTTATATTTATTTAAATGACAGCTTTGATAAATAGGTAAGAAAAATCACCAAATATTTCCTTCAAGCTCACACAGAGCTTGCAGTGGCATTGAAATTCATGGGAGCATCAAAACACCTGTTTTCAGTTAAGCTGGGTATCCACCTTTGTTATGTGTTTGTTTCAGATGGTACTCACATGATAATCCCTCATTCACCTGGTTTTCAGAGTGAGTTCCAGGACAGCCAGGGCTATATAGAGAAACCCTTTCTTCAAAAACCAAACAAAAAAAAAAAAATAGAAAAGAAAGAAACACAAACATATAGCTGAAAAAAGTGTGAAAGATAATTCAGGACTTGAAAAGAGATATATTGAAGATAGCTCAAACTGAAGTGAAGATGGAATTGAATGACTTACTAACTCAAGTAGAAAACACAGGTAAAAGCCTGGTAAGCAGAATGGATCGAGTTGAAGATAGAATAGTAAGACTAAAAAGTAAAGAAGAGGAATTGAAACACTCTAGCAAGAAATATAAAAAAAAATATTACATACACATGTGCTTGCATGCACACACACAAACATAAACACTGAACATTCAGGAATTTGAGGTACCACCAAAAAAATCTTTGAATTGCAGTCATAGAAGAAGAGATGCAGGTCAAGTTTATCTGGAAAAATTCCAACTCAATTCTTCATAGTTAGGGAGGGAAGGGGGCTTATGTGACTTTCGGGGAGTGGGGAACCAGAAAAGGGGAAATCATTTGAAATGTAAATAAAAAAATATATCGAATAAAGAGAAAAAAGAAAAAAAAGAAATAGCAATTTCCAAATTCATCTGGAATAACAAAAACAAACAAACAAACAAAAAAACCAACGGGATAGCAAAAACTATTCTCAACAATAAGCGAACTTCTGGCAGAATCATCATCCTGGACCTCAAGCTGTACTACAAGAGCAATTGTGATAAAAACTGCATGGCATTGAACAGTGACAGGCAGGAAAGTTAATGGAATAGAGCTGAAGACCCAGAAATGGACCCACACACCTATGGTCACTTGAACTTTGATAAAGGAGCTAAAATCATCCAGTGGAAAAAAGACAGAGTTTTCAACAAATGGGAATGGTTCAACTGGCAGTTATCATGTAGAAGTACAAATCAATCCATTCTTATCTTCTGTACAAAGCTCAAGTCCAAGTGGATCAAGGACCTCCACATAAACTAAGATATGTGGAAACTAATAGAAAAGAAAGTAAGGAAGAGCCTTGAGCACATGGGCACAGCGGAAATTTCCTGAACAGAACACCAATAGCTTATGCTCTAAGACCAAGAATTAATAAATGGGAATTCATAAAACTGCAAAGCTTCTGTAAGGCAAAGGACACTATCAATAGGACAAAATGGCAACCAAATTGGGAAAAGATCATTTCCAATTCTACATTTGATAGAGGGCTAATAACAAAAATATACAAAGACCTCAAAAAGTTAGACTCCAGAGAACAAAATAACCATATTACAAAATAAAAAAAATCTTCCAAAGGATCATTGAAGAAAATTCCACAAATGCCTGTAATCCCAACACTTGGGAAATAGATGTAAGAAGAACCAGAATTTAAAGCTAGTGGAGTTTTTGAGGCCAGCCTGTACAACATGAGATCTTGCCTCAAAAATAAAAAGAACCATAAACAACTAAAACAAAAAATCCAAATGAATAAAATTAAAAAAATAAACTTATCAAGTGGACTTTGATTTGGGATTAGAACAGAATTTTCAATGATTTCTATAATGGCTCCAGGAATATTTCTTCCACCAATTTTTTAAATATGTATTTGTTTGCTTGTTTATTGTGTATGCTGAGTTAGTGTTTGGCTATATGACACCATAGTGTACATGTGTGTGAAAGTCAGAGTAGAGCTTGTGGTTGTCAATTCTTTCATTCCAGCATATGGCTTCTCTGGCTTGAATGTTGGCTTGGCCCTAAGTGCATTTGGTAACTGAATCATCTCATTTGCCTCAACTTTTGTCACTTTTTAATATGTATTTACATGAAACAGAATTCTCAACACTGATTATTTAGAAAATCAAAATATTGTTGTACTCAGACAAACATTGAAGATGCCCTATTTTTTTATATTATCAACTAGTCAGCCAATACTCAATTTTAATAAGAAAACAAACACATGGGAGACCAAGGGAGTGTTATGAGGGAGGATAGGAAGAGGGAATGATGCAATAAATAAACAAATACATTTATCTCAGTAGTATGCTAATTTGCTTTAATCTTTACTGAGTTGTACAATTCTATATCTAACAAAGAATTCTTTTCAAATAAATTTCTCTATAATTCAGTATTAGAATAATGTCTTATACATACTTTAAGTTCCTATATATCTTAGGTACATAAAGTGTTTCTTGGGCAAAATGTGTTTGTGAGTAGACAATGTTGAAAAAAGACAGATTAATCATGGATGAAGCAATGACAACCAGAGGGCTCTGGGCTCCTTAAGAGCATCACAGAGCTTGGAGGGGTCTTGATTTCACTGATCCTACCTTTTAAAGGCAGCATTACTTTGCAGACTTGTGTGCATTCAGTAGAAAGTTATTAAGCATCTCCTACTTAATAAATACCATGGCAGATTTTGACAATAGATTTGTAATTAGACATAGCTCACACTTTTTGGAAGTTGTATTCAACAGGGATGAAACAAAAGATTAGAATGAAGTTGGTTCAATTTTATGTTATAATGCCTTTTCCTCTTTGTTGAGGTGGGAGAGATATCCTCATGCTGTATAAAACAGCAGTTTGATACTTTTAAAAGTCACATTGTCAAACTTTAGCACCTTGTTTGTTTTCTTTGAACAATATATAATAACCATAACATAGTCATGACTATTTTGTGATTTATTTATTATTATTTGTGTGTGTGTGCATGCATGTGTGTGGAGGACAGAAGTCTATAGAGACTACAGAGAATATATTCTGCAATAACATTTCACTATTCTATTTTTGAGATAGAATCTTTCACTGAACCTGGAGTTCACTAATTCAGCTAAAATACTTGGCCAGAATGCCTAAAAACCTATCTTCACCTTCAGTGTTGGGCTTATAGATGTGCACTTCTATATCTTCAATACTGGAATGACAGATATGCACCTTCACCTCACCAGTGCTGGAACTACAGATATGCACTTCCACATCTACAGTGCTGGGATTACATATGTGCACCTCTACATCGCAGTGTTGGTATTACAGATGTGCACCTCCACCTCTCTAATGCTGGGCTTATAGACGTGTGCCTCCCTTTTACAGTGATGGCTGGAGATTGAACTCAGGTCATCAAGCTTGCATGAGAAACACTTTTATTAACTGCCCCATTTCATCTTTAAACTCATAGCTATACATGAGGAAGGAATTTGTTATACATTTTCCACTTATGAAAGAAAATATAAGAATAGTAACTATTCCACAACTAAATGTTGAAGTGCCCCCAAGGGCTCCACTCCCAGGAAAAAAATTACATATGCCATGTGTACACAGTTTCTGGTACCTCTGCTGCTGTGTAATCTGATAGCACATTCAAACAAGGAATTAGTCAGTATCAGGAAACAAAACATCCTAGGGATTGTAATTGAAATTGTAAAGCAACTTCAGCAGTTCTTGAAATAATTAGGTCAGATGTAATATTTGAAATGTAAATGTGAATTTTAAAAAGAATCAAATCATAAAGTCAAACACATAGCAAAATTACCTCAATGGAATTTTTTTAACTTGCAGTGACATATTGAAATTTTATATTTCTAGCATGCTTCTGGCCACCTTGTGTGTGCATAGTTTCCCCCACCCCACCCCTGGTGCAAATTGGTCTAGAGTTTTTATTTTTGGATGTGCTTTAAACATATGAGTCAGATTAAGTTGTCTTCCATCTATACAAATGTGGCCAAATTTCCCTGCCTTTTGTGTCAGCCTGTGAATATTTTTTCCTCTAACATCCACTTCTGCAGGGAGGTTGAAAAGAAAAAAGAAAAAGCTAGATAGAATAGAAAGGAGTACCACTGTGATCTAATTTCTTTTGATTACTTTGGGTCTTACTGGAGCATATATCGTATATTTTATAGTCACTCATTCATCTCCGGTGTTTTGCTGGCTTTGTAATCTCATCATTAACAATATATGAGAAGAGAGGTTCCTAGGTTTCAGGCATAACTGAGATTTGTTCATGGCTGCTGGCCCACTGGAGTGGGTTGGCTTTTGTTATGAATCATTTGTGCACATGATTTAATATATGTTTGGGCCATAAGTCTGCCTTTGATTTTTAAACATTTGACAGGTTGAGTCAATCTTGCATGAATATGAGAAAAATGCAATGTGCAGTCAATATTATCTCCCCAAGCATGGTGTTCTCAGGCATGTAATCATCTGGGCTCATGGCTGCTGTGAATTCAGACTCATTTTGAATTAGAGTTTAACCAGCAGCCTGCTCCTAAAACCTTGAACAAAAGTAATCATCAGGAGAAATTGAAACCATAGCAAATTAAAAGTGTAGGGAAGTGTACTATGTAAACAAAATGGGAATTTGCTACTTCAAAGAGTTCAGAATTCTGGATACATCATGTTATATATTTTTAGAAAGGTAAGAAATGTAAAAGCATTTAATTCTGTTTGTAAAAGAGTACCAAATCTAGACTGTGTTTCCTGAGATAATTTTTGTATTCACCAATACTATCTTTGGCATAATGAAGATATCAATTGCTCACTGAATAATATGTAAAATAGAAATCTATTTTTTAGAGTTTATCATACTTGCAGAAAATTCTATGACACACAAGTACATAGGCTAATAACTTCAGAAGCTAAACATATCACTTGGTGGAGACTGCACTAGATCAAAAGGAAGTATATTCATTCCTGTCTGTCTCTTCCAAAAGTTAATCCTCTCCATGACCAGAGGTGGTTAATAACTTGATTTCATTAGCAATGAGTTATTCTTGGCTTTAATTCATCTCTAGACACTTCCAAATTCCTATCGACTCCAGGAATAACAGATATTCTTCCTTTCCAACACCCCATTATCTCGTTCATCTATTGATATGTATAGAGATATTAACAAAACAACTCTGTCTTGTTTATAATCTAGTGTTTAGTGATTCATCATTTTGTGTGGTTTTGCTACATTCTATCCCATTTTATTGGTACCCATGGACATTCTTTTCTTTTCATGAATAATGCTGCAAATGACAGTTTCCTCTCACTTTGAACCAATTTCATATTCACAATACAAATATATTCTAATTGTGGTATCTTTGTTACATAACTTGACATTGATTTTCTTACTACTTGTTTACTACTTCATTTTGAATTGATTTTTTTTAATTTTTATTCTTTGACAAGGTCATACACATGTCTAATGAATTTTAGTTTTTTCCACCCACAATGACCCTTCCTCATCCCTGCTACTCCTCTTACCAAATCTTTTCTTCTAAATAAGTCTCCTTCCCACTTTCATATGTTTTGTATTGGTGAGACCAGCTGAGCTGTAATAGTGCTGCCTGTGTGCACATGGATGGGAGGTTATTTACAGGAACAAGGGCAACACAGCAGTGGCTATGAGGAGGTGTCTGCAGGTATCCAGGAAGGGAATAGATGAGAATGAAAACTCATTTCAGGTTAACTGAATCCAGACTGTGGGGAGTCTAATGCCAAAAGAACCAATGTCAGCATATTTAAAACATAACAAAATTTGAAAAAAAAAATTTCCTGGTGCAATAAATCTCCAGTTCACAAGGAAGTGTAGTTACATGGAAACTCAACTTAGAATACATGCCATTTATTCCAAAAGGAGATAGACTGGATTAAGGATCTAAGGAAGATTCTGGCCTGGTCTTGGTCATACAGACAGCATAGTGATTATTTGGTGCTATTAGCCATCTCTGATGCTGGTTAAGGGAGATTGGGGAGATTCCAGCTTTATAGACAATGCAAGAGTCTTTTAGATTAAGTATCTCTGGTCCTGTGGAGCCCATAGCTGTAAGAGTCCAAGATTGTTAGTTACCTCTGTTCCTGCTGGTAGGAACTTGATATGGCCTGGTAAAATAGATAATGCAGATCAATAGCTTTCCTTATTTCCTAGAGATCAGTGGGTGTAAGGACCTTTATGCTGTGCACCGAACAGTGGCTATGTGACTACAAGAATAATGTGACCCTTGTTCTTCCAGCCATCATTAATTGTCTATAGTCCTTCAAGAACTATGAGACATCATGAGCTCTTTCCACTTCCATGGTAAAATGTGATAGGACCAATGTTCTATGTGTAATCCCTGCTGTAATGAGCTCACAAAGTACATTAGCAACTTTGTCCTGTTACCATAAGATGTGGTTTCATAACATTTGACCCCATGTTGAGATTTTTAAAAATCATTCTGCTCCAGCTTATGTGAGAATTGCATGACCCTTGAGGACATGTAGGAATGTGTGTGCATGTGTGTGAGTGTGTGTGTGTAAGATCAACCATTATAGGACCAAATACTATTGTTACTTATTTGCATTTTGAAAAGTGAGTTTCTGTATTAACCACTGTCTGCCATACAAAGAACTTTCTCTAATGAAGACTGGTAGCTGTACTGATTTATGGGAATAAAAATAGACTAAATATATTTTATAATGCAGTTTGCTACCATATTTATATCTAGCAAAACAATAGTAGTAAGCTGTCACTGAGGACCTATGACCTCCCCAGCCATGAGTTTATAGGCAGTTTTTCCAAACATGTGTTCTTTTGTGTGGAACATTTGAAAACTAATTAGGTGTGGTTACTAATATAACTTTCATGTCTGTATTACACCAAGTAGCGTATCTTGTCATGTTGTTCTTTGTTGTAACTCACAAAATTCAGAGCTGGATATGATTGTTGGTGCTTTTTCTCCATAGTATCTTATATAGCAGCTTCTGGCACTATGAAAGCTAGCCAGCAAACTTGAAGTTTCCGGGTCAGTCTTAGTGTGAGTTTTCTCAGCCCTGTTACCAATGAGTTCTATGTTTTCCACAGTAGGGTTTTACTATCAAGTTCTGATGGCTACCAAAAACAATGACAACATACTGAATTCTTTGGAGGCCCCTGGGACCTCTCTGCCAACATGCCATAGGAAAGCATCCCAGACCTGACCCTGGGACTTTTGTTCAAAACCTATGACTTATGGGAGAAACCTCATCCCCCTCAAATCTGTTACCTCCTCCTTTCAAACTCAGTTTTAAAACTATATTTTTGGTAAGCGCAAAAAGTCCATTTCCTTCTTATACATACTTAGTGTTAAGACTTTGTTGCAATCTTCTTTTTAATGTCCTGTTTAGATTTTGTGTTCATGTTTTGATGATCCTAAATGAGAAGAGGAATATTTCTCCTCTTTTCACTCCTCTGGCTAATCCCTTCTATTCTTTTTTTAATAATTAATATTTCTTTTCCTATGTCTTTGGAAGAATACTTTGGAAGAATACTATGTCTGTGGAAAACATCAGATGCAGGTTCTTAGAATCAGCATTGACAATGAGAAATTTCCAAGAACTGGGGACTTCTCACCAATCTTTCTGTATTTGTTGTTAATACCATAAGGTTTTAATCTCCCACTTGGAATTAACTTATCTTTTTTTTATTTTGCCAAGTAGATTTGCTTTTGAGTCTCAGCTCCTGCAATTTTCTAATATAAGCATTTTAAGTGTCCTTTATACATTGTATCAACTATGTTAGGTAAGATCATGTGGTTGACTATTATTTCCAAAAGATATTGTTTCTATAAATGAGTTACTACCTGAGCATAGTTTAATTATTTAATTTTCCAAAAGCTGGTGTCATTTTAGTTATTTATTATTATATAAATTTAAAGATTAATTATATTACCTCCAATGTTATTTGACCTAGAACATTTTAGAGATTGTTCAATCGAACACACATTTTATCTTTGTTTTGTAAATAGTTTGTGTACATTCATTAAAGTGTGCATTTTCATTTTTAGACAAATATCCATAACTAATGATGATGTAGCAATGATCAAATTTATTTATCTGCTCCTTTGAGGCTTTGTGGGTTTTAGTTTGTCTTGGAAGGAACTCAATTGTAGTCCATGATTCCACTCATTTCTGAGTTGAAATCACCATCTTTGCCTTCTCATTAATTATACTACTTAATTTTGGCTTGAAAAAAGTCTTCACATGTAAACTGATGTTTGAAAATCGAGTCTAATACCAAACAGTGTTCCCTAGAATTCATGTTTAGAATGTTTTAGTTGCTAAGCCACCTGCATTTTGTTTACTAAGTTTAACTTTTTAGATAATATTTCTGTTCAAGTCACCAGCTATTTTATTTTTGTGTACCTAAAGATTAGTAAAAATTACACACAAAATTTTATTTCCTAGATTAATGAGCTGCTGTATGATAATGAGGATGTCTAATTATGCTGCAATTGGCAAAGTAAAGCAGACTAGTTTGTGTTATAAAAGACCCTCATTAATTATAAAAAAATCTAGGCATCCTCTTTTCCCAAATGGACCCCTCAGAGGTTCCTGTAATGGTAAATGAGTGGGTGAGATGTCAGTCCAAGGTTTCCAAATGGCAGTGGTTTTCCATACTAGTAAAATAAATACTGCAAGCCAAACTTCTGCTGTGATCTAGGAACCACTGAGGTGTTTAATATATGAAAACTCTAACAACAAGCTATAACTTACCTACAAACATGCATGTTGGGATCAAATTGGTGGTGGTTTATGAAAGAGCCAAATAGGACTCATTTTCAGTATCAAAATGTTAAATATCAGGCCAAAAAATTCTGGGCTAAATATCCATGAGCAAATGTGAGGAAAGTATTTCTGATGTTCAATTGATTTTAAATCTTATGTGTATATTTAGCTTGTGTCTTTTATATAGTCCTGTTTGGGAATATTAAATATGTTTTTTTGTATTTTCTATGACTAGTCATCTAATAAAAGATAATTGGACATTTCAGAATGTTGCAGTAGTCTTTTCCCAGCCTTTACATATTAGAATCTCCTGGTCTTTGAAAGTCAAGAGCTAGAAGCACAAAACATATATTTTTGTGACCAAACCTTTCTTAGAATTTCTAAGAAATAGCAATCATCCCAGAGCTTATGACCAAGTAATAATACTCAAGAAATAAGTAGGTCTTGCTTCTTTTCTAACTATCAAAGCAGACGGATTAGAAAACTAAACTTATACATACATATGTACACACACACACACACACACACACACAAGCACACATACATACATTTGTTTTTCAAGACACTATTTCTCTTTGGCTGTCCTGGAACTCGCTGTGGAGTCCAGGCTGGCCTCAATCTCACTGATATTGGCCTACCTCTGCCTGTCAAGTGCTAGGATTAAAGGCATGTACCACCATCACCAGGCAATTATATATTTTTTGTGTTCACAAAATGGTAAAATGAAAGTTTCATTTTTCTTTTTACTTAGAGGTCTGTAAAAGATTCTCTTTAAGCAAGCTCTCTCTCTCTCTCTCTCTCTCTCTCTCTCTCTCTCTCTCTCTCTGTATGTGTGTGTGGGAGGATGTATATGTGTGTAAAACATTACTGACATATGCTACCAGATCAACTCAGTTTTTTTTTTATTTCAAACAGTTTCTGTGCATATTAGCCTAAAGCAAGGTATTCTTTGATATTCCAAGACAAACTGTACGGTTTTCACGAAAGTAAGAAACTTTACTTTCAAAGGCATAGGAACACACTGACCACATTCCTGAACTTAGAAGAGCTATTTTAATTTCACATCAAAGAATTGGCCACCCTCTGTATTTCAGATTCCTATGCTTTGGAAATGATAGCTAATGTTCAATTCCCCCTCTCTATATATGGCTAAAAGTGAGCTAAGCAGATGTTCCTTAAAGAAAATCCCCATAGGTGTTACAGTACTATAAATAGTTCAGTAGACTGTGTTTTGTAAACTGGCAGAAGCTTATGCTTTGGGAAGTATACCACCCTCTTTACTTTTTATCTTAAGTAAACTAAAAATCATGAGGAGGAAACAGACTTGTTTATAAGTTCTCCTAAATAATTTAAATTTTCAATTAGGAAAAAATCCCAACATGAGTTATTTGATTTTCTTTATCAGCTTTCTGAAATTTAATATTTTTTTCTATTTTTTTATATATAGGTGTTTATATAAATACATGTCTGTGTACCTGTTTATGTGTTTGGTGCCCACAGAGGCGAGATGAAAGTATCATGTCCTCTGTAACTGGAGTTACTTATAGTTGTGAGCTGCCAGATGGGCTCTGGGAATAGGACCTGAGTCTTCTGAAAAAGCAATCAGTAGTCTTAACCACTGAGCCATCTCCCATTAAATTGATTTTATTTTAAAAAAAAATAATTTTATTTGATGTCAAACTCCATGGCTAGAATATAACATCATGATTTGTAAGTGCATAGCTTGTTTGAAGAATGGTTTTACTTTTGGATTGAAGTCTTCATCTCCTAGTATCTAATCTCCCTATATTTGATTCAGGTGTAGACTGTGCTTTTCCTACTATGGTTTTATATTTCTGATTTTATATAAGAGCATGCAGGAATAGATGCCATGATATAAATGTGTTCAATTGATACTCTTTCTCAAAACACTTTTTAAAGTTCTTGGTAACAATTTTCAAAATTATTCTGATAGCATTCTGACTGATTATCTAGGTTGTTTTTTATGGAATGATACAATGTACATTTTTTGTTGAATTTCTTTAAAATATTCAAACTTATTTAAAATTACTCCCTTTGATGTGATAACATGGAACCTATTTAAAAGGAGCGATAAAATATACAATTTAACATTGATGCTAAATGTTTTAATTGCACAGTTCAGTGGCGTTGGTGTAACCATCGTGTTTATCCACTTAAGAATTTTTGACCAAAACAAAAAGAAATTTTGTATTCCTTTGTATTATTAATATTCATCATTACAGTAACCAAAGACACATTTAAGCAACTGAAGAGGGAAAAGACTTATTTTATTAATAGTTCCATGGGATTCAAGCCACCATGGTGGGGAAAGCAAGACAGAGCAGTTCCTATAGTAGTAGACCAGAAGGCACTGGGAAAAGAGAGACTAGCATTTTTCTAGGATGCTACTATTACATCTTATTCCATCACAGTTCCCAGCCCATACAGCTGTGTTAGCCACATTCAGAGATTCTTTCCTCTCATTTATTACACTCTTGGAATCTCTTTACTCCCCCAAATTCACTTGCTGGAATCACCCACAATTTATGTCATGATGAAAGAAAAGAAATTTCTGAATGGGTAAGATCATCAGTGTGATGAACTAGCATGAATGAGGTAATGCGCTCAAAAGGATCCTCTCTCCTATGTCTCTATCTCCTTTTTTGTCTGGCTCTGATTTTCTCTCCTCTGCCACATAACAAGAGAGGGAAAGCCTGACAAGATAAAGAATCTACAGGAACTTAGATCTTATACTTCTCAACTTCTAAAACTATATGAAAAAATATTTGCAGTTTAAGCTTTCCTCAGTCTTTTTTTTTTTATATTTTCCCAGTCTTGATGCATTTACTAAGGTACCTCAAACTTGCTAAGACATTCATGTAAGGAAGAACATACATTTGTCCTTTTGTTACAGTATTTTATGTTTGTGATATTATCAGGATTTTTCCATGATATGTTATCCTTCAGAAATACTTTATCTCTATTTAAATTGGTAATTGTGAATTTTATTAAAAAGAATATCTAAATGGCTGTTGTGATACATATTTACACAAATGTATCAGACAGTGGTCTAAAGTTGGAAAAAATCAACAAAAGACATAAGCACTCCCCCAAGTTTTCATACTGAAATTTAACAGTAGAGGATACTCACATGACCTTGGTCATATTTCTTAAGCATAAGAAACTATAAGCACATTGAATATTGTTGAATTCAAACCCCCAGTGTATAAGTATTCTGAGCACTTAAAGCCCTTGCTGGGGTGTAGGGACATGAACAGCATCTGAAAGGTTGTAAAAGCGCAGCAGTTGTTTAGAGAACCTGCCTTTACTATAATGGTAGCTACATATAATTCCAGTGCCTTCACTATTTTAATGAAATATATTTATTATACTTTATTTGCACAGACCTATATGGAACTTGAAAAAGAAACCATACAACATGCATTATAATCTCTTGCTAAACTCACCGTGAAACCTTTCAAATGAAGGTTTGACCGTTAAAATTGCATGAGTGGAGCAAAGACTTAATCTCTGATTCAGGTAGCTGGATAAAGGGAGATCAATATTGGTTAACTTTCAACTTTGTTAAGGTCTCCTTCTCAGTGGAGGTTAAGGAGAACAGCTGTGGTAAGGGATATCATTGGTATATCCTATATGTAAGGTGGCTATGTTCCAGAAGGGTAACTTACCTGCTTTGATGACTACAATGGTAACAAAGAAGTGGCATAGATGTCTCATTCTTTCACACTGTGGGATGTCTGGCTGTGTTCAGATACCTCCAAAGAGCCAAACAGTGAATTATTGATGTCAAGAGAGGTTCATTGATATAGGTATCTAAGATTTACATCTTAGTGGGTCAGTCTACTGGTTGCATTTTATGTTTTTTTTTTTTTTTTGCTTGAATTGCAGATATATTTGCTGTGCTACTAGTAGAAGCAATTGGCTGTGTATAAGCATGGAATACAGGCTTTCAGTATTCCTTAATTCTTGCAGTTCTATTTTAAAGCTTCATGATTTGTATCAGCACATCCTGGGACCAGCCTAGGCTTAAGTCATTGGAGAAATACCAGCTCATGGGTCAGGATGCGTACTAGGTATTAGAGATGGAGTTTCTGCTCCAGGTGGCATCATTCCACTGTTGGCATCATTGCGATTCACTGCAAAGTGCCAGGATATATTTTCTCTGAAGGTAAAATCCAAGTGTGGTGGGATTCCTGACATGAGTGAAGAAAAATTAGCATTAATAGAGCTATATTTCTGGACTTCCTGGAACTACCTACAAGCTGTCCTGCTGCGTCATTAGTAGGATATAGTCTTGTTGGGTTGAATAGGATGTGGTTGAAATCAACTTGAGTTTCTAGTCATCATATTCAGAAGAATCATGCTGCTGCTGCTCTTCTTCCTCTATCATAGTCTTCATTGCCATCTCATTCCTGCTTCTATTTTGACTTCGCCTTGTATTTTCTGTAGAATTAATTGGCATCTTTCATCATTATTGCTCTTTTGAGTATCTCAAGTACCTCTCCATTGCCTGGTATTAATGGGGTAATATTTATTGTCTCTCTGTGAACCTATGTGTGATTAATAGATAAGGTTCATACCTTTATAAGGGTGAAAAATATTCTATTGCATGCATTTATATACAAAGTGCATTCATGATTATGAGAGAGAGAGAGTGTGTGTGTGTGTGTGTGTGTGTGTGTTTGTGGGTATGTAATTTTATCGTTTATATATTGATTAGTATATGGATTTCCTTTGCTTAGTGGCTGTTATGAATAATACTCCTATGAGTATTGTTGTATTAGTTCATACACACACACACACACTGACTCACACACACACACACACACACACATACACACACACACAGCGAGGGGAGGGAGCGAGAGAGACTGAGAGAAATGTTATTTGTAGAGGAATTCAATCCAACAACATGGCTTCTCTGGCAAGAGATCATCTCCAAACTCTTTCTAGGTCTATGTAATACAGCTGGAATGACAAATCTTCAATCCCTCTAGCTTGAGTACACACTTTTAGTCTCAAACAATGAAGGTAATGTTAGGTCGTAAAGGTTGCAGCCATGTGTGAAAGTGATATTTAATTGAATGTCAGACAAAGTGATAAAACAGAGAAAGATTTGACAGAGTGAGTCAGAGATAGGATATGCCTAGCTCTCAGGAATTCAGACAGGAAAGAATGGCTATTTACAGGAAGTTTGGAGTAAGTCAAGCAGAAATGGTAGTTAAGCGAGTGGAGGTCAATTGAGTTCAGTGTGGTTCTGTTGAATGCATTTGAGTTCAGTTGAGTTCACGTAGTTTTGTTCAGTTCATGCAGTCAATGCAGTTCAGTTCATGGAATTCAGAGGAAGTTTGTCAAAGCAGAACAATTCAGTGAGAAGGCAAGAAAAGTCAATCTGAATCAGAAGATTTTGAGTCAGAGCAGCTGAGTTGAGCCAGCCAGCCAGAGCTCAGAAAAAAGTAAGCGTCCAAGAAGAGAATCACAGCTAGTAAACAAAGTTACATATACAATGATTCTGTTTAGTGGTTTGAAGAACCATCCAGTGAACTTCTATAAAAGAAGCACTCAGTGGAAGCAAACAGCAGTTCAAGTATACAGTTTCTGCTTTCTCATCAATATTTCTTATTTTCATCACTTTTAACAAGTTGTCTTCAACAATGGAGATGTGGCTTAGTGGTGGGGTCCACTCCTAGTTCTCATGTAAGACAATCCACAATAGTCTGTGGCTCTGGTTCCAGGGGAACGGGTGCCTTCTAATTGCTCCATGAGCACATGCATGATTATAATGCACATATATCATGAATACACATGCATATACACACAAGTAAAAAATTAACCTCTTAGTAAAAGCTACTGCTCACTGTGTACTACATTTGCAAGTCTTGAGTGCTATAGTTATTATTCCAGTTATTTTTTCTTGTTGCAACAAAACACGTGGCCAAATAATCATAAGGATGGCAGTTTGTTTTGGCATCAAATGTAAGTGAAGTCACTTATGGAGGTGCAGGCATCCTGACAAGAAAGAAGGCAACTGGCAATATTGTGCCAGCAGTTTGGAATTGCAAGAGAAATAAATGCTGGTTCGTACCTTGCTTTATCTTTTTATGTAGCCCAGGATCCCAACCCCATCGGATAGTACTGTCAACATTTACGGTCAGTCTCCCCATCTCAATTAATCTATTCCCATCTCAATTAACCTAATTTAATAACCAGATAAGGCCCAGATATTCATGTTCATGATGATTCTAGAGCCTGTTGACAATCAATATAAACCTCTCTGACTCTACCCCTCCTCAGTTTGGCTCACATCTATATTCCTTTTAAGCCATTATTATCCAGTTGTCCTATAAGGCTTAAGGCCATCTCAAAATGCACAATACAATTTGTCTAACTTTAAAAGTTCCCATAATTGTTAACACTGTTCAAAAGTATAAACTTGAACATTCTTCAGAGGCTCAACTATCTATGAGCTCTCATGTCCCACAGGGGTCAAAAATAAGACATTGGCAATGTATGATGGCAAAGAATACACATTTTCTTCTGAGAAGTAAGAATGGGTGCAGAGCAAGGAAAAAACACAATGATAGCAAGACTGAGACCCATAGTGGAAAACATCAAATCCATCAGTTCCATATAAGGGATCTGAGACTCATGGTAAAGTCATCTGGGCTCCAGAGACCTTGAATATCCTATGCCCCCAGCTATGCTCTCTGAAGCACACCTAATATCTCTTTTGGTCCAGCTCCATTTTATGAATTAATCTTTCCTTAGTGGAAATTCTGTGATCCTGCGCTTCAATATCCTGAGATTCCAATTTAAACTTCAGTTTTATCTTCATAGATTTATACAGTGGGCTCTTAGGATCTCTTTGCAGAAACTCTAGTCCTTCCACAAATATTCCAAAACTCAGCAGCATTCTGGAACCATGGAGCAATACTCCATGACTCTTCTAATATTGTACATTTAGTGCATGCAAAATTTGTACCATGAGGATAATACTGATGACCTGTTGCCAGGTCAAAACATAACCTTATAGCCTTACAGTTAGCTAGCCTTGGTAGACCATAGTGGCTGAATATGCCAAAACACTTTCCTAGACAGTTGGTCTTGAGCAAAGAACCAATTCTGTGTTATGCCCAGTTCAGGCTTTCTTCTTTCAAATAAATTTGTATTTCACAAGCTGGAGCCTTTGATGTAGGGAAAGTTCTCACTTCTGGGAATCATTCCTCTTGTCTTATTGAAGAATATTAACATTCCCTTAAATAATTACAGGTGCTTAGCAGTCTGCATTCTCCTTGTCATCAATCTCAGATTTTCTTGCACGCAACTTTCTTTGAAATTTTTCATGGTTTCTCTATTTTTCAATCTCTTATTTTTCATTCTTCAGAATGAGAGACCTGAATATCAGCCATGCCAAAGCCTGATTTGCTATACAATCTTTTTGAAGAAATTAGTTCATTAACTTTTAATTCAGTCTCACTCAATTTGTTTGAACTTGAACAGAATGACGCTATGTTCCTTTGTAAAATGCAGCAAGAAAAACCCCTAGTCCAGTTACTAATAGAGCTGACATTTGTTTCTGAAACTGAAAAAAATATATGAGTTGGACCCCTCCTATTTGCATATCTCTCAGCATCCTTGTTTCCCCAAGCATCACTAAAATGTCCCATTATACTCTGTTTACAATATTCTAGGACTTTTCTCAACTAACACTCCAAATTCTTCTATAAGCCTCCTACAAATCTGTCCCAAGTGATGGAGACCCACATATATAATTAAAAATACCACAGCAACAGTTCCGTCTTCACTATTTATTTTGTTTTAGTTACTTTCCTCATTGTTGTGATAATATACCCAACAAAAACAACCTAGGAAAAGAAAGTGCTTTGTTTTGAATTTCCTTTTGGAGGAAGGCAAAGTCTATAATTTTAGGAACGAAAAGAAGATGGGGGAGGGAATAAGATGCCCCTGGGCACATTGATTCACAGTCAAGAAGGAGAAAGAGAGGTAAATGATGCTTCTTAATGTTTTCCTTTGTATTCCATCTAAGACCCCAGCATATTGAATAGTGATGTCCATATTTAGAGTGTGAATTAACACCTTAAGTACTATAATTTATGCAATTTCCTACAGACATATTAAAAATGTATCTCCAAAGTAATTGTTGAATTTGGCAAGTTGACAGTGAACATAAACCATCAAGTAATGTAAATCATATTTTCATTTTCATTGCTCAAGTATATGTCAGTTCAAGTCCTTGCTGAGTTTATTTGTTCCTCTATTTTTATTTTGGAGACAGATTTTGACTGTTTAGACCTGGCTGTCCTAGAACTTGCTCTTTAGACCAGTCTAGTCTCAAACTCCCAGAGAGCTACCTGCTTCTGCCACTCCAGTGCTGGAATTAAAAGCATGTACCACCACCTGGTGCTTTGCTGGTTTTGTTTGTTTGTTTGCTCTTTGTTTTGAAGGGCTAAACACAAAATCACTGTGTGTATTAAGTCAAATATTTTTCTCGCAGTATATGCATGATCTTTTAATCTTCAATTTCTTTTGACATACAAAAAATATTTCAATTTTAATATTCAGCTTACCTCATTGGGAGTTGAAGAGAGGCTGTGATATTGATATCAAATCCAATCAATAATTTTAAACTGCACTGTAATCAAGATCCCCCCCCCATGTGTTCCTCTAACAGATATGTAGTTTAGCCTTCTCCTTTATTAGATATTTGATTTGGCTTGAGTTGGTTTTTGTATAACACATAACATCAAGAGCCAATGTTTAGTTATGTCTGTTTGTATATACCCAGTTTACTGAGTGTTTACCTGAAAAGAATCCTTTCCCATTCAGCAGTCTTGGCATTACTGCTAAAACTTTCTGTAAAGAAAGCTTATTTCTGAATGTTTAATTCTGTGTTCTCTATTCAGTTTTACTCATCAACATTTTTTGTTGTTTTTAACCCTAAATACCACACTTTTTTGAATATTGTGAGAAGTTCGATGACAGAAAGTGTTAGCACCTCAACTATGTCCTTTTTCAAGACTGAGTACTGATAAATCTTTAAGATTACAAATAATTTCTTGGATAATATTCTGTTTAAAAATACATCATTGGGATTCTGATGTTGAGTATATTGAACCTGTAGATCACACTAATTATACTTAATAACAGTGTCGTATATAGTCATCAATATCCAATGTCAATCCAATGTTCCACTTATGTCTTACATAAGTTCATTCAGCTGTATTTTGTGGTTTGCAGTGTTCAACTCCAGAACTTCATTGAGTAAATATACTCTTGAATACTTTTTCTTCTTTTTGATGCTTTTGTGACTTTTTAAAGTTTATTTTTTTAAACAATATTTTTATCCTTTGAAAAGTCCATGTATTTATCCAGTGTATTTTGATAATATCCATCCACTACTTCATGCCCCTCTGAACTTTATTTATATCCTCATTTTTACTCGTATTGATAGCCCCAAGTTCAACTAGAGATGCCTGTTTGTGTGTGTGTGTGTGTGTGTGTGTGTGTGTGTGTGTGTGTGTGTGTGTGTAGGGGCACAACCAAGACAACCAAGACATAGCTAAGTATATGAGTCTTTCCCACAAAGGAAAGTAACTCTTCCTCCTGTAGCAGCCATTAACTGCTTATAATTCATCAGATAATCAAGTAGGACCCTCACAGTCATTCTCCCATCTGTGCTAGAATTTTAGATGGCTTTATCTTCCACATTTAATCAGAGCTGCTGTAAATCGATGTGAACAATATCCATGTTGAGCCAAGAGGTCAGCATTTTATCACTCACTGCCCCTTTGAATAACTTAAATTCTGTCTGTCCTGTCTTCCACAATGTTTTGAGTATGAGCTTTGAGTATGGAGGACTTGATATAGCTTATCCATCTGTAGCTAAGAGCTCATGATTACTTAGATTCAACTCTTTGACCAGTAAAGAGCCTCTACATAAACTGCTATCCATTGCAAAATAGAAAAGAAAAAAAAAAAAGAAAGAAGAAAAAAAACATTTCATCAGAGTTGAGAGAAGCAGCACAAATCTAGGGGCATAAATATTAATATTTGGAAGGCAGTTTGATAGAATGGCCATTTAATAAAACAGTAACAATTGGTTCTCCCTTAGGGCCTATGATCTCTGCAGTCACAGGCCTTTGACCAGGCATGAAATCCATTCTGTGAGAAGGCCTCATATCCCATCAGAAAGCAGATAATTGCCCCCATAACTGCCATGAGACTGTTGCATCAATGAATATATCTTGTCTTACAAGTCAGTATTGTAGTATGTAAGGTTACAATTGCTTTATTAAATGAACTTTTTATGTGTAGATTATAAGTAATTCTTTGCTAAATGTATTAGAATTAGTCTTCTTTCTCTTTTCTCATATTATTGAGAAAACACTGATACAGTCTTAAAAAGGACTTTCTCGTTTGTTCTGAGAGCTGTATTTTAAGTAGCAATATATTCCATTTTGTACTTCCTCTTATTTGGATCCATTTCTATTTAGTGACGTTGATGAAGAACAGTGATATATAAGCATTCAGCACTCGAAGAATCTCTCTAATTGCAAGCCATCATTTTCAGCACTCTTAGTTAGAAATCAAAAGCATTCTAAGAAAACAATACTTAGCTTAAGTGTGATACTTTAAACCTTCAAGTAAGAGAGGTTTAAGTAAGAACACCAATCAGCATGAAATGCATTCTGAAGTTGGTTTCACCAATTGACACTCTTGAGCTGAGATTTTGGAATATGCATTTTTATTTGAGCAACAAAATGCTTCTAATTGTGTAATTTGCATATCTTTACTGATGCATGAGGAAAACAAGAGTAAATAGAGAATGTTTTATTCCTTAAAATGAAAGATAGTAGTGTCTCTTGTTTTCAGCAGTTTGCATGGTGTAGATTATTATTAATAAAATTGTTAAAAATAAGAAATTGTGTTAATGACTAATGAAGTTGAACATTTTTTAAGATCCTTCTCCGCCATCCGAAGTTCTTCAGGTGAAAATTCTTTGTTTAACTCTGTACCCCATTTTGTAAAAGGGTTATTTGGTTCTCTGGGGTCTAACTTCTTGAGTTCTTTGTATATATTGGATATTAGCCCTCTATCTGATGTAGGGTTGGTGAAGATCTTTTCCCAATTTGTTGGTTGTCGATTTGTCCTTTTGATGGTGTCCTTTGCCTTACATAAACTTTGTAATTTTATGAGGTCCCATTTGTCAATTCTAGATCTTAGAGCATACTCACTAATAAGTAGATATTAACCTAGAAAACTGGAATACCCAAAACATAATCCATACATCAAATGAGGTACTAGAAGAACGGAGGAGTGGCCCCTTGTTCTGGAAAGACTCAGTGTAGCAGTATAGGGCAAAACCAGAACAGGGAAGTGAGAAGGGGTGGGTGGGAGAACAGGGGGAGGGAAGGGGGAGGGAAGGGGGCTTATGTGACTTTCGGGGAGTGGGGTGCCAGAAAAGGGGAAATCATTTGAAATGTAAATAAAAAATATATCAAATAAATTAAAAAAAGAAAGAAAAGACAAACAACTGTCATCAGTACATAAGAACACGAGTCTAAAAAAAAAAAAAGAAATTGGGTTAAAGTAGTACATAATGAAAGAGTAAGTACTTGGAGGTTTTTGTGACTTATTCACTAGGTGTAAATGTATGATAAAATGTGCATCTCTTAAGTTTAGTACCAAATTATTTTTATTACTAAATTTGATAATTTAATCTTAATAAAAAATAAAAAAATCATAGAAAGTTCTAGGAAGTATTTTTTATATATTTTGCTTTCTCTTGAATTAAGCAAATAAAATATCTACATTAGAAGAATAGAATTCTATTATTTTTGCCCTCCTTCAGACATGACAGAAAATTACTTATTAAAAAAAATTTAAGAATATCATTTGGGAGCAAGGGAGATGGTTCAGTGAGCAAGTGGTTGTTTCAAAAGTGTGTGTCCCTACATAAAGACAGGCATAGTAGTAGAATACATCTGTAATTGCAGCCTTTTTTTCAAAATTAAAATCAGAGACTGTAGGATTCCCAGAAGCTCATGGGCCAGCTAGCCTGGCACTTTCAGCAACTGACAAGGACCCTGTCTCAACCAAGGTAGAAGATGAGTAGAAGTGTCAGAGGCTGTCTCTGACCTCCACACATGTGCCTTAGCATGTACATGCTTGAAAATACCCACCAATATATTCACCCTAACCCATACACAGATGATGGGAAGAATCATATGTAAATAAACACTGAGCCATGCATAATATGATTGTTACCAGTGATAGGCACACATGCTTAAGATGGTGGTTGGTTTTGGTTTTTTTGTTTGGTTTATTTTGTTTTGGTTGGTTGGTAATTTTTTTTTTTATTTTTCTATGATGAGGCACAAAGATGTAAAATGGATAGTTACCTTCACAGTAGCCATTTTACTATTTTTCACTGAGAAAAACAATGCATGCATCTTAAACATTGCATTGCTTGGCCCATCTTATACATCAGGCTGACTGTACAACTATGTTTCTGTCAATTAATTGAACCAAGTGAAATTTACTGAATGGAATTTGCAGGAAGGATGTTGGTAAAGAGGAGGCAGATTTAGAAATCAGGGGGTTTGCCTGTTGGATCTGTCTTGCTCTCAGTGTTCTGTAAACACCACAGGCACAGCACTGCCCATAGGGGTAAAACATGTCAGATTCATATTTCCTTTATGTACAAGTACAGATTTTGGCTTCTATATCTGCACTACACACATTGCAGAAAAATAAAGCCAAGGCCACCAAGTTATTCTTTGGGGATATTCTGCCACTCTTTAAATGGCATTTGGAATCCTATGTCTCCAAATTTATTTTCTCAGTAAACTATACAAGCTAGTCCATTTTCTGAATTCACAATGGAATATGTGCTATTAAGGAATGCTCTGCATATGAAAAGCTCATGGACAACATCACATTTAATGATAAAAGACTGATGGATTTTTTCCTGTTATTGGAATACCACAAATATATAGCATTTGCCATTTCTATTTTATATATTGTTGGAAATTATCCTGAGACTCATTAGGTAATAACAAGTATTAAGATACCTCAGATTAAAGTAAAAAATTACCTCTATTCATCAGTGACTATATTTTTATATAGGAAACATAACAATAACATACATGCATAAACACTATTCTATGTATGTGTGTGTGTATACCTCTGTTTTTAATATATCTCTTTGTCAACAAGTACCAATGAAGAAACATCATTAATCAAGACAGAAAAATTAAAATTGCAATTTGTTATTATTTAGGTAGCTTAAATTAGGAACTAAATTTTTATCACTCAAAACCTCAAATGTTATCTCTTGACAGCTCAGTGTTGTTTAACAATTCAAAATGTTGCCTATTTTTTGAAGATTGGTTGTTATTTAAAAAGTAAAATGCTGTTGATCAGAAATGTTTTGGCACAAACTGAATCTGCAAGCGTCTGTCTGCATTTTTCATTAATAGAAAAACATTGTTCTAAATAAATGTAAGAATAAGAATAACCTAACTAGCCATACTAGTAGCATCAGAAACCTATGCATTGAAATGAAGAACCGTGACTAGCAGGCAAAGCAATGACAGGAAGATTTGTTATGTCAACCTAGGGCCTGCAAACTATCACAAGAGCACAACTCCCCATGAACATGTGACACATTGCATACCAAAGAGAAAACCATAAGATTAACTCATGCTACAAGATGTTCTATTGCAAATCTATATCTATGATAAGTGGCTCTATTTGCACAGAAATTCACCTGACATATTGACCCATCTACTGACAGACAGCTGTCCCCATGTGAAATAATACCATATTTTCGAATTGTCATTCCTTCTCTACAGAGGTAAAACAAGCTACATAATTTTAAAAGACAAAGAAATACTTTCAGATATTAGAAATTTACTAAAATAGTTTATAAGAAACTGAACTAATAGAATCCCCATGGGTTGTAAGGAATTAATGTTTTAGGGGACAAATTTTCACATTGTGTTGTCTTATGGAGCAGCCAGTGTCATGCCCATGGTAAGAAAACAAACTACAAATGCTCCTGCAAGCCTCAGAGATACAGTTTTACACAAAGTATAGTTATTGATTCTAGTGTCACAATCTAAATTGAGTTCTTTTTAGTGGTAATTTGATCATATTTTAATGAAAGCAAACATTACTTAAAGCAGTAGGATTCCTAAATTTGAGGATAACTTTTACCGACTTAGTATAGTGTCATCTAAGCAGACACAAGCTTTCTAGGAAGCAATGGGAATTGGCTGTTAGGAAACTACCTTTCACCCTTGGCTCTTTTATCCCCAAAGCTGAGAAACCAAGGAGAACTCACCACAAAGTTCCTTATTGTTCTACAGGGTATAGCTAATTATTCAATATTATTAACAACAATTATCCTCCTTCAATTCTCTTTCCAAAAATAATCTTTCTATTTACCTGTCTGAATTTTATTCAGTTCTGCCTAAAGCATTCTAAAATAGCAATGTAGTCATTGTAAAGATAAAATATTGGTGGCAAAGTAATCTTCTGTAGTTCATTTGCTATAAGTCTTTGATTATTTATTCATCCATTTTAGCATTTACTTTCTGACTCAGTGGGCAATGCCAGACACTGTCAAAAGTGCTTTGATAACACAAGAATTTTTTCAAATTTTGTGGAGTTTAATAATTTTACACAGCAATCAAAAGTATTACAAAGTGGGACTTTTCCTACAAAGGGACACAGGCATACTGGTGGTTTTAACAAAGAAAACCCTCCAAGCTGTACAAGCACTATTTCATAAAAGTGACATCTAAGATAAGAACCAAGAATAGGGGAACATTTCCTCTATGAAAAAGTGGAGGAAGGACTAGTATTCTCTGGGATCTGAAGTGGAGAATAAAAGGATCCCAGGAGAAGAGAGCATGTGAGCAGAGATGACATCACTGGGGGGTTGTGCGGAACACCCCCAGAGAAGCAGCTCTGAGTTTTGGGGACTGAGTTTTACCCTTGAGATTTTTTTCATCCTGATTATTAAGTTATTGAAAAACATTATGCTTCGAACAGTAAAAAGGAGAATTAGCATTTAGAAAATGAAATCTGCTTATTCTGTTGGGTATACATTGTGGGCGTAAGAAAAGAAGCCATTAGGAGGACATGACAGTAGCAAGATGAAAGATGATGAGATCCTGGATGAATTCCAAGAGGTAAATATCATAAAGAAGGATCTAGGAGAGTTTGGAGGCACAGTCAACATGGGTTGCAGGTATACAAATAGGTGTACAACCCTCTGATGTCTGCAGCCCAGCAAGTGTTTTTGTTTCCAAGCTGTTCTGTCTGCTTCCTTCCTTCATTTTGCAGAAATGTAGTGTTGGCATCATGTGGTCTTTCTGTTGTATTACACTGAAAGTCTTCACTGAACTAGAGGGCTTTTCAAAAGGCTCTCATTCCTGTAGAGTTTGCTGTCAGTAGGGAAGAACCTGATTCCTGAGTGCTCTTCTTTCTGCTACATCTTAGCATCAGTGTGTTAGAGTATGGCAGGGACTCCTATCCGGGCATATTGTTCTGGGTCTGAGACATTTAGTAAGTATTTCAAATGCTGTCCCACTATCTTAGTCCCACAACACAGAGCTTCTGTTTCTTGATATTCAATGACGGTTGCCTGACATTGATTTTTTTTTAGGGCATTGCAAATCTTTTTTTTTTATTATTAGATATATTTTTTATTTACATTTTAAATGATTTCCCCTTTTCTAGCTCCCCACACCCCAAAAGTCCCATAAGCCCCCTTCTCTCCCCATGTCCTCCCACCCACCCCTTCACACTTCCCCGTTCTGGTTTTGCCGGAATACTGCTTCACTGAGTCTTTCCAGAACAAGGGGCCACTCCTCCTTTCTTCTTGTACCTCAATTAATGTGTGGATTATGTTTTGGGTATTCCAGGTTTCTAGGTTAGTATCCACTTATTAGTGAGTGCATACCATGATTCACCTTTTGAGTCTGGGTTACCTCACTTAGTATGATGTTCTCTAGCTCCATCCATTTGCCTAAGAATTTCATGAATTCATTGTTTCTAATGGCTGAATAGTACTCCATTGTGTAGATATACCACATTTTTTGCATCCACTCTTCTGTTGAGGGATACCTGGGTTCTTTCCAGCATCTGGCAATTATAAATAGGGCTGCTATGAACATAGTTGAGCATGTATCCTTATTACATGGTGGGGGATCCTCTGGAAATATGCCCAGGAGTGGTATAGCAGGATCTTTTTCGGAGGAACCGCCAGATTCAGATTGATTTCCAGAGTGGTTGTACCAATTTGCAACCCCACCAGCAGTGGAGGAGTGTTCCTCTTTCTCCACATCCTCGCCAACACCTGCTGTCTCCTGAATTTTTAATCTTAGCCATTCTGACTGGTGTAAGGTGAAATCTCAGGGTTGTTTTGATTTGCATTTCCCTAATGACTAATGAAGTTGAGCATTTTTTGAGCAAGAGCATGTGTGACATACAGCCGGATGCTGTATTTTGGAGGATCCTATGAATTTTTAACCCAACAGGTTTAAGGCAAGCTGAACTTAGGATAAGGACCAGTACGTATTTGATTGGTATTCTCTGCGGCTCACTTCTAAAATCCCATCAGTCATGGGCTCTGTTTAAAGTCTCACAAGGGAAGTAGTAATGATGTTAGCACTTACTGTCCTAGTGTAGTTCCCTGTGCATGTGTCAGTTCTATCACTGGTAGACCGGTTGACCATCAAGCCCTCAGCCTTCCAAGTTCTGGAATTATATTTGCATGCCACCACACCCACCCTTAAAGTAGATATTGGAACTGGATTCAGATTATCATTCTTGCATAGCAATACTTTGCCAACAAAGCCATCTTCGAGCCCTGTACTATATGCTTTTAAAGGGGAAAAGCTTTCCTTCAAATCGCCCCCTAGGATTTTCACTATTTCTTAGGGTTTCATCTCCTTTCATTCAATCTTTTTTTTTTTAGTCCTTAGAATCATACTCCCCAGCCTTTCCTTGTGACTGTATAGTCTACATTCTACATCAACCTTTGTATATTTACATCTTTCCATTCTCTTCCAACAACTTTCCTTGCATCCATTGCCTATTGGCGAACTTCTGCTGGCACCTCCCAGTGGTTAATTTCTGCACTGCAACCTTTCCTCTGCTCTAGAAGGTCAATAGCCCTGCTTTTGTAGATCCTTGTAAGGATTTCACATCTTAACTGTCTCAGTGTGATACAGTTCTCAACATATGCATGTAATTTTGTGGCTCAGTGATCCAGAAATAAAGATAATGGAGAATATCAGATTGTCAATTGATGTAAAACTCACATTTTCACCTAGGTTAATGTTTGTGGTAGAAACTGCTTGCTGCTTCACAAGCCCATTCTGGCTTCCTTAAGTAATTTAAGCTCCCCAATATATGACTCCTCCAATAAAAATCCTATTTGCTATGGTCTTGCAAACAGATACATACAAGCGCAGTCTGGTAAGAAGAAGTAAGTGGGATTTCTAGGTTGTAACATTCAAGGGCAATGAAATGATTGCTTTATCATTACTTAGTTTAAATGAAAATGGCATTGAGACCTGGAGTTATCATTTCAGGTTGTGACATGGAAGCCATCTATTGAGAATGACAACACACAAAGACTAGAACTAATTTTATTCCAAACTTGGGGTCAGCCCTATGTTATGTTCATTGAGATATCTCCTGAATCCAGTTATTCTGCTTGTGATAGAATAGCCAACTTAAATCCCTTTACAATAGCTCAATGTTGCTTTGATGGATTTCCTCAGAGGTTCTTACTGTTCAGTGGGTTGTGATAGTTATTCTTTCCTATAATAATCCAGGTACATTAATAATGATCTGCCCACTTTTGCATGTGATCATTCAAAACTTCTAGTTAGTAGCAGTAGAGCTTTTTGGTGGTTTGTTTGTTTGTGAAACAAGGTCCTGTGTGGCCCAGACTGGCCTCAAAACTTGAGATCTAGTTTTATATCTAGCTTCAGATGGCCTTAAACTATGGAACACCCTAATCAATTCTAATTTCTACTTCTCCAGTAATTAGATTACATCTGTGGCACCGATTTTTATTAACATATAAAACACATATCCTCTTGTATCATAGGCTAATGCTCTACCAACCGAGACAGGTATTCAACCAGTACCTCATCTTTTATTTCCATTTGTGTTAAGTGATTACACAACCCAGGGGTTAGCATTCTTTCTAGAAATGTGTTCACCCATGTCAATGAATAAACATTCATTTATCCAATTTTCAAACTTAGGATATTACAATTGTAAGCCACTAGTGTCATTGTCCCAAACTACATACTAGTTTTGTGTACATTTCTACATGTTCATCTCAGCACACTCTTGTGCATAATACTTGTGTGACTCATTAGTGGGCTAAATACATGCACTTATTTTCTCCAGCAACCTAGTTGTCCCATAAGAGATGTTTTTAGCTTGTGACTCAAAGAAGCTATTTTTCATTTCACTCACTTAACAGTGGAAACAAAGGCATCAAATTACCCATATATCCAAAGGAATACTTGATGTCATATATATGTATATATATGACATAATTTCCTAATACAGGTAGTAGGCTATCACAAGGGGTTGGTTTGTTCTAGAGTAGTGTTCTATGTATTTAATGCTTGCTTCCTTTCCCATGTATATTTTACTCTCCTGAGAGGGTAAAAGAGGAACCACAAGGTAGGATGATAAAGATGACGGATATCATGATTCCCAGACTTCATTGGTAAGATCTGTCACATTGATTAGATATACCCTTTTGCTAGGAACCCTGGATCTTTCTAGCATAAGAAGAGTGGAGGCTTTGTTTATATGTCAAAAGAAGTGTAGGGGCTAGAACTATGTGCTAAAATACATCTGTCCCTCAAAATCTTCTAGACGGTCATGTTAACAGTAAACTAAGCAACTATCTGTCACAATGCATATCTTATCACACTAATACGCATACATACCTCTATAAGAACCACATGGAATAATGTTTCTTCTCATATCCTCATTTATTATATCCTTATTTATAAATCTTCTGGGTACAATATGACTGAAAGCAAGGAAGTATAAACTTAACAAGTATCTCAGGGACATGAAGGAAGATGATTGTGAAGCCTGATGTTAATCACAGTTATTAAAGATACTATTAAGTGTACAGGATAACCAAGGAGTGTCGAGAAAGTGAGCAGCAGCCAAACTGGGCTGCAGCCCTGATATAGTAAATTGTCTATATATGGTATAAATATGGTTTAATGAGATATTTTTATTTGATATATACTTTATTTACATTTCAAATGACTTCTCCTTTCCTTGATTTCCCCCCTCCCTGAAAGTCCCATAAGCCCTCTTCCCTCCCCCTGTTCCCCCATCCACCCCTTCCTATTTCCCTGTTCCGGTATTGAACATTCACTGCTACACTGAGCCCTTCTAGAACCAGGGGCCACTCCTTCCTTCTTCTTGGACATCATTTGATTTGTAGATTGTGTCTTGGGCATTCCAAGCTTCTAGGCTAATATCCACTTATCAGTGAGTGCATACCATGTGTGTTCTTTTGATACTAGGTTACCTCACATAGGATGATGATGTTCTCCAGCTCCATCCATTTGTCTAAAAATTTCATGAATTCATTGTTTCTAATGGCTGAATAGTACTCCCTTGTGTAAATATACCACATTTTTTGTATCCATTCCTCCATTGAGGGACACCTGGGTTCTTTCCAGCTTCTGGCTATTATGAATAGGGCTGCTATGAACATAGTGTAGCATGTATCCTTATTACATGCTGGGGAATCCTCTGGGTATATGCCCAGAGGTGGTATAGCAGGGTCCTCCGGAAGTGTCATGCCCAGTTTTCTGAGGAAGTGCCAGACTGATTTCCAGAATGGTTGTACCAGCTTGCAATCCCACCAGCAGTGGAGGAGTGTTCCTCTTTCTCCACATCCTCGCCAATACCTAGTCTTAAAGAGACACTATCCACTTGAAGGACAATGCTTGTGATTGTTGAAAGAATAAACTAGAACAGAAAGAGATAGGAATTAGGGAATAGATATGAATCCTAGTGTTCAGAAGTCTCTCTCTCTCTCACACACACCCACCCCCCCCCCACACACACACACAAACAAACACACTGTTTCTTTTCTGCTTTCACAAAACTGGACGGGGAAATATAAAGAGAATACAAGAAATTTAAGAATAAAACACAAATCTACAGAGGTAATAAAATCAGAGAGGACCATAAACACACATATAAAATATGTATAGGGATGGAGAGACTACTCTACAGTTAAGTGTGTTTGATACTGTTCTTAAGGGCCTTAATTGGGTTCACAGCACCATGTCAGGTGGCTCACAACCATCTGTGACTCCAGGTGATCCAGCGCTTTGACTTCCATAGACACCTGTGCAAATGCATACACACCTACATATACATGATGGAAAACCAAAATGAGGTATCTTTTAAAAATTAAGGAAGCATGAACAAAATGTTTAATTATACTCATGTCAGTTTTCTGTTAGTGACAGTATGTGATGACTTTATCATATGTAACTTCTACAAAACTCTGCAATTACTACAAAGGAAAACTTGGAAATATCAATGGCCTTTTTGTTTTAAAGTATTTTTCATTTGCATTGGCACAGTGCTTTGTAATTTGCTTCTACTTTACAGATATCAGCCTACCTTTCTCGAAATGCCAAGATTCTAAAGAGGTGGTAATTGTTAATACCTTCATGTGAGTAAAAAAGTGTTCTGTTTGCCCAGTAAATAGTATGCATGTAAGATTTTAAAAATATACCAGTATATTATATGAGAATAGCTTTTACACTCTAATGTCTTTTGGAATATTTTCAATCAGGATGTTGCTTGAAATAATGGTGAATCATAGACACATATATTCACAAAGCAGTTGGCATAGACATACATTATGGTCTGATGCAGATGAAATGAGTATGTTTCCTAATCAAGCACAGTAACACTGTTCTACAATCCACATAAGGAAGGCCCAAGATTGTTTCCCACTCTTCTTAAATCATAGTGTGGAATTCCTATAGATGTGGAAAATGTTTAAAAATAAAATATTATTTACAAGTTTGAGGATATGGCTCAGTGGGTGATAACTGTGTCTGGGGTAGAGAAGGATCTAGGTTTGGTACTTAGAAACACACATATAGACACAAGCACATGAACACACACTTGCGTGCACACACACATGGCAGGGAGAGCAAATGGCTACTGCAAATTGCTAATAAATTGAGATCAGCATGGATTTTCCCCATTTAAAAAATTTAATATTTGATCCACTATGAACTTTGTTTTATATGGTTATTTTTCAATATTCTATTAAAATATTTGTCCTGGTTCTCGATGGCAGGGGTGTCCCATTAAACTTTCTGATCAAAGCAAGAGTCTCATGTTACATATCCTGATCAGGACAGATGACTCTACATAATTTCATAATGAAGAAAAGTTACTTACAGCTGAACACAGATATCATCAGACATGAATATGTGTTTCAGAAAGAATGCCTGACTCTATACCTCAAAATCAGAATGCTCCTTCATGTTATCTAGAAGAAAAGTTCTCGGCTGGTGAAAATCTGCTTTCTTTTAGAAATGGAAGGACATATTTCTCTTGAGAATTTTACATAAAGTTCACTTGACTTGACATAAAGATTTCCTTAGGAACTGAATGTGCACCTCCTGCACACACTCAAATGCTAATCTTAAGTACTTTCAAAATAATTTTTTAAACCTCACTTTGTAAAATCCTGGATTTTAACTAATTTCTTTTCTTTTCTTTTTAAACTGGTGAACACTGGCTACATTCTCAAGAGAAATGCATCTAAGCTGATCATTAGGCTTCAGAGTTACTGCAGATTTCCCCATGTTAACTTAATGAGATAGTGAAGTTCAAAACTACATTTTCATATGACTATCCTACATTTGGGCATGAAAAGTTCAGATTTCATAAATTAATAATTAGAAGTTTTATTGTATATATTGCTGAAATTGGTCTAAAAGAAGATATTTCTAAGTTCTCTATCGAATTTTTCATTTTTTTCTCTTTTAAATTGACTGAAGTTTGCATTAATTAGTCTTACAAAGTCCTCATAGAAAAGCATGAGGAAAAGTTGCTTGGAGATATATGAGATTGTGGTCCCAAGGCAAATGCAAGTTATTTGTGTTATTCTTAGTGGAAAAGTATATCACCAATATCCAAGGATCCACTATAGCTATTATTTTTAAGTGTTTACTTTTTTGTTTTCATGGGTATGTTTGCCTGTGCGCATGTACGGCATGTGTCTACACGTGCCTGCAGAAGCAAGAGGCAGATATTAGATTCCCTAGCACCGAGCTCTACGTGTCTGAAGCCACTCTCCAGCCCTGAGCCATACACAGCTCCATCCCTGGAGCTGTCACCACATTAATACATAAGAATCTGATCTGCAGCCGTTCACTCGTAATTCAGGTCTAGCGCATTTTTCTATTTCTTTTTTTTTATCAAATATAAAGCAACTTGCTATTTTTTCTGACTGATTGTAAGTGAAAATATTTAATTAAAAAAAACTAATATGGAATTCCAAAGGATCTAAATTCATGAAAGCGGCCAGGTTCAATGATTGTGCATATCCTACATACATGTGCATATGCAGTTTGATAACATAATATCAAGATTACTTATGTTGCGATAAGAAGGACCCTATTTTCTTTGCATTTTATCAAATTTTCTATTTATTTCTCTATACCACTGTTTGGATAGCATACTGAACTGTCTTGAACCAAAGCGTAGTTGCAAAATTGATTTTAAAATTTAAAACTAAAAACAAAATTTAAGAAGCTCTTAGAATTAAAATAGTCACTTTGGAGAAAAGGAAGCAAAATGTAATTCAAATACATTAAAGAAGTGCATGAACAGTTCGCCACAGCAGAACAGGTTCTGTGAAACTATACCTTGCACAAATGCTCAGATCAAAATTGCCTTAAGTTCAGTTAAATTGGAAAAATCAATAAATTTATTGCTTAAACAAAATGGTTAAAATACACATTTAAATTCACCTGCAGAACTCTGAATTTTCTAAAGTAAGATATTCAATTTCCAAGTGCTTAAACTAAAGTATAACTCCAGCCACTTCAAAGAAAATAAAACAAAATAAAGAAAATGTATCTTCTGCATTTTCCTTAATAGGCTGCAATGATTAAAATGAAAAAAGTAAAAACAAAAACAAACAGGAAATAATATCCTAAGTAATGATTTTTAATCTGAGTAGGAGCAACTCTTTGCTTCAATCTTGAACATTCTGATTTCAATTTTGCAATACATTACTGTCTCGAAAGATATTTCTAATTCTGTTTTTTTTTTAATTTCGCTAAGACAAAAAAAATACCATTACCACAGTTTCAACTCTAGTGGTATTATATTATGTTGGTTCCTTAACTTGGAATTTATGAATATTCCAACTTATATTTAAATCTTTAAAATTCTCAGCAGTTGCTGTTCTTTGAAAGTCACAGTCCCCATTGCTCTATATTATGAGCAAGGCAGTATCCAGGTGTTTCAAGAGGACCCCAAAGACACAAGAGATTCCACAACCACATAAGAGATTTGATGAAGTCTCATGAAATATCTTGGTCTCTCCATCTATGGTAATTGAGAGTTTTGCTGGGTATAATAGCCTGGGCTGGCATTTGTGTTCTCTTAGAGTTTGTATAACATCTGCCCAGGATCTTCTAGCTTTCATAGTCTCTGATGAGAAGTCTGGTGTAATTCTGATAGGTCTGCCTTCATATGTTACTTGACCTTTTTTTCCCTTACTGCTTTTCATATCCTTTCCTTTTCTATACATTTGGTGTTTTGATTATTATGTAATCAGAGGAATTTTTTCTTGCTCAATCTGTTTGTAGTTCTCTAGGCTTCTAGTATGTTCATGGGCATCTCTTTCTTTAGTTTAGGGAAGTTTTCTTCTATAATTTTGTTGAAGATATTTACTGGCCCTTTAAATTGAAATCTTCACTCTCTTCTATACCTATTTTCCTTAGGTTTGGTCTTCTCATTGTGTCCTGGATTTCCTGGATGTTCTGGGTTAGGAGCTTTTTACATTTTGCATTTTCTTTGACTGCCCTGTCAATGTTTTCTATGGTATATTCTGCACCTGTGCTTCTCTCTTCTATCTCTTGTATTCTGTTGTTGATGCTTGCATCCATGACTCCTGCTTTCTTTCCTAGGCTTTCAACCTCCAGAGTTGTCTCCCTTTGTGATTTCTTTATTATTTCTACTTCCATTTTTTAGGTCCTGGATGGTTTTGTTTAGTTCCTTCACTTGCTTGGTTGTGCTTACCTGTAATACTTTAAAGGACTTTTGTGTTTCCTCTTTAAGGGCTTCTAGCTATTTAACTGTGTTCTTCTGTATTTCTTTAAGGGATTTACTTACATCCTTCTTAAAGTCCTCTATAAGCATCATGAGATGTGATTTTAAATCCAAGTTTTCTGTGTCTTGGGGTATCCAAGACTTGCTGTTGTGGGAGAACTAGGTTCTGATGTTGCCATGTAGACTTATTTTCTGTTGGTATGGTTCTTGTGCTTACCTTTTGCCATCAGGTTATCTCTGGTGTTAGTTGGTCTTACTATCTCTGGCTGGAGCTCCTCTTTCCTGTGGGCCTATAAGCCTCTGTCAGCACTCCTGGCAAGACCAGCCCTCTCCTGGTTAGGGTTTGGGTGTGAAGGGCTATGGAACTCCTCACAGTGGAGTCCACTGCTCTCCTGACAGTGTGGGTGTACTCATTACATTCAGTGTGGTTCCCCTTTTGTTATAATGTTGCTAATCTAGATTTAAATTGAACTTGTCCTGCTGGAGCCCATGTGTCCTGCTTCTGAATCCCTTCTGTTCTTGTTGCTATAGTGACCAGCAGACATCTGAAGAGTCTGATCCCTTGAAGTAGTACTTTTCTTCACTTGTTACCTTTGTAGGTTCATGTAATAAAGAATGTCATCCCATTTTGCAGGTTCAGCTTTTATTCTCAGAACTTTAAAAAAATGCCATCATACTTGTGCAGAATTGCAAAGGAATTATACAGAATTTACAGGTCGCAAAAGAGATTATATGCTGAATTACAAAGTGTTATCTTAGCAAAGTCTGTATTTTCCACAATTTCCATTTCCATGTCCAAAGCAGTAATTATCCATGGGAAACAAATTTGTACCCCAGGGAACATTTGACAAGATCTAAGGACTTCTACAGGGCTTTAGAAGAAGCTAGAGAAACTGCCAAACATAGTTTAAGAAATAATGAACAATCTGACTCAGTATTAACAGGGCTGAGCTAGTAAAGACCCTCCTAAGAGGAACTGCAGTTCTTCATTATAAATACCACTAAACTTTGAATCTCCCAGCCTGCCAAGATCACAAGTTTGAATGAAGTTGGTTTTCTAATGTTCAGTGTAAGACCAACAAGAGAGAAAGAAGAGGTTTAGATGTCTACCTTAAATAGTGGTTTGAATGTCAATTAATTATTGAAAGAAATGTTTTTTTTTAGAAACTGTTCAAATCATTCTAAAATCTTTCTTTCATCAATGCTCTTTTTATTATCTAATCACACAACTACTTTTCCATCTCATTGCTTTTAACAAAATGAGGTATAAGACAACAAAGTAGTGTCAGTTTTAGGCATGTCACTGTTTTCTTGGGGTTGAACCTGAACGTCCCACAACCTGTCACGTATGATGATAATGATACAAAGGATCTGTTGAGCTTGCTCATCTATTTCCCTGTGTGTTTCATTTTGTGTGAAAGAAAAGGGGAATATTTCTTCACAGAAAGTAGGATGTTTGTGGTTGAATTACTTATCTCTAAGGTTAGTCATCTTCATATCAATGATAAATTCAGAGCATATATAATGCATCAGCATAAAGCTATATTCAAAAGAGATATTTCTCAATAAAACAAACTTACAAAAAAAAAAGAAAGAAAGAAAGAAACCCAACACCATTCCTAACCACAGTGACCCTGCTCTTCTTGAGTTTTGTTTTTTCTGCATTATATCACCCCAGGGATTCACTGTGTCAACTATCATACATATTGTTCATTTTAGAATGAAAAGGACATAATACATAATGTGCTTGGAGCTTTTTCCAGGGCATAAAACAAAGGTGAACAGAATATTCTCTAGGCTTATTAGCCTTGGACTTCTTGACAAAAATTGAGTGTCAATATTAAAGGAACTTGTGGTAGGATTCCATGTAGAGTAGTGTTTTTGTGTCTCTAGCATCCTATTTTCTTACCCAATTACAACCCTTTGATTATCCTTTAGAAAACTGTCACCCTAATTTCTACTGAGTATATATAGTATAACTTGGTTCAGCCTTGTCTAAGCACAACAGATGACTGCCAAACTTAGGTCCTGCCAGGAAGTATCATTGTGGCTATGGGACATAATCCATTGACTAGGAACTGAGAGGTAATTAGATTTACATCAAGAAACATACTTTAAATCATCACCCATCATTTATTGTAAATGTAATTAAAAATTAAGGTAGTATGGAGTGAAAACAGGTGATGTGGGAAGATCATGTCTAGCATCAGTATATCATCTGGATCCACTATCTCCTAAAGCCAGCTAGTAACTCATATTTTAGTGACATGCACCAATAAATTAACCTTCTTTTCTGTTTAAGCCCATTTTATGTTGTTTTCTACAACTCATAACTAAGATTACTGAAAAATGTTGTCAGGAAAAAGATCCCAGAAATATGAAATAGTGACGAGGAAAGTTCCTGCATTTTAGGAAATGCTGTTCCTAATCTTTTCACCTTTTATTGAACTAGATTTTTTTCCCACATAACATATCCTGATTACAGTTTCCCCTCCTGCTATGTCATTTCTCCCAGTTTCTTCGACCCTTTCTTCCCAGTCAGATCCCACTCCCCCCAACACAAACACACACACACAGACACACACACACACACACAGACACACACACACACACATACACACACACACACACACACACACACACACACACACACACCTCTTTCTATTTCTCAATATAAGTGTGGTTTATCTTTTTACCCTTCTTTAACATATAAACTTAGTTATAAATTAACCAATTGTTTCTAATCTGACCTTTCTTAATCTCTTCTAATGGACATGTTATATTTTAGAAGACTGGCTCTGGCCTTATAAGGAGATGGTTTTCTTTGCTCTTATTATCACAGAGTAGCAGTCCAGGGGAGGAAAAAAACATTTGCTTTCCCTGTTTTCCATTGTGGAGGGCAGATGATTGACGCACCAAACATCGACTGTGAGATCAGTCAATCTTGTTGATTCATCAAAAGTTATCACTTGCCATCGAAGTCTTTTCAGTTCCTGAAGCTAACTTGCAAAATGTGTGATAATCATGCCTGGAAATGTTGAGCAAAGTCAGGATTCTTTATCTTCCTTGTGGAGTAGTGATTTGATAAAAAAAAAGGGGGGGGGAGAGAAAATCATTCCATTTTAATCATAACCCTGAGTTATGAACAGTATTAAAAAAAAAAACACTACCACATTTCTGATGGTGAAAAGAAGCCACCATCCTGGACTTCTCTGACCAGTTGTCCACTGTAGTTCTATTGCAAATTGAATTCAATGTTGATAGAACTTGGAAAATTTGAGCATTAACTATATGTTAGGATATGCTGTGATTTTAATATGTTAGTTGAGAGGAAAGACCAAATGGTGGATAATAACGAAAGTTTAGAGCAATTCTCTTTTGAATGTAAATATCCTTATTATCTTTAAGGCCCTGATCTTCGAGGTTAGCTGCATAATGTAATCACTTGGGATATATATTTCCTAAGGTATGAATAATTTAAATATGCTCTGTGGGATATGTCCTGAATCAGTCAAATTAAAAAACTTCTCTAAGTTATTTTAATGGGCAGTTGGAGTGTTACTGTGGCAAGTTGCTACCTGAATGCATGCAAAGATTAGATTATAATTCATTTGGTCTTGTGTGGAGTCAAGATTCTATGTTCAAGTATGAATAACAGGAAAGGAAAGGTTCAGTTGCATTTCTGGAATGAATGTGTATTGGGACATCTCTGTGTGTCGATTCTTTTCTGCTAACCTGAATTGAGACTGAAATCTCTGTTAACCTAAGCATTGCAGTACTGGATTTTATTATAATGTAGATCTGAGGAGTTATTAATCCTGCTTATGATACCACCTTTTCTAAGGGTAGAACATGTGGGTACTTCTGATGTAATTTATGGCCTCCTTTTCTGTTCAAATAAATAAAAATTAGGCAAATGTCAAAGCCTGGCTTCTACCCCACCTCACCCCTCCCCTGCTTCCCTGCACCCTCCTTCATTCAAAGCTACCTCTTTTTCTGCTGGCTCCCATCTCTATGGCATGCCTCTCTGTGTCTACAACTTTAATTTGCTTAAATAAAGTTTGAAGAAGCAGATTTTCAAGATCATATGTCCTCTAGGTACTCCATGACAAGAACTTCCTAATTAATCCCAGCCATGGCTATGATTACAGATAACTCAAGAACATTCTGGCTTTAAGTTTAGAAGCAGAAATGAGCTGTTCCCTTCACCTTGTAGCTAGTGTTCTACTGATATTTTCAAATTCCCAAATACCATCTTTTTCTGAAGTGAGGGATGAAGATATCTTCAACAAAGACCTCAATTTCCCTCTCTCACAAAACCTGATGCAAATTTTCTTTAATATAATCCTTTTTAAGGATTAGACAATAGAAAATAGCAACATGCTCGTGATTTTCTTTTCTCTGGAAGTATATCAGCTTCAAGCAATTTGTTTCCTTGGATGAACTTTTTATAGGTTGAGACAGAGTAAAGAGCAGAGTCTTTTGTAGATACACTTTAGAAAATAGATGCTTGGGTTAGAATAAATGAAATGTTTCTCATTGGTCAAATGAAGTGATTGAATTGAAAGCAAAGCTGGAAAAAGAGAATCCTTGTGGCAGCTGTGACAGGAAGAGGGGAGAAAGGGAGAAGGTGCCACTAATGCAGAGAAGGATTCTCTTTCAGGCAGGTGGAAAGAAGCTATCTGAGGAACATTTCATTCAGTTTATTTAGTGAGATTTGAAGTAGCAATTGTTTCTCTCCCTTTTCAAAACGTCTGCCCAATTTAACCATTTCTCATGGTCATGTTAGAATATTGTCATATCTATTTTCAAAGTAAAAAAATGTTTAAAATGTAAATTAGCATATGATCCTGTTATATTCTGTATTTTGGAAAGACGTTCCCTGTCTGTGAAGGAGAGGCTAATGGTCTCATAAAGCTGGACAATAATGCACTTATGGAAGTCCACAGGGCTTCCTCATCTGAGCCTTCACCTTCCATGTCTCACCATTCATAGGACCTAAATTTTTATTAACTTCTAATTAACTTCTGAGCAATGTTTGCTTCAGCTGTTCCTTGTCTCTACAACAATCTAGCCTGAAATATTTGCATGGCTTGCTTCTCCATCTGCCTTCAGTCTTTTCAGAAATATCTCCTTTCTGCAGCTAGGTTGAAAGCAAGAGCTCCTTTGCAGACTGCCAAGGCATTTGTCATGTTCTATTTTGCTTTCCCACAACACATCTCCCAGTATACATCAATATTTGTATATTATTTTTGTCTCCTTTACTCCTTAAATGTAAGATCTATGAAGCCAGCAGTTTGTGTCTTTTTCTAGCAAGTCTTCAGAATCTAGAACACAACCATTTGGGTGTTGGGGAGGGTTGTGAATGTATCATAATGCCTATCCAAACTTCCTAGTTGTCCATAGGAGAGCAGCAAAAATCACTCTTTGAACATAGCTCATAATGTTGCTTTAGATCAAGGCCTAGTAAATTTAGGAGATTAATAATATATGAATCCCCTCAGTGATACTTCCACCTCAGCTCTAATCTCTTTAAAGATTCTTAATTTCTATACATTTATTCCAAAGTAATATACTTAAAGCAAGAACTCTAAACCTGAGGCTGTGGTAGCCTGGTTTTGTGTACTGCTAATACCTGTGTGTGGTCCTTCTATCTTTTTGTTTCCATTGACTTCAAGCCTTCCCAGTAGTCAAAATATGTACATGCCCTCTACTTGGGTCAGGATTGCTTCAGACATGGACTCTCACTTTGTTAATTTAAATGTAGTCATCAAACCTCTCTTCCGGTTGTTTTTTACTTCTGTAATTTCTTTCTGAAGTTTATAAATTTTGCTTGAAGTAAAAACTATCAAATGCTCAGGGTTAAGAAGATGGCTCAGTATTATGCAAACCCTAAACTCAAATCACTAGAGACACACTGAGTTGGGTGCAATAGTGTACCTCTGAATTCCTAGGGTTTCCATAGTGACATGGGAGCTGGAGACAACTCCTGGGAGCTTATAGGCCAGCTAGCCTCCTAAATGCTGTGTCAAAAACAAGCATCCTTGTCTCAAACAAAATAGAAGACAAGGAATGACATCTAAATGTTTTGTATGTCCTTTCTATGCACACTGGAGAATACATGTGTCCTAATTTACATGTATAAACAAACCCACATGTATAACAGAAACAAGTAAGTAATGGTTCATTCCTGCCTTTGTTGTTTTATGCCTGTGTAGCTGGGCATTTATCAATCTACTTTCAACCTCATTCTTTTTGTCTATGACATGGGCACATGAGTTCAATTCTTTGTTATCTGTAAGATGGGAAGGCGTTCCTGACTTCATTGACATCATTGACCTCATGATGAATGCTAAGGGAGATAATGCACACACAGTAGATGTAAAGACATTGTTATGGAAAGATTTGTTCTCTTCTCATTAATTCTTATATTAGCTTTTGTTTTTTAAAGGGACTCTCAACTTTTAAATATTCATTGTTAACTTTCTTTCCTAATCATCTTAGCAAGCAATCATCATTTTCTCACTTAGAAAACTTTTTGACTGCCCAAGCAGCCTGCAATCTACTGCTAGAGAATGACATGCTTCTCATACAGAGACTGGCATGCACACTACAAAACTTAAATTTCAATATAATGCCTAATACGTGACTTCATATAGAACAACATAAACTAATTATTACTTCATAATAGCCCCTCAGAAAGTTAAAAATATCTTAGCTCTCCTGTCTCCATAGGTTTCATCCATCAGGCTAACAGTAATGTGGCAATAATAGTAATTGCTCAAAATAATGGTAACCCTACCATGTTTGTATCTCTCTCATCTCAATTATTCCTTTGTAAAGATATATAGGTGGTATCATGTAAGCAGGACACTCAAGTGGCTAACAACATAAGAAATCAGGCTAACTGTGTTTGAATCTGAACTGTCCCTTCTTAGTTGTGTACCTGAAATTGACTTTTCTACATGACTGTCTTTGTACATAAGGTGTATGAATGTTAATAGATAATATACTCTGGGGATTGACCAACAAATAATGTTCAGAGAATTTTTTTTATTTTCTCAAAGAAAGTCCTGGCACCTAGTTTGCACAGTATAAGTCAGTAGGTCTTGAGAACCAACCTGTTGGGCCTGGCCTCCATGGTATAGAACTATAGCAAAGTTTTCCTCTTATGATGTAGAAATAGCACTTTACTTAAAAAGAATGTTGGTTGACTGCCCTGTTCATGATCTGCTTCACACTTATTCCATTTGGAGAAAATGATGAAATAAGTCGCATATTCTCTGTGCAGCATTAAAGATGCTAAAATCCAACCAGACAAAAAAGCCAACCAACCAACCAACCAAATAAATAAATAAATAAATAAATAAATAAATAAATAAATAAATAAATGGAATAGAAAAAGTTTTACAGGAAGTGAAATATAAAATGTTAATCCTTGGTCTAAGACAACCATATTGTAAACATTGTATAGTTTGGTGAAATCATATATAATTATGAGCTCATGCATTTTTCAACATGTGTTTGCTCAGCGAGAACTAAATTCCAGGAACTGTCTTAGATTCAGTTGTCTCCCTCACACCTCTTCATACTGCAGTCTCAGTGTTAGTTAAGGATAATGAAGAAATAAATTCTTATTTATGTAGATGAGTGAATCTTAATAAACTTGATGGTTGCAGGACAAGCAACAGGGATAGCTTATCAGGAAAGAGGACTTCTAGTAGAAGAAAGTTCCCATACAGTAGCTCAGTTCCCACACAGTATCTCATACACAGCTTTTCCAGGGAGTCCAAACCCCTTTTCTGGTCCTATCAGAAACTAGGCATACATGTGTCACATATGCATGCATGCAGGAAAAACACTTATTCAAATAAGATAAAAATAAATTTTTAAAAAATAAATCTATTTAGAAATTTGATGGTTAATAAAATAGGGTATAATTTCTGTTTTAACTTAATATTATGCAATTTTAAATTATAATAATATAAAAATATTAAGTTAACCTATATGTTTTTTAAATAAAATAAGAAGACTTTACTTAAACATCCTCAGAATTTCAAATTCTCTGTGTTGATAGGTAACTGGCTGTGGTAAGGCTGTGGTAATGTGAGCGCCATTGCAAACTGAGAAGCTGAAACCTCAATCAATTTTTCTTAGTTTTATTAGGAGTGTCTTGGATTGTGTGAGAACCCATAAAAGCATCATCATTATATTACCAAAATCTCTCAGTGCAACAACAGCATCATTAACATCTAACGTTGTTAAAATATAGAATATATGTCAGTGAAAAAACATGTCTTGCAAAGTATTGATGAGACTTCAAAGAATGATTGAGAATGAAGACATGGAGTCACAGCATTTGACAGCCAAGCAACAGAACAATAATGTCAGCCGTGTATCAGCAAGAACACTGCAGCATGTCTTAGAGCCTTCCAAGTGACAAGACTAACAGCATTGCTCAGGAATTCAGTAAGCCAAAGTAAATAAATCCACAGATAGATCCTCCATCCACACTAAGCTAGAATCCCAGAAGGAAGCTAGAGACCTGCCTGTGAACACTGGGTGAGATACTCTAAGGGCAGGGAACAAATTCTCTTTGAGTATGTTTAAACACACAGCTGGAGATAGATAGATAGATAGATAGATAGATAGATAGATAGATAGATAGATAGATAGAGACAAACAGACAGACAGACAGACGGACAGACAGAGAGAAATAGATATGGCAGAGGAAATATATAAAGACACAAGACACATTAAGATATAAAATAATGACATATAATTATGAAATAGTATAAGAAGATTGATATAAGACCACAATTTCTACCCAGCAATTTCTGTGTGTATATCAATTTTTATTGAAAATAGATTCTTCTCTCATAAAATAACCCTGTCCACAGTTTTCCTTCCTTCCATTCCTCCTAGTCCCTTCTACCTCCTATCGCCCCTGTATCTACTCCCCCTCTTTTTACTTTCAGAAAAGAGTAAGCCTCCAAGGGACAACAACCAAATACTAAAAACAAGAGCCACGAAGATAAGGCAAATGCCCTCATATCAGGGCTGAACAAGAAAACTCAATAGGAAGAAAAGAGTCCCAAGAGTGAGAGGCTAAGAGAGTCAGAGATACATTCATTCCCACATTTGGTTCTGTTTCATGCAAGTATATAATGTAGTAATACTGTAAACCAGTCTCCTCATAACCCACTCTCCCCTTTCTTCCCCTGTTAAATTCCCTTGTTCTAATAGACACTTTTGCTTCCACTATTATATCATCTGTATATGGTTTTATGTATCTATATAAAAGTCTAGGACCCACATATGAGAGAATTATTATTCTGATATTTGTTCAATTATCTTAGTGTGATTATCATCAGTTGCCTTTACTTTTATGCAAATGATAAAGTTGCAGTTTTCTTAATTACTAAAAAAAAAAATAGTGCATTGTGCATAGATATTGCATTTTGTTATTTTCTCTTCTGTAATGGCCATCTATTGACAGGTGTTAAAATAGCCCTAGCAGGAATCAGTGGAAATGAATGGCCACTGGCTTTCCTTCTGCAACAGAAGTACTCTTTTATTGCTTATAGGCAACCAAACGTAGCCTGGCATCCTCACCAGAACATGCACTCTACCTTTAACAAAATCTGACAAAATAACATAGGGACTAGAAGATAATACCTCCAGGTCAGAGAAGGGGCTTGTCAGTGTTGAGGTTCCTACATCCTTTAGTAACTGCGAATGATTTCTCATGTTCTTTCCCTCTGCCTAGCCTTGCTCTTTCCCTATCTTCTCTCCAATAGAGGGTACTTACTACAAGTCTCATCATTCCTTCTGAAACTCCCTGTCTACTTAGGCCTGCTCAGTCATAGCAACAAGATAGGGAAGATGATTAAGCTTCTTAAAGAGCTATTTGACTGGTAGGGTATGTCCTTGCCAAAGACATCTGGCAGCAAGTGTGTCATTCAGTATACAATGATTCAGTGTACATCTTACTTTCTGGATACAGAACATTCAGAACACAGTTTGGAGACACAGATACCTGCTTTTCATATCAGCAAGGGCCCTAGATAAATAAATGACAATTATGATTTTCTTCCTCCTATTTCTATTCATTTTGAGGTTTTTAATTTCCCTTATTTCCCAGTCCCACCTAAGTAATGAGTAGCTATTTTGAACAAAATAAGATCATTGCTGGCAAGGTCTCTCTTTGTCCAACTGTTTCAAATTTTAGAAAAGTCTTTTAAAATTTTGTCGAGAGGTTACAAGGTTTAAGATGCTTGAATACTTAGATTTGGGATATTGGGAATTTTTCTAGATTGCTAACTGTTGCTGTGATAAAATTTCATGACCAAAACAACTTATGAAATAGGGGATTTATTTGAGCTTATGCTTCCGGAGGGACAAGGTGCCTAAGTAGACAGGAAGGCATGTATGTCATGGTGTCAGAAGGTTGAAATTGGCTGATCACATTTTTTTCCCTATACTTGGGAGAGGGATGTTGGAGCATATGGGAAGTGGAATAAAGTTATAAATCCTCAAAGCCCACTCCCCTCCATTCCTCTCCCCCAGTAAGCCCTCCACTTCCTAACGATTCCCAACCTTCCTAAGCAGCATTGGAAACAGGGGACCAAGTGCTCAAGTAAGTCTATGAGGCTGTGGGAGAGATTTGTCATTCAAACTACCACAGAGATTGGACCCAGAGCTTTATGCACTCTAAGCCAAAGTGCACTGCCACTGAGGTCCAGCCCCAGTCCTGACTTCTTTCCTTTCCTTTTACAGCTCTGAAACTGTTATTGGTTCTTTGATGTTTGCTGTTTTTGAATGTTCTAAACAACTGAAACTGTGCAATCTCAAGTTTGATGCATGAAATACATCAAGACAACTAATAGAGAGTTTAGCCTGTCTGCACTCTCTTGTACATCAAGAAAAATATGTTAGATGTAAAATTAAAAGAAAATATTGACAATCAGCTAAAAGTTACATTTACATTATATAATCACCACTGTCACTCAATTATTTTCTTACAATCTTTGAGCAGGAAAAAAATACTACTTTTAAAACACAAACCTTCTCTAAAAACCTATAAACACACACACATAACTACTTACCGAACATTATTAACATAATTTATTTGAATTTAATGGGAGAGAATTTTAGTCCACTACTTTTTTCAAACTTGAAAATGACAATAAAATGTGCCAGCCGAAAGAATAATTTCTCTCTCCCTCTCTAAACTACTCATCCTCATTTTCAAACATGAGATACAAGTCATCAATTTCATTGTGACTTAGCAATTTATTTACACAGTTTTACTGCTGTGGACGTAACATAGGTGAGTCTTGAGCTTGATGAAATATTGTTATCCGCATAATTCATTTTCTGCTGCTTCAACAAGGTGTTTGGATTTGTGGGGGCTCCCATTTGAGGTTGAAATTGAATTGAAAATTCATGTGAAGGCTGTACAGACGAGGCAAGTCTATCAGAAAAGCATCCATTAAATTTACTCTCTGGTGTCTGGCAGCAAAATGTGCTCCAGAGGCCTTGAAAATAGCTCTCATTATCATATCGATTGAAGCCAACAAATATAACTCAAATCTAAGGTGAGTGTAAGTTTATTCCTAGATATTTGTAGTAAATTTCTAATATTTATTTTATATAGGGCTCACATTGTACTTACTGTAAGTTATTAATGCTTACAGTAACAGCTTGTAATTTTTTAATGGGTAGTCCTCACTTATTAAAGATGCTATTGATTGTGAGGAATTAGCAATACCCCATTAATTTGTAGTTCATCTTTTAGTACCAACCATAAAATAAAATAAAGGCTGTATCTATCATAAATTACTCTGGAAGTAGTTCCCATATCCAAATTAGAAACAGGATAGTATAGCTGTTCTCTGGATAGATAACAAAGTCACAATAGAAAAATGATAAACAAAAAGATTACATTTATTCCTCAATACACTTTCTTTTATTTGGAGAAATGGGAAGCAATTTGCTAAGTCCTGGGGAAATATATTTTTAATGTGTGATGGTCCAACATAGAATTGTTATAATATTCTATAGATCAGAAGACATGATTAAATGCAGAGACACCCAAGAAGGAAATATTACTGTCCTTTATAAGTGAATATGAAAACAGTAGGGCTGTTTGAGAGGAGGAATGTTCCACTATGAAGAAAGAGGGAAGTGTGTATGTGTGTGTATAAAAATATCATAAGCACATTATTATTTATTCTTCCTTAATACAATTATAAAATAACACCAACCATATTGATTATAGCTCTAAATTTACTTAATACCTACTTCCATTAAAGAACAAAGCTACAAATGCTATATGAACCATGAGAAGCTGTCTTTCACCATGACTGTGCATCAAAAACACCATTGACCAGACCATGGTATTGCTTACTGTTTAGGGAAAATGTTGGTTATGCCAATTATTGCTTCTAGGAGTTTCATATACAAACACAAAGCAGAACAATCTCTCTCTCTCTCTCTCTCTCTCTCTCTCTCTCTCTCTCTCTCTCTCTCTCTCTCTCTCTCTCCTCACTTTCCCTTACCCCCCTCTCTCATACACACATACACACACACACACACACACACACACATACACTCACAAAGTAAACAATCAGTATTAAATTGAGCCCAGAGAAAATAGTGAGATAATCTTATGATAGCAACCAAGGCTACATATCTATGGAGACCTGTTTCCTCACAGGTCCCCAGAGAGCTGGTAAAATGACTGAGAAACAGTAGTAGCTTAAGGATTGAGAAGAATCATCAACTTAGTTACAATAGAATACAATACTTAAAGTCATTGCTTCCTGGAGTTTGACCTGAGTTTGATCCCACCTTTACTCCTTTACCATAGGGTCTTGAGTAAGATGTTCCATCCTTAAAATGGAGATTAAAATACACTCACTTAATCTTATCATTAGGTTATGGTGAGAAGGCTAGGCTGACTCCATGACAGGCTTCAAATTGGCAGTTCAGGAGAATAGGCCTAAGAACTGGGCAAGTCTTGGCAAGCCTAATCAAGTCAGTTACTAGGAAAAAACCCCAGGTTCAGGTAGCAAGTCAGAAACTGCCCTGCCATTAGAAGCTGTCCCACCAACCTGGCCTGAAGCAAGGACAATAAGTCAGCAACAGTTTCTAGACCACCCAGCAACAGATTCCAGGCCCCATGCTCCAGTAGTGTCCCTAGACATTACTGGAATGTCTAGGGACAGAATGTCTAGAATGGAATGTCTAGAATGGAATGTCTAGAATGGAATGTCCCTAGAAATGAAGCAAGATAAAGATCACCTACCCTGGAATTCATTCACCTAATATGCTTTAAATCAGGCCTGGGAGCTAACTTGGTTGTCTCTCAATCTTAGAATAGGAGACAACAGCATGCTGGACCTCTGCAGAATAAAACACTTTTTGGATTTATATACTTTTTCTTGAGTCTTGGATATCATTCTTCAGTGAATCATGGATCCTTACAATGGAAAGAGCTTAAAAAATAGTACAGTTTATTTGTTATCATTGTTATTACAATGTGTTACCTGACCTGAAACCTGGACCCTACTTCTCAGGATTTTATGAATGAAAATGTAAATTCTATTTTTTTAAATTTTGCAATTTATGAGCTTTAGCATCAAGCAGGTTAATTGAATTGACAAAATCTCTAATTGTATAAAAAGGGAATAAATTCACCTTTATCCTGTTATGAATATGAAACAGCAATGTGTATGCAAAATGTATGACCTAAATAAACATCCAAAAATAATACACAGAAAGGAAATATGAAAATAGAAGAAATTAAATTCTGTACCAATTTTTCTTTCAGAAGAAAGCAAACAATTCTCTTGGTTCTGTTGAAGTATCTTAGAAGGACTTCAAGTTAAATCTTTCAGTAGTGTTTATTAGCTGAAGTCCTTTACCTTATTCCTTATCTCAGCCCAAATGTGTGTGTGTGTGTGTGTGTATTTTGTGTGTGTGTGTATGTATATATGTGTGTGTATGTTCATGTACATACGTATACAAGTGTATATGAGATATACTAGTAAGAATGTATGTAGAGGTCAGAGAATTATCTTCTATATTTTTCTTTGAGAGAGTGAAAGAATAGAAAATACAGCCTAACTCCAGCCTTCTAAGGAGCCCCAAACACTTCATATTCCAGAGTCCACTCTTTGTGCTCTTTGTTAGAAACTAGGTAAAAGGTCACATTCCAGAGCCTGCCCTTTGTTCAGAGCCAGGCAAAAAGGCCTTGAATTGGTGATCCTGGCCCCACAAGGTAACTGGAAATGACCTAAGCTTATCTTGTTTCTGTAAACTGCTTATGCCTTTACCGCTATCCAGGAATTCACGCAGCTATAGACTCCAAGAAAATAGGAAACTAATTGGTTCACTGAGCACGCCCAGGCTCCGATAATTTAAACTGATTGGCCTAAAAACTATGGAGTGGTACAAATCTATTGGCTCCCATTTCGCGGGCTCTCCATGCTAAGAAATGATTGGTTTGTGATTCATGGGCTTTGTTGTAGGCTTTGTTGTAAACTTATAAAAGTTGTTGCAATTTGGCACTCGGGATCCACAGTCCTTTACCCCTGAACAGTGTATGGCTGTGGAACCCAGAATTCTGGAATAAAAGAAATCCTCATGTTATTGCATCGAGACCGTTTCTCATGAGTGATTTGGGTGACACCTTCCGAGGCATGGGGTGCTGGGGCACCCTGGGTTTTGGGGGGTCTTATAATAGGATCGCTCACTGACCAGGGATTCAGGTAGGCTAGGCTTGATTGGCAGTAAGCCCTAGAAATTTGCCTGGAATTATAGGCATGTTCACCACCATGTCTAGCTTTTTTAAGTGAGTCTAGGAATTCTTGAGCACTTTCCTGACAGAGCTATCTCTTTATCCCACGACCCATATTTTTGCTGGGAAATTGAATTCTTTCTCAGCATTTTGAAGCTGTGTGTTGAAGCTAATGATTTGTGTGCCACTACTCATAATCAAGAATTGGCAACAATAATATACATATTTATGAGGTTGAAAGGTCATATATATTAGTCAAATGTCTAAAACTTGGTTCAAACTGTCTCTAGACTAGAAGAAAGGCTAAAACTGTGCTCCTCAGAAGATCCAAGCATTAGCAGAACACTGCCTCTCTTCCTTGGCTCAGAAGGGCTGGAGAAACTGTCAGTCCTTCTGGGGAGAAAGTCAGTAGGCAATACTCTGTCCTGGCAAGATTTTTGTCAAATTGAAATATAACCTCAGCTGAAGAAATACCTCCATCAGATCTATTGGCCTGTGAACAAGCCTGTAGGGCTTTTTCTTCATTAATGATTGATGTGGGAGGCTCTAGCCCACTGTGGGCAGTGCCATTCCTTAAAAGGTGGTCCTGGATAATATAAAATGTAAGCTGAGTAAGCAATGAAGAGCATATATATATATAAGATATGCTTTTTATATATATGCTCTTCATATATATATTATATATACATATATACATATATGCTACATATGATATATTAATCTCAAGATTGATTTTGGTTCCTCTTTGCGTGAAGAGTTGACATTTTTTAGAGTAATTGAATGGGAAGGTAATTAATGGGAAAGTAGGATTTGTGCTTTGAGAGAAAAATATTACAGTTCAAATCTTGCACTAAAAAGCTTTTAGAATCTTTGTTTTTGTCATTTTTATACTTTGTAATAAATTGAGAAACTGGTGCCTAAATGTGAAAGCAAGGCAGCATAAAATGAATGAAAATGGTCAGTAGACCAGAGAAAGAAAAAAGCAAGATTCCCTTGAATGTTAATTGGGGAAATGATATTTGCTTCTCAGTACAAATTGTACCCACAACAAAATTCTGTACTTGCTTTTCCTTAGCTCTAGAACTGTCTGTCAGCCAGAAGCTGAGAAACCTGTCCCTTGTTTTCAATCCATGACCTTTTTGACTCTGCCAGCCCCTTTCCTACCCTGGACATCTAGATTCTTGCTGCCTTGCTTCCTGGCTCCAGTTCACTCTTGAATATTCTATTAGCATGCAAATGCCATCGTGACATTTAAGCCTCCCTCTGCATTGAATAAAAGGGTGGAAAGGTCACTCGAACTTTGAGTCAACTCTGAGGTCCTGAGTAAATCCCTGATTAGACCTGATCTTTTTATTTGAAATGCATTTTGTACAGGAATCATACCACCAAGATATGCAGTTTATATCTGGAGTTCTAAAGCACTCATTTCCCCATAATTTTTCAATGATGTATTGAATCCTCTCCCAGGACCAGCTAGGGTAAGAGGTTAAAAAAAAGTGGCAGGTACTGCTGTCTTTTCTACCTTGTCAGTGCTGGGTCCTACATGTTGCTAAATATTATGATGTACATCTGACTCTAGCACATTCATTCCACAGGAGAATACTGGCCTCATTCTCCAGAATATCTGAGTTGAAATCTATGCCCCATATCTTAACTTCTAACTGCATTAGAACTGTGACATGCACACACACACACACATACACACACACACACACACACACACACACACACACACGCACACATATATTTCTGGTGTGTGGATATTCTGTGATCTGTTCAAAACAATGCATTTTAATGGACAGTTGAGGTTGTTTGCAATTTTTTTGTCTGGTGAATAATCTTGAAAGTACTTTACATGCTTGTCAGGTCCAAAGTGACACCCCAAAATGGCAGTACCAAATAGAAGGATAATGTTACTAGATAAACAATCCTAAAGGTGGATTTCTATTTCTGAGAAAAGCAGGAGTCTTTAAGGTGGTTTCTGTTTATCAGCAACATCCCTAATCTGCCCCAAAGGTCAATTACCTTGGACAAGGACATTTAGTTCCTGGGAGATTCCAAACAGTCTGTATCAGTTCAAATATTTCAACTCACTGATATATAAAATCAACTTGCTTTTCCACATATTTCTCTTTTCTCTATCCACATGCCATCCACTATGAGAGTTAGCCTTGACAGTTTGCACTCCAATAAACCTTTATTTCTACCAATGGAAAGGCCTAGTTTTATGATTTCACTGCACCCTTGCTTACAATGATCTTGCTGCCAGATCTCTAGAGTTTGGGAGGACAAGGAAGGAGATAACATATTAGAAGTAAGATGGTCAAGGCTATAATTTAAGTTTTAATAACTGTGTCTAAGAGATCCAGGAATAACAACAACAACAAGAACAAAAAGTCCTATAATCTGTAAGCCCTTTGTCTAAGGACAGATACTTCCTGAGATGGCTATTGATTATAGAATATAACAAACTGGATGTTTCCACTCCCCTAAACAAGATGTTTGTTCTAACTACACTGAATGTGCTTGATCATTTGTGGGAGGGAGGTATTTAGGCAGTAAGTATGCTTGCCCTTGACTGAACAAGGGCAAGGGATATAAAGGCAGGAAGTACATCATGATATATGTTTGCCCTTGACTGGATCTGATGGGAACTACAGTGGTCCTGTGATTTTGCCTTTTAAAGCCTCTGATGTGACTTACGGCCATTTCCTGGGACCTCTGGAATGGACCTGGACAGAATTCATTACTCTGACCAGTATTTAATTAACATTTCCTTCAGATTTGCCTTTAAATTCTTGTAGTGGTCTTATTCACAGCCAGTGAGAAAGGATATGAATATTACGATGGATATGGATATTATGATGTTTAGTATGAATTCTACAAATCTGCCCTCTAGAAACAAATACACTATTTTTGTAAATCATTGGTATCAAGTTGAGATAAATGTATGGGCATGTATGAACCAAAATTTTTAAAAAATTTTAATATGCATAATTAACTATTGTTTATTCACACTATTCACTATTTGTCTTATTAACATGCTCTAGAGTTTGCCTATATTTGGACTACATTAGCTACTTTAGAAAATGTATATTATACATACATACATACATACATATATATATATTCATCTACAGGCCACTGATAAAATGAGGAACTTACTAATTTGATTCATAGATAAATGAAACTTTTGTCTGTTCTACTGTGCTTGGGAGTTTCTCATGGTCCTTCTTCCCTCTCTCAACCAACAGCATGGTTGAGAATGGAATTCCATTGATACATTGTATGTAACTGGGTCTGGACAAAGTTCTTATTCAAGGATATCTGATGCTCAGATCTTTTGACTGCTAAGCACATAAGACAGATTTTATGCTACTGCTATCATTTGGTTCTAGGTGTCAGTACATTTTATATCTTTGTGTAGCTGCTTTCTGATTGCTGTGATTAAACACTGTGACCAAAGTAAGTACTAGAAAGAGGGGTTTATTTGGGCTCATATTTCCAGAGGGATGAGATTCCATCATAGCAAGAAGCTATGGCAGTGAGTGTCACGAATGACAACAGGATCAGAAAGCTAGAACTCACTTTCTCAAACCTAAGTATGAAGCAGAAAGAGCAAACCAGAGGTAAGCACAAGGCGATACATTCTCAAAGACTACCCTGTCAAAGTTGCATCTCCTAAATGTCCCCAGAGAATTCCACCAAGTTTTCAAATAATAGAACCTAAGGAGAACATTTCTCATTTAAACCACTACATCCTTTTACAATGTTACTCTTTTCAAAGCATGAATAACTCGCTTTGTTTTTCATAAGGTCTTTCTATTACCAACTGTCTTATCTTTTACCAGCTTTTCTTCAAACTTCCACTCATAGTGTCTAGTCTAATGACTATGGGCCCAGTTGACTGAAATTCAAGAAACCTAAGCATTTTCTGCTTGAAGTTATGCTAACATGTAGCAGATCCTGAATATATAATGACAGATGAAATCCAAAATGATTCCCTCTTGAGTGTAGCTTAAAATGTAAGCAAGATATTAGAGCATTTATCTCAGTGACATAATTTGTACCAAAAAAAATTCCAATATTTCACTTTATGGGGAAATCATCTTGAAAATATATGAAAAGATACATTAATGATATTGATCATTTGCTCTCATTTTTCCTTCTAATGTCCTGGATCAAAATAGTTGTAGTGAGAAGTTTATATATCAAGCAATATTTATGGAATTCCTATACTAAGTCAGAAGCTCTTACGAGATCTGGAGATATAGCAGTGAACAGCAATCAAGGGTTTATGATAGAGTGGGGCAGATGATGATGGAATGGATTGTTGAACTGAAGTCCTGAGAAATACATAGCAGAGCTAAGGGATAAGGACAGGATGCTGTTGGGTTTTAGAGGGCCATTAGGAAGACTTCTCTGAAGGAATGGCATGCCAATCTCCTATATACAATCCCCGTGGGAGATGTACTGAGAGAAAAATGACAGGCTGCTCATACACGATGTCTTCACTTTTACCCTTTTGTGGCTCATATGTGTGATAACTATATGAATGCTGCAGTGGACATGGAATCACAGAGCTCTAAGGAGAAAAAAATATTTAATAGAATGGACTTGGTGGGTATATGACACAATTGACATGTATAAGTTTTTGTCTGGTGTTGTGCATGTAACTTTATTTTTCTGTTTGGCAGTGCTGGCCTTTGATAATGGTGAACTTTATCTAAGCATTACACTCCAGAATGATCCTGGAGATTAAGATGTTGCCCTACCCACACTGTATTAATACATTGCTTCTTCCAAAGAATTGGTCTTCCCCATGTGACTTTATAGGATTTACAAGGTCAAAGTCAGGCTGAGATTCCAAATTCTCAGTCTTTTCTCTCATGACTGATTTGGCTACATCAAATAACCTTCACAAAACAGTGTGGGCTTTTTCCACCTATAGCCATAAACATCTTTTAGCAAACCCACAAACTCTCAATACTCCCTACTTCCTACACAAGGACACATTCCCTGAAAAACTGTCCAAAAATGTCACCAGCTCATCCTGTAACTCCTATCCAAGTCTCCTTGTTCCCATTTATCCTTTAGGGCCTCTGAGACCGTTGGAGATAGTTCAGTCATTTTTACCTTGGTTCCATTGGTTTCCATATTTTAGACTATTCTTTTTTATCCATTTGAACCTTTCCTAACTCTAAATTTATTTCACTCCTAAAAAACCTTTGTAAAGCTCTAGATTATGACTGTGCATTTAAATATTCATTTGTCTATATTCAATCAATATGGATTATATCAGGTTCCACTGTTAATTCCTGGAGATGGAATAAATAAACAAAGAAAACCAAAACATAAAACAAAATAATCAAAACCCCTTCACTGTGAAAGATTGCATTCTGACTTGAGGAGGGGGGTGGTTTGAATAAGATTACCCACTTCCCCAGTCTCTTATATTTCAATATTTAGTCACCAGAAATAGTAGAGTTCTTTGAGAATAGTACAAGGATTACAAGGTATGGCTTGGTTGGAGGAAGTAACTCTAGATATAGGCTTTAAGTTTTCAAAAGCCCATGCCAGGCCCAATCTTTCTCTCTTTGTCTTTTGTCTGTCTCTGTCTCTCTGTCTCTGTCTGTCTCTCTGTCTCTCTCTGTCTCTCTCTGTCTCTCTCTCTCTCTCTCTCTCTCTCTCTCTCTCTCTCTCTCTCTCTCTCTCTCTCTCTCTCTCTCTCTCTTTCTCTGCCTATGGATCAGGATGTAGCCATTCCTTCCACCATGATGATAAGAGATCAATTAAATGCTTTCCTTTATTAGAGTTGCCTTCATCTTTTTATAACAACAGAATAGTAACTAAGACAAGGAGATAGATCACCAAGTGACCTACTTAATATGAGAAGTGGTATTTCTATGTAATAAGAACACCTAAAGTTTGAAAGTGAAAGCCAGCTTGTGTTTTTGAGAGGATCACCTTTTAATTCAAATTGGCCAGGGACATAGTTAAGCTATTTCTGAACTTTAGAGTAGAATGTAGAGACTGCAATTTTCCAATCCCAATGGCTATAAATGGCAATACTCATGGCTTCCAAACACCAGTGGTGCCCAAGGTCAGAAAAGTGTATTCTCTGATCACCTGCAAAAGTATTTCAAAGAAAAATTACAGAAGTTAGTGGGGATAATTGTGAGATTTCCAAACAGCATTTCCAAAGCAAGGTCCTATTCCAAACATTTTAGTTTAGTAAGTTAGTAAATATCTTACCTAAATCAGTCCCCAATAGTTTGAGATCATGTCCTTTAGGATGCTATCACTTCAAGAGAATACCATGTCCCAGTGAATAGAAAACAATCCAAAATCAGGACAAATTTATATATTTTTTCTTTTTCTAATTGGATATATTCTTTATTTACATTTCAAATGTTTTCCCATAAGCACCCCCCATCCCAGATAGCCCCTATCCAATCCTCCCTCCCCCTACTTATATGAGGGTGTTCCTCCTCCTACTCCACCCCCACTTCCCTGCCCTTGATTCCCCTACATTGGGGTATCTATCAAGTCTTCATAGGACCAAGGACCTCTCCTCACATTGATTCCTGACCAGGCAATCCTCTGCTACATATGCAACTAGAGCCATGTGGACCCCTTGGTTGATGGCTTAGTCCCTGGGAGCTCTGGAAGGTCTGGTTGGTTGATATTGTTGTTCTTCCTATGGGGTTGCAAACTCCTTTAGATCTTCAGTCCTTTCTCTAACTTCTCCATTGGGGACTCTGTGCTTAGTCCAATGGTTGGCTGTGAGCATCTGCCTCTGTATTTGTAAGGCTTTGGCAGGGCCTCTCGGGAGACACCCATATCGGGCGCCTTTCAGCAAGCACTTCTTTTTTTATTTTTTGATTTATTGTTTTATTGAATATCATCTTCATTTACATTGCCAATGGTAAAACCTTTCCCAATATCCCCCCTCCCCTAAGACGCCCAACCCCTCCCCTTCCTCCTTTCCCCTGCCTCCACTTATATGCCTCTCCGCCCAACACATTTGGCCCCCCTCCTCTGTTTCCCTTTGTTCGTGCCTCTGTTGAGCCTTTACCTGACCAAGGACCATTCCTCCCATTGATGCCCAACAAGGCCTTCCTCTGCCACATTTTTGGCTGGAACCATGTGTGCCCCTTGGTTGATGGTTCAGTTCCTGTGAGTCTTGGGATGTCTGGGTGGCCAAAATAATTGTTCTTCCCATGGGGCTGTAAACCCCTTCAGCTCCTCTGGACCATCCTCCAGCTCCTCTATAGGGGACCCCATGCCCAGTCCAATAGTTGGTTGTTAGCATCTGCCTCTGTATTTGTAAGACTCTGGCAGAGCCCCTCGGAGACAACCATGGCATGCTCCTTTTGGTATACACTTCTTGTCATCCATAGCAGTGTCAGGGTCTGTTGACTGGTTATAGGATGAATCCCCAGGTAGGGCAGTTTCTGGGTGGCCTTTACTTCAGTCTCTGCTCCACACATTGTCTCCCTTATTGCTCCTGTGACTATTTTGTTCCCTTTCTTAGAGGAATGGAAGCATCCTCACTTAAGTCCTCCTTCTTCTTGAGCTTGGTGAATTATAACTTGTTTATTTTGAGCTTTTGGGCTAACATCTGCTTATTAGTGAATGCATACCATGTTTTGATTGGGCTTCTTTGCTCAGGATGACACTTTCTAGTTCCATCCATTTGCCTAAGAATTTCTTGAATTCATTGTTTTTAATAGCTGAATAGTACTCCATTGTGTATATACCACAGTTTCTGTATCCATTCCTCTGTTGAGGGACATCTGGGTTCTTTCCAGCTTCTGGCTATTATAAATAAGGCAGCTGCAGAAGCCCTTAAAGACGAATCACAAAAATCCTCAGCAAGCACTTCTTGGCATCCACGATAGTGTCGGGATTTGGTGACTATATATGGGAAGAATCCTTGGGGATATTAGCCCAAAATCTCTGAATACCCAAAATACAATTCACAGACCACATGAAGCTCAAGAAGAACAAAGACCAAAATGTGGGTGATTTGGTTCTTCTGAGAAGGGGAACAAAATATTCACAGGAGCAAATATGTCTATAAAATGTAGAGTAGAGACTGAAGGAAAAGTCATACAAACTTATATTTTTCAAAGTCAGACAGTCCAATATTTTTTTAAAGGAGACAATGATTAGAAATTGGTACAGGAGCAAGCACAACTTCTGCAAAAGACAAAGTCATGCCTTTCTGATTCAGGCTCAAAAAGTGGGTAGATCAACCACAGTATTTTCATAAGAACTGCTCTGGGGAGGGAAGAAACTATATTATCTTTATTGGACTAATTATTTTGCTTATCTTTTTAAATTACAGTTTAATTAATTACTTTATTTACAGCCCATAATTTGTCCTCCTCCCAGTGCCTTCTCCCAGAGTTCTTCATCACATCCCTTTGCTTCACCTCTGAGGGATCTCCCTCCCCCATCCCCCTTACCCACGCCCACCAGGCATTACCCTTCTCTGGAGCATAAAGTCTCTATAGAATTAGAGCCATCCTCTCCCACTGAGACCAGACAAGGCAATCCTCTGCCAGACTGTGCTTCTACCTAAGCCACAAATTTTAGTGTCTTGGCCAGAAGGGGCATTTTTTCTGAAGGACCCTTATTGCTATTTAAACAAAATCAAGTGTCTTGGAGTTTTTGACACTATATATTTATAAATTTTTATAACTTAACTAAAGCATTTTCATTTTTAATGTTTTCTGTTATATATCTATCAAACTCAGTACTTAAAAGAGTAATACTGTTCACTGATATTTTAAAGACAGCAACATTCAATTTTAAAGGCTTTGGTGCTATTGTTGTATTTCAGACCCAGGAGAGGAGCCTGAGGTACATATTTACCATACTAAAGTGGACATGGCCTCCTAGTTCTCCCAGCATCTCTTAGTCCCTACCTGTTAAAGGGCATGGCTAGCATATCCTGCCCTCTGCTCTGAACTGTCCAAACTAGAAGCTGAACTTCCCCTTCCCTACAAACTGTTTCCTTTATAATCCACACATGCTGGTCTCTTGTTCTCTTGCTCCCTCTCTGCATTTTCTCTCTCCCTGCCTGCACATATTCTTTCTCTTCCTCATCTTCTCTGTCTCCTTCCCCATGGTAACTTCCTCAACACCCATATTTATGGATTAATTGATATTATTTTTAATTACTTGATATTGATCAACAGATTAATCCTTCTGTAGTTAGATAATAAAAATAAAATGAAGATATAAAGATATTCAGTATTTACCAGATTGAGAAAATTCAAAGTCAATGTAAATAAATTCATATTTATAGAAAGGCAGCTGGATAATATCTAGGTAGTCCCTTCCCATCCTTAACCTTCATTATATCTTTCACCATATAGTTCATCAGGAACTAATTCCTTTCTTATAACTGGCTTTAAAATAATAGCACTGAGGTTTCAAATGAATGGTACTTATAGGAAAAAACAGATAAGTTGGAAACATTTTATTACAGCTATGACTTCCCTTCCCTTAAAAGCTTAAAGGTAGTTGGTGGATATTTAATCTCTCTAATGATCAAGACCACTCAAGAGAAAGTAATATGAGATTATTGTTAATGCAAAAACTGTTTACTGATGCCTGGACCCTTTACAGCAAACTATAGGCAACTAACAAATTCAGAAGTGAGAGAAATAGTATTTTCCAGAAAAAATCACACTAACTCTACAAGTAACATTATTCAGACTAAACACATCATATTTATGCATTCATCTCTCTCAAACACACACACACACACACACTTAGAGACAGACAATTCTGCGTGCACACAAGTAATAAAAATAAAGAGGCCAGGAATTTAAATTTTTAAGGCAAAAAAGAATCTATGGGAGTGCTTGGAGAGAGGAAAGGGAAAGAAAAAAGTTATGTAATTATATAATAATCTCAAAAAATAATTTAATTTTTTAATTCTATTTTTAATTATGTGTTATATAAGTACAAGAGTCTACAGAGGTCATAGACATTAGATTTTCTGTAGCTAGAGAAACAGGCATTCATGAACTGCCTGATATGGATGCTAGGAACTGAACTTGAGTCTTAAAGGACAATGTATGCTCTTAACCTCTGTTCTATCTCCCCAATCTAGTGTTACATTTTTCTTAATTATAATAGTAGATTATTTATATTGCTCGATTTTTAAATATTTTCTAAGTTCTTCTTTCTAATGCCTAGAGTAACTCCTTAATTATGGAATGTTTCATAAGAATATACAGGATAATTGAGACTGTTCTATTAGTTGAATCAGTTAATTCGTATTTCATACAGTTCTTGGAAAACAAAAGCAAACCCTTAATTGAGTTTGAATTTGTCTTTCCATTTTTCTATTTAGTTCTCAACAAGGCAAATTTTAAATTAGCACAGGAACCTCCTTATTCCCTGTTCTACTGCCCTCCACTGTCTGGGGAAACAAATATTGACACATGTAAGTAGCCAGGATTGATTTGACTCTTCTCGTTAGCTCATCATTGTCTGAATCTCCATGGTTACTTCAGACAGGTGTTGGCTGGTAGACTGCTGAACAGATGACTAGATGTTAATTGTTCTGGGCAATTGAACAATAATCAACCCAAGTAAGAATTTAAGCTTCAAGTAGTTGAATATTGTCTCTGTACCTACTGCTTCAGTTGTAACACCACTGGAAATTAAGAAAAGAATTGTACCGTCACTATTTTTCCAAGCAGAAGATATAACGGAGTGATATTTTCCTGTTTGGGAGTGCTAGTGACCAAGATAATTCCACAGATATAATGTGTCACAGCAGATCCGAAACTGCTGGCTGTATTTACAAAGGTGTACTTTCCTGTGGGGATTTTGCCAAGGGACAGAACGTACGAAAAACTAATTTTAAAAACAAACAGTGCCTGGATCCTACTTGGTTTTGCTAATTTCAGCAATATTCAATGGTTTCCGTTTGGAATTGTTGTTATTTACCTTGCTGAGACAATTATTTTGGCACTGGAAAACCTTCCAGAGCAAATTAAATTCCTAGCAGCAGCACAAACATCAGCTATTGATCCATTCATCCAATAATTATTGAGGCCTATTTTTGCTGTTTATGCAGTGTGTGTGTGTGGGGGGGTGTGCGTGCGTGTATGTGTGTAATAAAGAGAAATGCTTCTTTAACACTGAGTCTCATTTACCACTTTATCCCTAGGAGCTGAAGGGATTTGCACCCTGATAGGAAGAACAACAATATCAACCAACTAGACACCCCCCCAGAGCTCCCAGGGACTAAACCACCAACCAAAGAATACACATGGAGGGACCCATGGCTCCAGCTGCATATGTAGCAGATGATGGCCTTGTCAGGCATCAGTGCGAGGAGAGGCCTTTGGTCCTGTAAAGGCTCAATTCTCCAGTGTAGGGGAATGCCAGGGTGGTGAGGTGGGAGTGGTTGAGTGGGTGGGGAGCACCCTCATAAAAGCAGGGGGAGAGTGGATAGGATAGGGATTTCTGGAGTGGAAACCAAGAAAGGGGATAACATTTGAAATGTAAATACATAAAATATTCAATAAAAAAGGAGCATTTGTCTTTAGCAGAACATTTAAGTAAACACTTGCTACTGAATACAAAATTGCTGTGCATAAGGTTTGGTCAGGACACAGATGCCAATTATAGAGCAATGCGACCAATCTTGTTTGCACATGGTTTCTCAAATATGGTAGCTAGACTGAAATAGGAAAAATAAGTAGGAACTAGTCAAACGAGGGTGTAAAATGCAAGCTGGTGTGCCCTCTGCCCCAAAGATTCACTACTTGAAAAGTTTCTGAACTAAGGAAAGGCATAGGATGACCTTATAGCCATTATCTTTCATATGGATGGTATTCAAAGGCCATAGATCTTTTCAATCAGGAAAAGCATTTGGCATCTTTTCCCATTTCCAAGAGAAGCTGTTGAAGTATTGTGAGCAGAAACCTCCCAATAGTTAGGTATGGGGAGAAAATTAGAAAGAAACATTCCAACCATTTAAAGCTTGGATGTTTACTTAATCTTATAGAATAATAAAAAAATAGATGACTGAGTCTAGAAGCTTATATCAGAGGTATTATATAGTTCCCTAAACTACTAGGAAATGCTGTTGTGATTAATTCCAGTATCTATTAAAATGTGAGCAAGCTTTGTTTTCCATAAGAAATCTGTCTTCACCTGCCGACTGAGAGAGCTAGTGAGGATCCTTAGCATACAATGCTACTTAAGTTTTAGAATGAGTAAATAAAATTCCAATAGAATAATTTGGTACTTTATTGTGGAATGAATCTTATTTTTAAAAATTGCTGTCAAATACAATGGATACTAATATTTAATCTTATGTTGCTTTATAAATCCAATTCTTTTCTTAATTGCCTGAGAAACAAATAATATTTTATTGGAATATATAACATGAGTATACTTTAGAAACTTTTATAAATATTATCAGTTTATTCATACTTAAACATTCAGATCCTTGAGAGCCCAGTATCTAAATGCAACAAACTCAAGATGTTTAAGACCCCGAATTTACTCAACCTGTAGACTTTGAAAATGGAAACCTTTAAAAGCTGTGCATAGTCTAGCTACGTTCCAGAATGGTATAATACAAACAGACATGGTTCAAGCACTAAATGGTAAAGAACTCATCTCTTAATCGAAAGGATAAATCATGACAGCAAACATTAGAAAAACATTAAAAGTAAAATGAAAATAATAGGGGAAAAGGTATACGAAAACCACTTGTTTATCTGACGCATGTTCTATGAAGATTTTTGTCCTTTTCTCTTACTCCCGTGGCTCTCATTTGTAGTCAGAATCACTCCTTCTACATTGTCTTCCATATCTACAACACCTAAGTCTTCCTCTACCTCTCATCTCTTGTTTCTCTATTGCTGTGGTGTCTGTACTGGTCTAACTTCTATGCAGGACAGTGACATAGCATATATCTCACATTCTTTAAAAGGGGACGCATGGAAGAAGCAATTGAATTATGCCCAGTCTCACCACAGAGCACCTAGTTGAGTATGCCAAGACTGTGGACTGTTCATGTCCATTCATGTTCTTAACAAATTTCCAGAAATTCTGGTATTCTAATGCAGCTAGATATTTCACGATGAGGCAGTTAAACTTAAAAGTGAAGTAAATTTATCAACAGAAGAAGCCAGTCCTATGAGGAATAGAGAGCTACATTATCTCTAGACTTGAATTAGTTTCTAGACTGCTCCAAATTTCACAGCATTGCTCTGTCTTGCCTCACTAGCCATATGCTACTCTAAATCTTTGCATAGCTCATGTTCTTAAAAATTAAATCAAAGGCTTGAAATTGCAGTTAATTGTGTTGCTAATTGCCAAAAAATATACCTATAAATTAAAACGCAACAGCGATATTATGATCACTCAGGAATATGGAATTTGTAATTAAAGGCAAGATTCATTAAAAGAAAAAAAAACAGAAACAAAGAAGAGTGCTCACATAGTGGAATTGTTAAGTTTTTGTTTCTGAGAAATATCCAAGAACACTGGTTCATTCTATGTCTTTCTTCATATTTTAAAAAGGGCCTGGACAGCTGGTTTTGTTTATAATCTGGCAATAATTTTAGGTTTACTGTTAGAAAATTGTGATTATGTTAGAAATAATGTCAAAACCAAATGTTTACAATACAATTGCAGTTCTCCAGACTATTTATGTGGCTGGTGAAAATGAAAATCAGCTTATGAAAAGACATTTAGCACTTTTGTTCAAGTGGAAAAGTAACAGTGTTATTTTATAGTAATCATTACAATGAAAAAGTGGCCTTAGGTTCTGTGACCACTTATAATTATGTTAAGAGTGGTCCTTAATGAAGAAGGGTATTTTGGAAGTAGTACTAAATTAATCAGTGTTTAAAATATCAAAAAAAGTCACTGTTTTAAGATTTAAAGTATCTATCTTAGTATATATCTCTGATTGTTTTCTTTCCTTTGAAAATTTACAGCTGTTCTATCAATTGTTCCCAGCGACAGTGAAATGTTTCTATAATCTTGGCTTATTGTAGTATGTTAATTGCCCTGCTTCAAACTCCTTTATGCCCAGCAATTATTTATTACCACAGTTCATTTACTTAATGTGTAATTGTGCATCATATGAGGTATATCTGGATTTTGGGCAGAGTTTTACTGACCTACAAACCAATGTTTTGATGACCTACAAACCAATGTGTAAACCAGTATGTCTTCAGACTCACCTGCCAGGATTAAAGATGTGTGTCACCTTACTTGGTCTTAAATGGTCAGTTATGCATACCTCTCAAAAACGGCAAAAGTGGTTATATTTATGTGTTTCTCTACTGTATTCTACTCCATGCCTTTATATTTCTGAAAAGCCCAGGAACTACCCTTATCCACCCCCACCTACTTTGTAGAATTTTCTTCTGCTATCTGGATGAATGGTTTTCTAGTGATAAGTTTCCCTACACTAATTCCACTGATATTTTCATTTCTCCTTTATTTAGTCTTGATTTATCCAGGATTACTCTGAAGTGGAAGGTCTTGAACAGGACTAATTCCATCTCAAGTAATTTTTCAACTATTTACAAGTCAATATCTATTCTTTCTAATGATTCTGCATAAAATATTATCAAGAAATAGAGGGGTTATTTAGAGTACTCAAAGCTCAAATGACTTGTAAATGATTCTTCTTGTAAAAATGTCCAAAGAATTCTGTCTCTAAATTGGAGTACTCAGTACTTGCCTGAATGCACAGGTTCATTGGCAGGAATTGCTGTATGGATGCTTTCTTAAGATTCTCATTCATTTCCCACTCAGTGTTTTAACATTGCTAGACTGATGAATTCCAGTCCAGAAAAGCAATTTTTCCTCTTTACATGACTGCTTTTGTTTCATTTTTACACCAGTATAATAAGTACTGCTTATAGCTGAAGAGTTAGATCATTAATTTACAGACAACAGCCAGGAGTCCTGAACATTTCTCTAAATAGAAGCTTGTTCCTCAGAAGCTGACATTCTTCCTTTTTAAAACAATAAAATTAGTGGCTTGGAATCATATTGTGCTTATTTATTTATTTCCAGAACTACAGTGATATAATTAAATGAGACCAGGGAATTTGATTCATGTCAACTCGTCTCCTCCCCTAAATTCATCAAGGCAACTGGGGGAATAATTGTATAGAAATTATTAAATTTGATCCAGGTTAATATTAGATCTCACTTAGATGTCATGTGGCATCTTCTAATTCATTGATTTTCCCTGAGATAGGGATGTTGATAAATCAAGAATTCATGTAGCATGGCTCCTGAGCAAGTCTTCTATGAAAAATAGGCATACGCATGGAACACAATACCACTCGGCATGGGAGTTACTGCCCACTTAGAAACAAAGGCAACACACAAAACAGAATTACATTAGAAGAGAAAGAACGATAATTTAGGAAAACTATGAAGAAAATCTACCAGATTGAAGTTAATTAAGAGCCAAATAAAAGGTACAGAATACCATTCATTAGAGGCCTATAAGAGTGAGACTTATTAGTAGACAGTCATTACCTGCCAGACATTACATATTTTAATTTATGTAAACTGAAATGCACATTTATTTGTAAATCTACCTTTCACATGAGGATAATGTTCAGAGTCTTATAAATAATTGCTAATTGGCCCAGTTGAAATATGAATCCATACCTATTTTGAATAAAGCCTGGCTTTTGATTGCTACACCATGATTTTTGTGGGGCTGGAGACATGGCTCAGAGGTTAAGAGTGCTTGTTGGTCATTCAGAGGATAGTTCAGTTAAAGCTCTCCATAGCTGCCTGAACCTCTAACTCTGAGAGATATCACATCGTCTTCTCACCTCTGAGAGCATGCTCCTTCAATGCATGTACATATGCACAGATGTACATGCATGCACATAAATATAGTCGAGAAATAGGATAGGCAATGGGTAATTTAATCTTATATGCTTAATGTGGGAAAAGTAACAGAAGATGGAGACATAGAAATCTAAGAGTGCAGAGAGAGAAGAGGATATTTTGGGCAGTTTTTGACTGACAGTACTAATTATGCCACGGAAAGTTTGGGGGAGTTTCACGTGGGATATAACATACATTACCAATGTAAAGTAAGTTCATTATTTGAGTTCTTAGTCTTGTTTACAAAGGATTTTAAAATGAACTCCGATGGAAGCTTAAGGACTCTTGGTTTAGTGTTTAAAACAAAAGGAAGCAGGGCAGGCAAGATGCAAGTCTCAGCAGTTGCTTCTTCGTGGAAGGAGAAAAAGAAGAGAGAGATTCATGTCCTTTTGAGTCAGGATCCAAGAAAGTAGGCCTGTTCAGCAGGAGAGCTCAGCAAGCAACTACCTAACAGAGGGAAGGGAAGGTCAGAGAAAGACTGACAAAAGACAGGTTGTCAAGCTAGTATTTGAAAAACAAAAAGAAAAGAAAAAGAATTATTGTTATTTATTATTATTATTATTATTAATTATTATTATTTTAAACTGAGAACAAGATTAACAGCCAAGACATATAGATGGATATTCTGGGAGAGGGACTTCTGTATAGTACTATCTCATTAAGGGAGTATTCCCCCCATTTCCTTTGTATGCTTGCAGTGGCTTGGTCTTCTTGGGAGGTTTCTTGGACAGATGAATGACAAGGCCAGTTGGCATCTAAGGCACCTACAGCAAAGGGCACATCATTGTACAAGGCCAGTTCTTAAAGTGAGAAATAATACAATGCATTGCTCTATTTGTTGGAACAGAATAGAATGTGCAGATGTTGGAGCAGTATTTTTGCACACAGTGTAAAGATGTGTCTCTCTCCTTCCTTGCCTACCTAAGGAACTTTCTTATTGCTTAAAATAGAAAGGTCTATGGCCTATAGAGGAAGGCAGGTTAGGAAGGTAGGATATGCGGCCGAGAAAGGTACTCTGGGGAAGAGTAAGAGGTGGGAGATTCACTTGGAGGAAGTTGGACATATGAAACTGAGGAAAGGTAACCAGCAGACATAGTATAGTATAAATGGGTTAAGATAAGTTAAGAGCTAGTTGGGGAGCAAGCCTAAGCTAAGGCTAAAAGCATTGTAAACATTATAGGCCTCAGTGTCATTATTGGGAACTGGGGTGGGCATAGATGTGCCCATGGTTACTCACCAAGTGCTAGATATATAATTCAGATTCCATTTTGGGGGGTTGACTTGAAAAAAGTATGTTTCCCTTAGTGTACCCTGATAAAGCCATAGAACCTTCATCTTTTTATATAATAACTTATATTTTAATGGTAAAATGGTGTCCCCCCTTTAAAAAGTACAAGAGAAGCTGAAAGTTGGATCCAAATCCAATAATGAGAGACAGATCCATCAATAGTGCCCATAAAGCCTGCTAATATCTCTGTAGCTATCAGAACTCCCTTGGCAGATTACATCATATAAACTGGTAGAGTTGGAATCTTAGTTATGTGGACATTCTTGGTGTGGAAATTTTATTAAGATGTACAATGATGTGCCCTTTGCTGTAGGTACACACACACACACACACACAAACACACACAAACACACTGACTTGAAAAGCAGGAAAAAAAGAAAAGAAATTCAATAATGTTTTAATATTCTTGTGTACCTATGAAACATGATTCAACACTAATGTACTGAAAATTCATAGTCATAACTCAAAAAATTTCTAGATAAAATGCTGACCCAATACTACAATATTAGGACTCCTCTACTGTACAACTAGACTGGAATAAAATAAATAGGGTAAGTGTTTAGCTTTAGAGCCCAATTGTGTGGGTGAGAGAGAAGTGGGGATCATAAATATTTGCATGCATATGTCTGTACATGTGAGAGATCAGGGGAAGTTCCAAAATATATTTGTTAGCTAGAGAATTGATTTTGCAATTAAGTATTTTTAAGTGGAATGATATATTTTGAGGCAAGAAACATCAAATCGCTCGATATTAAAAACAGTTATTTGAAAATATTTTTATTACTCAAAGGATGTTAATTTTTTCTGATTCAAATGTGAGCATATGCATGTTGAGGTATGTAAAGTAACACAATGGAAACAGTGATACCTCAGAAATAACTATTATCTTTCAGCAAAAGCATTGTGGGGCATGCTATAAAATGTGTACTCTAAGTTACATTGTCAGTGAGAGTAACAATCCTTTGAAAACCACTATCCTTCAAATTTCCCCTCTTTCCCTCTGCCCAGGAAAACCATTCACTACTGATTACATTAATGCAATTTCCCAAATTGTCTCCAAAGTCCACAGCACTGCTGGTCAGTAGATGAAATATAAATAATTGTAATTTATATGCTTTGCCCTCAAATCCTTGCCTTGTCTATATGTAGACAAATATAAAGAAAAACTAATAATATTAAGCACTGCCTAAAATCTGCTGCTGGAAAAAATGCACAATATAGTAGTTCGGAAGTTAAAGAAAAATTCAGTTCTCAGAAACCACATGTGCTCGGCATCAAAGAGCATTGTTTATAGTTAAACAAATACTGCTCTTTCTCACTGTGGCATATTCAGTACCTAGCAGATCTCCTTAGTTTGTAGTCATTTAGTAAATAAACACTTGGCAAGGAAAGAAAGGAATGATTCTCTCAACCAACACTCCCTGTGCAGTTTACAATAGTTTCCCATTTAAAATATTCCTCATACTGGGACTTGAAAAGTAACACAGTTTGAATCACATAGTGGCACAAGACAAGATTGAAATCCAGATCTACCTGTCATGAAAGAGTGAGCTTACATGACTGAAAGATGGCAGAACTTGTAAGAAATGATTATTTTGGTTCCAATCTGGACAGAAATAAATAGCCTATGGAAAATGTCCAGAATTCTTTTCAATTGTTTATACATTGAAATGAATAATATAATTGGTTACATTAAACCTTGTAGTTGTTGAGACTTATGTACCTGTGTTATAAGCAGGTAGCCCATCCCATATAAACATTCAGCTACCACACACCACAGCATTGTGAATGGAATGGTAGCACTTTCTTTTGTTGACAGTGAACAGAATGATGACTTTATCCTCAACATCCAACATTTACATCCAGCAATGGAAAATGCCACACAGAAGATTCACACTTGACCAGAGTAGTGACAACTACAGTCTCAAAACTCTACAAGAAGACTGATATAAATCCAGAAAAAATAAGCAACACTTTAAAACATATGTGAAAATGAATTGCTGGATGTGAATTTTATACATATTGTGAACTTGTACTCTCAGACTGAAATAATTTTCCATATCAGAAAGTATTTATGCCATTTTTGAGAGTAGACTAGTATAGATAAAAAAAAAACAAGACCAACAAGATAATTACAAAATTATAAAACAATATCAGGTATTCGAAAGCAAGCCATATCTTATAGTAACAATGAAATTAGATGTCTCATTTACTTATATAAAGACATATTTTTAACGTAGCATATTTAGCACAATTCTTTTAGTATAATAACAATATTGCAGTAGAGGAGATGCTGCATCAATTTATTCTCAATAGTATGGATTTAGGAGACTTAGAACTAATATGGATCTAGTTCTAGAATAGCAAATTGGAGAACACTTAAATACTTGTCAATATGCATTTTGTCAAATTGCATCAAGGAAAACAGTTGTTTGACATGCATGTGTTCCCTTTTTTCTCCAAATGCTCTTGGACATGAACTCTTTGATAGGATTCTGATTTAGCGATATGGCCTTATAAGAGGAAGTGAGGTGCTGGGGGTGGGATTTGAGGAGTCCCAAGACCATGGCAGGCCCCAACTCTTCCTCTCTCTGCCTATGGATCAGAATGGAGCTTTCAGAGATGCTTTAGCAACTGCCTGCAAGCCACCATGCTTCCCATGAGGATGATAGTGCACTAAAGCTCTGAGACTGTAAGCCAGCCTAATTATACTCTTTCTTCTCTAACATTTGCTGTGGATCCCCACAAGGATCTAATATTGATAGTGTGCCAGAAGCCAGAGTCCCAAAACCACACCTACAACTAATTGCAATGAACATTTGCAAGTAAAACTGTTTGGGCAAATGGGGTATACTATGTGAACCATTGCAGCTTCCATGGTGAGATGTTTGGGATTTTTTTCCTTTTTGTTGTTGTTGTTGTTGTTGTTGTTGTTTGGTTGGTTGGTTTTTAGAGGAGGATGAGGTAGTAAAGGTGGCATGAGAGAAGGAATGGAGAGATAAATGGGATTGGGCTGCAGGATGTAAAATTTGTAAAGAATCAATAAAAAGCTAAAAAGTATAAAGAATAAAGGACTGAAGCAATGAAGCACTGAATCCTTGAGGGCCCGCAGAAAGAATGGAAACAGGCAACCTAGGGAGGTAGGAGGTTGGGGGATCCCTCCAGAATGTACCAGAGGCCTGGGACGTGAGAGACTCTCAGGACTCAAAGGGAGGGACCTTAGATGAAATGCCCTAGAGTAAGGAGAGGGAACTTGTAGAGCCCAACTCCAGCAGAAAGACAGGGCATCAAGTGAGGGATGGGGTTGCCATCCCACAGTCAAAACTCTGACACTAAGTTGTTCTTATCTGAAAGAACTGCAGGGATAGAAATGGAGAGATACCTGAGGAAAAGACGGTCCAGTGACAGGCCCAAAGCAGGATCCAGCTCACGGGGAGGTACCAAGGCCTGACACTATTACTGAGGCTATGGAGTACTCACAAAAGGGACCTTTCATGACCACACTCTGAAAGACCCAACAAGCAGCTGAAAGAGTCAGATGCAGATATTTGCACCCAACCAATGGACTGAAACTGCTGACCACTGTGGTTGAATTAGAGAAAGGCTAGAAAAAGCTAAGGAAGAGGGTGACCTTGTAGGAGGACCAGCAGTCTCAATTAACCTGGACCCTCAAGGTCTCTCAAACACTAGACCACCAACAAGGCAGCATACACCAGCTGATATGAGGCCTTCAACACATACACAGCAGGGGACTGCCAGGCCTGGATTTGGTCAGTGAAGATTCACCTAACCCTCAATAGACTGGAGTCCCCAGGGAATTTAGAGGTCTGTTTGAGTGCAGGGTGGCTTGTAAGATCATTCTCCTAGCACATAGGGGGGTGGGGAGGAGGTATGGAATATGGAACAGTCAGAGGGTGGACCGGGGTAGGGAATAAAATCTGGAGTGTAAAGAAATAAATCAAAAGAAAAAAGAAAAAGAAAAATGCCGGTTATTAAAAAAGGTTGTTGTAGTCATGGTATCTCTCACAGTAATAGAACAGTGACTAAGACAGATGTTGGTACCAGGGACTGGGCTATTTCTGTGACAGGACCCATCATGCTGTTTATTGAAGGACTATGAAAGACTTTGGGACTTTTGACTAGGAAAGCGACTAGAAATTTTCAGTGGAGCTTGATGGGCTACGAAGTTCAATGTGACCTGAGCTGCCCATCATAAGGTGGGTGTTATCTGACCCACAAAATCATAAAGGATTCCCACACTATCAATTTAGTACCAAATGGAAGTAGCACATACTCTATTGTGTGTGAGCAGGTCCTGAAGGCACAAGCAAGTTAGATGAAGAAGTTGCTCAAATGCTGTTTTTTTTTTCCTATTACAATGTCATATGCTGCCAAACATGCACTTCTATCCTAGTGAAGTGTTCCTTATGATGGGTAGGCTGAGGAAGAGAAGACTAGCAAAAGGAAATCTCCACAGTACACAGAACATAGGGCAGTATAATCATGGTCATACATTTTGTTTGAAAGGAGAAACAGCCAGAAGTGCTATTGTTCATTGATTCATGGGCTGTAGCAAATGGATTAGCAGGCTGGTCAAGGACTTGGAAAAAGCATAATTACAAAATTAGTGAGAAAGACATCTGAGGAAAATATGTGTTAGATCCCTCCAAATGGGTATAGGATGTGAAGATATTTTTGCCCCATATAAATGTTTATCAAAATGTGACTTCAGCTGAATCAAGGGGATAAAATAACCTATTCTGTGGACAGTCAGCCACTTTCCCTAGCCATCCCTGTCATTGCCCAGTAGGCTTATGAGCAAAGTAGCCATGGTGGCAGAGATGGGGGTTATGCATGGACTTAATGGTACATACTGCCAGTCACCAAGGCTGATCTGGCTGTGACTACAGCTAAGTGCCAGATTTGCCAACAACAGAGATGAACATTGAGTCCTAGATGTGACACCATTCCCCAGGGTGATCAGCCAGTGTCATCTTGTAGCAGGTTGGCTACTTTATACCACTTCCTGTGTGTAAAGGACAATACTTCATCCTTACTTGATTAGATACTCATTCTGGTCATGGATTTGCCTTTCCTACAAGTAATGCTTCTGCCAAAACCACCAGATGTAGACTTAAAGAATGTCATCCAAAATAATAATATTTCATGCAGTATTGCTCTAACTAAGGAACTTATGTCATAGCCAAGGAAAGCTGCAGACCAGGCATGGAACCAGCCCAAGAAAGAAAAGTGTGTTGTAGTAAACACAACTAAAATGTTGGAATTCTGAAGAACCCTGTTATATCAAACATGGAGATGTAGAATTTGGAGTTTGTCCTGCTGGCTTTTAGTCTAACTTTGGTCCAGTATTATAGTGGTTTGAATGAGAATGTCCCTCATAGGATCATAGATTTGAATGCTTGGGCATCATGGAGTGTCATTATATGACAGGATTAAAAGGTATGATCTTCTTATAGAAATTGTGTCTCTGGAGATGATCTTTGATGTTTTTCAAATCATTACTAGAATCATGAAATAAAGAAAGGGGTTATAAACCACAATACTATAATTTTGTAATAAATTCTGCACATAAAATATATGCATTATTAATATGATTATCTTATGACAATATGTTGGACATTGTGTGAAACTGGTTCTGGCCACAGAACACAACATTGATACAGGATAAAGATATGTTTTAGTCTGAGGAAGAAAGAAGCAGCAGGACTACCATGATCTGATAGATTGGACTTGAAAAGGACTTCAGTTAGGAAAACGTCATAGCAATAAAGGATGACTATGGCAAGGATGGGCTGAAAACTGGCACACAAATAAAAGAAATGCTAATGTTTTAGGTTCAGATATTGAGGAAATTGAAACAGGGGTATATTGGTGAATTTTTCACCATAATGACAAAATAACTTGTATAAGCAACCAAAAGAAGAGTTAATTTTGCTCCTAGTTTTAAAGGAGGCATTCTACAGTAGTTTTGCTGTTGACTTCAACATAGTATCACTGAAGCAGCAACATGTGGAGGAGGAGGGTTTCTACCTTATGCAGCTAGGAAGCAGTGAACAAGAAAGGAGTCTCAGCAAGGTATGCCCTTCAAAGGCATGTCTTCAGGGACCAGCGTCTGGCTTCCATGTCCTACCTCCTATAGTTTCTTTGAGTTCCTAACACAGCACATAAGCCTGGAATGTATAGTCCATACTTAAGCCACAATAAGGTAACTTGTAACAGTCTAATCAAGTAAAAATTTTTGACCTTAAAAGCTAAAACTAAGTATATATTTAAGACAATAAAACAAAAAGGAGAATGCAGAGGCAAGGATGGTTGGATTTGACTATACACTCACCGCCCCCTTGTTATTAAAATAGTACAAACTCCTGTGATAGTTAATTAACTAAGACATTGATTAATCACTCATTATCTCAACTCTTTCATCCATTCATCATTGGTAAAATGATCTGTTCTGTAGAGTTCTTATATGCATAATATTTTAAATATAACACTTACATATGATACACCCTGAGGTATATTTATTATGTGATCTGTGACTTTCTAGCTACATGTGTCTGAATGTAGCTATAGATGCCTACCATTTAGTACTGTAATTGGCACATAGGTAATGGTTATTTGTTACTAACTATAGCTATTAATTATCTCAGGAATAAATAATCCAGCCTCAAACCTTTTGAGCAATGCATGTCTTTATATTCATACTGGTTGGCAATAATGTATGGAAAAGTATGATTCCCTTTTCATCATTTAAACTTTAAGATTTGTCAAAACTGTATGCACTGCTTTCATGGTTGACTTATCTATAACACCTTGACTCCCTTCACATGACATACATTGATTGAAAGCCACAGTGGCCAGACTGCATTTGTCTGTCTTGTGGATGCTTGGAGCCTTCTTTAGTGGTAATCTTTCCTGAAGAAGCTATTTCATTGTCCAACAGTGCTTTTATTGCTTTTTCTTTAATTCCTTTTCTTTATGTTTTTCATTTCACTCTGCAGATACTTGCTTATATCTTCTTCCATCCAGGTATAAGACTATGAGTCTTGATTAGTACTAGTCCTGTCCATACTCTATATCAATATGACCTTGTTGTTCTTAGTAATGCTCAATGCAAAAGGAGTCAAATTTATACCACCCCTCAAACAGTGGACTCTGATGTGTCTGAGATACAGCAAGAGGAGGAAGTAACCAGAAGGAGCTATAGAAAGGGTCAGTGGTACCCAATAAAGTCCATAAAAAGAGAGATGATCAGATTCAATGCAATCCCCATCAAAATTCCAACTCAATTCTTCATAGAGTTAGAAAGAGAAATTCTCAAATTCATTTGCAATAACAAAAATCCCCAGGATAGCAAAGCCTATTCTCAACAATAAAAGAACTTCTGGAAGAATCACCATCCCTGACCTCAAGTTGTACTACAGATAGTAATAATAGTGCATGGTATTGGCACAGTAGCAGGCAGGTAGATCAATGGAATAGAATTGAAGACCCAGAAAAGAACACACCCATCCATGGTAAATTGATCTTTGACAAAGGAGTTACAACCACCTGGTGGAAAAGACAGCATTTTCAACAAATGGTGTTGGTTCACCTGATGGTCAACATATAGAAGAATGCAAAATGATCTATTCTTATCTCCCTGTACAAAGCTCAAGTCCCAGTGGATCAAGGACCTCCACATAAAACCAGATACATTGAATGTAATAGAAGAGAAAGTGGGGAAGAACCTGGAGCACATGGGTACAGGGGAAATGTCCCTGAACAGAACACTAATGGTTTATGTTCTAAGATTAAAAATTGACAAATGGGACTTCATAAAATTGCAAAGTTTCTGTAAGGCAAAGGACACTATCAATAGGACAAAAAGGCATATAATAGATTAGGGAAAGATATTTATAAATCCTACATCCAATAGAGGGCTAATATCCAATATATAAAAAGAACTCAAGAAGTTAGACTCCAGAGCACAAAATAATCCTATTAAAAATAGAAAACAGAGCTAAACAGAGAATTCTCAATTGAGGAAACTCGAAGGTTTGAGAAACACCTAAAAAATGTTCAACATCCTTAATCATCAGGAAATGCAAATCAAAACAATCCTGTGATTCTATTTCATACCAGTCAGAATGGCTAAGATGAGAAACTCAGGTGACCGCAGATGCTGACAAGGATATGGAGAGAGAGGAACACTGCTCCACTGCTGGTGGGGTTGCAAGCTGGTACAACTACTCTGGAAATCAGTCTGGCAGTTGCTCAGAAAATTGGACATAGTACTATCTGAGGACCCAGCTATCCCATGTCTCAGCATATACCCAGAAGATGCTCCAACATGTAATAAGGACACATGCTTCACTATGTTCATAGCAGCCTTATTTATAATAGCCAGAAGCTGGAAACAACCCAGATGTCCTTCAACAGAGGAATGGATACAGAAAATGTACATTTACACAATGGGATAGTGCTCAGCTATCAAAAACAATGACTTCATGAAATTTGCAGGCAAATAGATGGAACTTGAGAATATCATCTTGAGTGAGGTGATTCAGTTACAAAGAAACAAAGGCAGTATGCACTCACTGATGAGTGGATATTAGTCCAAAAGTTTGGAATACCCAAGATTCAATTCACAGACAGTATGAAGCCTAAGAAGAAGGAAGACCAAAATTTGGATGTGTCAGTGCTTGTTAGAAGGGTGAATAAAATGCTCACAAGAGGAAATATAGAGACAAAATATGGAGCAGAGATGAAGGAAAGGCCATCCAGAGATTTGGGATCCTGCCTGTGGATCCATCTCACATACAGCCACCAAACCAGTGGACATTATTGTGGATGCTGGGAAGTGCTTGCTGATGGAAGTCTGATATAACTGTATCTTGAGAGGCTCTGCCAGAGTCTGACATACAGAGGCAGAAGCTTGCAGCCAACCATTGGACTGAGCATGGGGTCCCCGATGGAGGAGTTGGAAAAGGGAATAAGGAGCTGAGGCGGTATGCAGTGCCATGGAGAGAGCAACAGTGTCAACAAGCCAGGCCCCCTGGACCATCAACCAAAGAATACACATGGAGGGACCCATAGCACTGGCCACATATGTGGTAGAGAATGGTCTTGTTGGATATCAGTGAGAGGAGAGGCCCTTGGTCGTAAGGGTGTTCGATGTTCAATGTAGGGGAATACCAGGGCAGGAGGACAGGAGTGGGTAGGGGGCATCCTCATAGAGTCAGGGGGATGGGAGATGGAATAGGGTGTTTCTAAAGTGGAAACGGGGAAAACATTTGAAATATAAATAAAGAAAATATCCAATCCAAAAAAAAAAAAAAAGCAAAAAGAGATGATCAGAGTAAGGGGTTCTCTGACTCAAGGTAAGGACTTCAAGGTTATTATCTCTAGTGATATTCATTTATAAGAGTGGATAGAACAGGATATTACTGCATTAATTTATTTAAAAGACAATTCTGGATGCTTTTTATGAAAAAAATGGATATAAGGGCAAGAGTGAAAGCTGTGTCACTGGAAAAAATCAATTTCTTGTACCATTAGGGGTTTTTGGCAACCCTATGTACTGTCAGGATTTCAGTTAGAAAGAAAATTTTATTTTACTCTATCTTTCTGTAAATTATTTGTACTTGAGGTCAATGTAAGTACACAGAGAAGTCAGAAAACAAATACCAGGGCCAGTGTGACACACATCTTTATTCCCATCACCCAGAAGTCAGAAGCAGACAAATTTCTATAAGTGCATAACTACTCTGGTCTCCATGCAAGGTTCAGGCCAGGAAGGACTGAGAGGGACACCATGTTTCAATACCTAACATAAAATAAGAATTTGAAAGTAAGAAATGAGAGGTCAGAAGAGATACTGAGAAGAGACTGTGGGAATGGGCCTGGTGCTTTCTTGTGAACCAATCCAATAATAAAGTAACGAGCCTATCACTGGGCAAGATGGCGGGCCTTGCAGATTGGACAGAAGAAGAGAGGAAAAAGAAAGTTTACTCTCTTTGGAACTGGAACAGCAAAGAGGTAAGATGTAGCTACTAGAGTTTTCTAGTATCATGGAGGATCCGGTAGGATTTGGCCACTGGAGGAATCAGATTTTAATAAAGCTTACAAGGCTAGGTTTTAGTTGTTGCACCCAGAGAGTTACCATTGTTTCTGAACTAAGTTTGTGTTGTCCTTCACGCGGTTGCTTGCCTGGGTTCAAGAGAGAAAGGTAATGGTGTCCAAGCTTGGGTTTGCCTGAGGTGCTCCACAAAGGCCTAGTGGGATTTGAAGCACTGGATTGGTGTGGTAGCGACTCACTAATGGGAACCTATCGAGCTGGGTTGAAAGACTGTGGAGTTCAGAGTCAATGCCCACGAGATTAAAAACAGGTCAGCTATTGCCTGCCCAGTGCATGGCCAGCCAGACTGCAGAGTAAAAGGCTCAAACAAGGGAACAAGATGGTTCTACTTTTTTAATATTAATATTTTTTAACATTAATAACAAGAGACTTGATGCAACCCTGACTCTTTTCCAACATCTACGTTGATGAATTTCAAATCCTCAATTATTGTTGTTAGGTGTGATCCTGTGGCATTCTTGGAAAAGAAAAAGGAAGGAAGGAAGGAAGGAAGGAAGGAAGGAAGGAAGGAAGGAAGGAAGGAAGGAAAGAAGGGAGGAAGGAAGGGAGGGAGGGAGGGAGGAAGGAAGGAAGGAGACATATTGTACTTATTTCTAAAATAATCATAAACCCCATGGGCAATTTCAGGCAACCAATAGTATCAGTCATAAGGTTGGGACCTGGCTCCAGCAGACTAATGGTGTATGAGATATATATAAATACTTCCTAATCCCCTTGACTGCTGTCAAACCTTGGATACTAGCCTCATTGTTGTTCTTTGGACTCTTTGTTTTCTCTTTACCATATGTCCTTGATCTTTCCTTCCTTTCTTCCTTCCTTCCTTCCTTCCTTCCTTCCTTCCTTCCTTCCTTTCTTCCTTCCTTCCCTGTATTCCATTTTATCAGAAACCTGAAATGTCTGCCAACATTGGATACTTTGAATTCTCAGAACGTTTTCAATACAGCATATGGGTTCACCGTGTTTTATCATTAATCTGTAAAATTAGTCCAACTTTTCCTTACTATTCACACTAGCACTGTTATGTTAATAGATACCTAAATGGATACAACTATTAATGGAGTAGGAAAATATAATCATATTCAGTATGTGACATCTATGACACCAGTCAAATTGCCTTTAATTAAAGCATTATTAAACAACCCACACTATCTACAAGATTTTTTTTTCCTAAAACCATTGGCTTTGCAGAAACAACAACATTATATGTTAAAAAACATTCTTTCTCTTATCCAGTTATTTCCCAAAAGTAGATGGACAGTAGTAGATCTGTGGGTGAACTGTTAAAATTAATTTCTCCCACCATACCACTAAAATTCTCACCTGGGAACAAGGGAACGAATTCAGCAAATGAGAAATGTACCATGAACTATCCATTACTACTAGCAAACTAAATTATAGTCTCTCTTCACTACTCAAGAATAGATGGTTTCCTCTGGTTTCTTATGAGATCAGTAAAAGTGAGAACAAAGAGAAAAGAGAGCCTGTGTTGATACTTTTGCATAACTAATGTAAATGAGTCACTAAGCAATGGAAAGGACTGTGCAATCCCTAGTATTGTTTGCAGACAAGTAATGTTTTACTAAGTCAAGTATATCTGAGCTTTCAGCCCAGCTGGCTAAGACAGGCTAAAACGCATAAATTCACATGCCTCAAACTGTCATCTCTTTTCTATGAGCAGTGATTATTAAAAGTACATTTTTAATTTGCAAAAGATTCTCTGCTAATACACCTGCTAATTAAATTACTAATCATTTAACAATCCCTCATGTTACATTACCTGGAAAATAGAATGACAAGGTCATAATCACACAAAGCATTGCTTTAAAGGATTTGCGAAGAAATGTTAAGTAAGCTATGGCTGGCTGAAGAGGTGAGGTGATATGGGCACATTCAAGTGGGCATAGTTCATTAAGCCACCTTCCTGGACTATTCAGAAAATTGTGTGCAATCGTATCTAGCCCATTTAATACCTGGAGTATACCATTCAGATGGTTAAACAAATGAGATTGATACAAGCTTCGTCACCCCTTAAGTCACACCTCATTTGTTCTTTCCTTTGTACTAACATCTGCTACATCACTCTTACTGTTGGAAGAACTCTTGTAAAGGCCCCTACCAAAAAGTTGTGTGGCTGGCTGCGTTCAGACCCCTTGACCCGGGATATGACCGGTCTTCTCTTTGAAATGGAAATGGAGGTACCTAGAAAATGCTAGGTAGTACTGGAACTCCAGAGAACACCTTTGCAATTTGGAACTGTTAAACCAAAGGATGACCTAAATACCACTTTCCCCAAACCTAAAGTCATATTTCTGAATCTCATGTTATAGAAACATAATTAAGCAGCATACATCTTCACACTTTCTGAGCACTCACAGCAAAGAAGCATCTGGCATTTCAGATAAACCCAATGTGCTGACTTTACAAACCTTCAGAGGTCTCTAAATGAACTCAGAGGTAAACACCAAACTTTTCCATTGTTCAGGGGAGTTGCTGTCACTGAGTACAGCCTTTTATTTCCTCTCAAAACTTATATAGATGTTTCTGATAAACTACCATACTTTATCAACTACTAAAGCATGTATTGACCATAGATCTTCTCTTATAAGTTATAATTAAGTGCCAAATTTTCTACAAACAAATATCAAAGCTGAAGCACCTTTTATACTGCAGAATGAGGAAAATGAACAATGTATTCCTATGGGGGCAGTAATCACTCCAATGTTCTAAAGGATTCAGATTAGGGTGTTTCTGAACTACCTAGATGTGACCAGACTTTTTTCAAATTACTCTTCTTTTAACAAGTTCTCTAAAATTCCTACTGAGGACTCGCCTCAAATACTAATAAAATTTTCAGCTAATTTTTAAAGCTAGCTTTTCATTTGTATGTGAGGTGGTGTTCATGTATGTAAGGGTGTGAGTGTGTATTAGTACATGTAAACATCTGGACGTCAGACATCAATGCTGAGAATCTTCCTCTATCTCATTCCCCCTTAATTTTTTGATATATGGTCTTTCATTGAGCCTAGAGTTTAATGACTCGGTTATGCTGGCTTGTCTCAGTGAACTTCAAGATCCATCTGTTTCCACTCTGTCCATACCAAGAGGGCATCAGTGTGGCCAGCTCCATTTATGAAGCTGTTGGGAGATACTGACTCACATCTTCATGCTTGTGTTGCAACAATTTTGACCACTAAGCCACCTCTGAACCTCCTAACTCCTAACAGTTAGGGTCATCTTTGTGAAAATATTTATATTTTTGGTTTCAAATATTGAGTGCCTAGTCAAAAAAGGATGACCAAAGGTGATTAGTAAGATGGTGCTAATAAGGTAAAGGTGTATGTTTGATGAGACAGATATAAAAATATATGTCCCTTTTATGTAGTAAGTCCTGGGGTGCCACTGTGGAATGAGAGAGATTGTTTCATACTTCATGGATTTTTCAGTGTTCATGAAAATGCCCATGGACAATGATTGCTTTGCTCCCAATTATAAAAAGAAAATAATAATAGAAGTAGGAATAAGTGATTGTGATCCTTAGTCATCAGGGAAATGCAAATCAAAGTAACCCCGAGATTTCACCTCACACCAGTCAGAATGACTAAGATCAAAAACTCAGGAGAAAACAGGTGCTGGCAAGGATGTGGAGAAAGAGGAACACTCCTCCACTGCTGATGGGGTTGCAAGCTGGTACAACCAGTCTGGAAATAAATCTGGCCATTCTTCAGAAAGCTAGGCATGATACTACAGGAGGACCCCACTATACCACTCCCAGGCATATACCCAGAGGATTCCCCAGCATGTGTAATAAGGACACATGCTCTACTATGTTCATAACAGCCCTATTTATAATAGCCAGAAGCTGGAAAGAACCCAGATATCCCTCAACAGAGGAATGGATACAGAAAATGTGATATATTTACACTATGGAATACTACTCAGCTATTAAAAACAATAAATTCATGAAATTCTTAGGTAAGTGGGTAGAACTGGAGAATGTCATCCTGAGTGAGGCAACCCAATCACAAAAGAACACGCATGGTGTGCACTCACTGATAAGCGGATATTAGCCCAGAAGCTCAGATTACCCAAGAAACATTTCACATATCAAAGGATGCCCAAGAAGAAGGAAGGAAAGGAGTCAGGCAGTGAAGACCCATGCCTTTAATCCCAGCACTTGGGAAGCAGAGGCAGGTGGATTTCTGAGTTCGAGGCCAGTCTGGTCTACAGAATGAGTTCCAGGACTCCCAGGGCTACACAGAGAAAGCCTGTCTTGAAAAATCAAAAAAAAAAAAAAAAAAAAGGAAGGAAGGAAGGAAGGAAGGAAGGAAGGAAGGAAGGAAGGAAGGAAGGAAGGAAGGAAGGAAAGGCCCCTGGTCCTAGAAAGGCTCAGTGCAACAGTGTAGGGGAATACCAGGATAGGGAAAAGGGAGAGGGTGATTGGGAAACAGGGGGAGGAAAAAGGGCTTATGGGACTTTTGGGGAAGGGGTATCCAGAAAAGGGGATATCATTTCAAGTGTAAATAAAGAATATATCAAACAAAAAAAGAAATAAAATAAAAATAAAGAATATTCTATCCAAACCAGAATGCAAAGAAGATTCCCAAAAGGCTTTATACCTAAATAAGTTATTGAAATAAAATGAACCTGGCATTCTGGATAAAGGAAATATAGTGAGTATGGAGTTATATGTCTTTTTTTTAAGGGTCTTTTAAAAAGTAATGTTTTACATCTTTATTTCTCTCTGTCTCCCTCTGCTTCCCTGTCGCTGATTCTCTCTCTTCTCTCTCTCTCTCTCTCTCTCTCTCTCTCTCTCTCTCTCTCTCTCTCTCTGTGTGTGTGTGTGTGTGTGTGTGTGTGTGTGTATGTGTGTGTGTGTGTGTGTGTGTGTGTGTAAGAGAGAGAGAGAGAGAGAGAGAGAGAGAGAGAGAGAGAGACTATGTATAGCTATGCCATGCTGTATCTATGGGGGACAGCACTTTCCTTCCACCAAGTGGGTTCCTGGGACTGGACTTGGGTCATTATACTTTGTCAAGTGTCTTTACTCACTGACGACCCCACCAGCCTTAAGACATAATATTTTATATCTGGAAAGTAGAGTGTGCTTAATCTTTATTATGGAGTATAAGAAGAAAGAGTTGGAAGATGGATGCTGAGCCAAGGTTAGCGTTAGAGAAGTCTGCCTATGCAGAGAACCATGGAGTCCTTTACAGCAAGCTGTTCCTTGCCTGTGTCTGCTGGGTGATTGTCCTCGGTGGGATATAGCAATGAGCAGGAGAAAAAGCACGGGTTCAAAATTTCAACATCAATTATAAATGTGCCTTAAGAGTTTCAGAAAGGTGACAGGGACAGAATGTGAGTAGCAATTACAGGCATAGGGTAGAGAAAATGGAAAACTATGTAGAACCTTTATGTGGGACTTTGTAGCAGATGAGGAGTAGTGACACAGGAAGGAAGGAAGGAAGGAAGGAAGGAAGGAAGGAAGGAAGGAAGGAAGGAAGGAAGGAAGGAAGGAAGGGAGGGAGGGAGGGAGGGAGGGAGGGAGGGAGGGAGGGAGGAAGGAAAGAAGTTTCTCACATGGGCACCAAGGACTGAGATTGAGAACACAAAAGGACTAGATATAGAGAGGAAGTTTATGTATTGATATTGAGTCCTCTCTACTTTGTGTGTTTCCATATGCATATTGCATGTGCATATATCATCTATAATTACAGTGTTTAGGTCCTGGTCCTACATGACTTGGAAATCTATATTTTAAATAGGTCCCCAAATTATACCCATTTATAGTAGAACTTGGGAGTCAGCAAAGCTGGACCCTTAAAGTAAATAGCCCTCAATTACCAGTTTTTATAGAGAAGTATAAATATTGGTATGATCCCTTTGACAGGCACTGATAGTATATACTTAAAAATATTTTGGCACAATTCCAATTCCTAAAAATTCATCTCAGAGAAATTATACCCATACATGCTTAGAGAAAATCTATAGGAGTCTTCATAGCCACATTGTTTATTTTTTTAATGATAAAATAATTGTGTCAACTGATCCAAAAAGGTGAACAGAAAATACCAAAGGTGAACTGAAGATGTTGAAACCATCTTGTTCATGCACATCTGTGTCACCTGATGACATCTACATGGATTTGACAATGCTTCAAATGCCTCTTTCATGCTCTATGATAATATGGAGGTAAGTACATGTTTAGCAAATACATTACCTCTTTCTCATCCCACTGACCACGCAAGACTCCTGTAGTTTACTTTTGCAATGACAATCTAAGGGAAAAAAATCTGAGAGAATAGACTATTTATGATTTTACTTAAACATTTCAAAGTACCAATCTGTTGAGATTTTAGCAGCATGTACAAGGAACGATTTATACTGTGGATCAATGAGTCATGTGTTAACTTACATTAGAATAATGTCAGAAGAACTCTCTATCCATCAAAGAGACAGTTGCTCCACCTTCTGGTTTTGGCTGCAGCACAAAGCACGAAGCCCTGAAGGCAATCAAACCCAGGCATCACTGAACAGATTCCTAGGAAATGTATGCTTTATGAAATATAGTTATATATGAAGTTTTATTTGCTACAAAATAATGATCTCACAAATTGCTTTTCCAATCATAAACAGATATCATAAAACTAAGTACATAACACTGTGCATCTCTGTAGTCACTCAAATTATTAACTTTTTATAGTACTATAAAATCATGGCCATGTTATCTAAAAGCACATGGTCACATTGTATATGAATAGGCATGTGTGCTTTCATAGTCCTTTTCTCCTTAAAAGAAATAATATATTAAATTATTCTCTCTAATTAATATATCTTAAGCTTATTTATTTATTTATTTATTTATTCACCTCTTACATATTACATCCTTCCACAGTTTCCCCTCTCTACTCTCCTCCCACATCCTCTCTCCTCCAGATGCACTCCTTCTTCATTTGCTTTCAGAAAAGAGCAGGTCTCCCAGAGTGTGTGTGTGTGTGTGTGTGTGTGTGTGTGTGTGTGTGTGGTGATGGTGGTGGTGTTTTAAGCAAAATCACAGGTATTCTGTTCTTTAGTTTTTCCGTCTAAGAACAGTAAATTACCGGAGTCTTGTGTGGTCAGTGAGAATGAGATTATTTGTTAAACATGCACTCACTTCCATAACAGAGCATGAAGCAGCCAACTTATGCAATGTTAGATCCATCCAATTGTTATTACAAGACACAGATATAAGTCTATTTCTAGAGGAAGGCAGGAAGAAGTGTGTGTGTGTGTGTGTGTGTGTGTGTGTGTGGTGTGTGTGTATGTGTGTGTGTATACAAGTATTAATACATGTTAAAGATTTTTAATGCCTCTAAATTATTTAAAACATCTATGTTCTCCTACTCGGATAGGGAAGTTGTCCCTATTTGTTAGTAAAATGAGTTGAAAAAAATCAGAATGCACAATATGTGAAAAATAAAACTAAATATTTTTCCAGAGAACCAAATAACCCTATTAAAAATGGGATACAGAGATAAACAAAGAATTTTCAATTGAGGAATCTCAAATGGCCAAGAAGCAAAAACAACCCTGAGAATCCACCTCACTCAGTCAGAATGACTAAGATCAAAAGCTCAGGAGACAGCAGATGCTGGAGAGGATGTGGAGAAAGAGGAACATTCCTCTACTACTGGTGGAATTGCAAGCTGGTAAAACCACTCTGGAAATCAGTCTGATAGTTCCTCAGAAAACTGGACTTAGTACTACCTGAGGACCCAGCTATACCACTCCTGGGCATCAGAAGATGTTCCAACAGGTAATAAGAATACATGCTCCACTCTGTTCATAGCAGCTTTATTTATAATAGCCTGAAGCTAGAAAGAACCCAGATGTCACTCAACAGAAAAATGGATGCAGAAAATGTGGTACATTTACACAATGGAGTACTACTCAGCTGTTAAAAGCAATGAATTCATGAAATTCTTAGACAAGTGGATGGATTTAGAAAATATCATCCTGAGTGGGGTAACCCAATCACAAAAGAACACACATGCACTCACTGATAGGTGGATAGTAGCCCCAAATCTCAGAATACCCAAGATACAATTCACAGACCACGTGAAGCTCAAGAAGAAGGAAGCATAAAGTGTAGATGCTTTCGTCCTTAGAATTGGTAACAAAATATTCTAGGGAAGAAATACAGAGGAAACACAAAGTGTGGAGCAGAGACTGAAGGAAAGGCCATCCAGAGACTGCCCCACCTGGGGATCCATCCCATATACAGACACCAAACCCAGACACAACTGCTGATGCCAAAGATGCTTACTGACAAGAGCCTGATATTGCTGTCTCCTGAGAGTCTCTGCCAGTGTCTGACAAATATATATGTGGATGCTCACAGCCAACCATCGGCCTAAGCACACGGTCCCCAATGGAGGAATCAGAGGAAGGACTGAAGGAGATGAATAGCTTTATAATTGCAAAGGAAGAACAACAATATCAACCAACCAGACACATCCCATAGCTCCCAGTGACTAAATCACCAAACAAAGAGTACACATAGAGGGACCCATATCTCTAGCTGTGGAGCTTCAATTGTAGGAGTGGCCCTTGGTCCTGAGAAGGCACAATGCTCCAGTGTAAGGGAATGCTAGGGTAGTAAGAGGAGAGTGGGTGGGTGGGTGGGGGAGCACCCTCATAGAAGCAGGAGTGGAGGGGTGGGATATGAGATTTCCAGAGGGGAAAATTGGAAAGGGGATAACATTTGAAATGTAAGTCAATAAAATATCCAATAAAAATTTTCACATTTTCACAATATGTGCAAAATAGAAAAATAGCTGGTGAGTTTGAAAAAATCTTTACTCTAGGCAACTTGTAGACTATTTAAATACTTAATAAACTCACCTGTCATTTTAGAATAAGCATATATTTCATTTTACTTCTTTTTGATGAATGAGTCAGTTATTCCGTTTCTCCTGGATCTGATCCAAAAAAAGATAGTAGCAATAATTTTTTGCTCTTGGACTTGAAGAAACTAATTCATTAAATAAGACATGTATGTATTTTTCAATTATTAGTTCTCTTCTCTGTCTTCTATTCTCTTAAGAACAAAAAGAAAGTGAATTAGATAAGGAAAGTTCAGATTAAACACAGAAAGATAAATTATAAATGTGGCAACATATAAAATGATAAAACTTTTATACTAAAACTCCATGTATACTGAAAATACTAAGGCTCTAGGATACTCATAGAGCTGTGTTTGGAAAATAGTATCTAACTAATAGAAGTCCACCTAATACTTCTAAGAATATTCACACATAAATATTACCAATAGGCACAGAAATCTCCTACTTGCTGCACATCTCCAGCAGCCCATGCTTCAAGGCAGAACAGTGCTGTATAGAAACCTTCATGTCTATTTCTAGAGGAAGGTAGGAAGAGATGTACCTAATAAAGTGTTATTCCTCCATCATAAACCAATGACCTTCACACATTGCCAAAAGATTTCAAACACAATATTGTGTCAAAAAGCCCTCTAAAGTGATGTTTGTGTTCCATGCATTGCAATATATAGAACAACTATATGCATTGGCAAATGCCCACATATCTAAAGACACAGATAGCTAAATAACTCTGCAAAACTTGGACTAGAAAGACAGTTGTTAAATACAATTAGAGGGGTTGCTTTTGCTGTCCTCTGTATATGATGTCAGAAACAATATGCTGTGTATTACTACAATGTTCTCATTGAGTGAATACCAATAAATTCACAAATGATTTTGAGTTGTCACTCACCAAATATTCCAAATTTTACTTTATATGTGGCACTGGGAATCACACGCCTTTTATTCTAATCAAAATTTCTACAATGAATTCAAACCCATTATTATACTTCATACAGTGATGTGCTCATGTATGTACATAAGCATTTCTTTTGCACAAAGGGCTATAAAGGCTACAGATAACTGATACAGACACAAAGAGCCACTGCAAGATTCCGGTTATATTATTAATCTAGTCTCAGGTTCTGGAGGACACAGACTCTACTGAAGGCAAAGCCAGGTAACATGAGGAACAGAGCTGCCTAAATTAGGAAGAATGGCTTTGAAGTTAAAGACCTGGGGACAGAGGAAAGATGTCATGACCCACCAAGGTAACCAATGTCAGGTGCTCTGGACTGTTGTATATAAGGAGTTAGTGTCCTTTCTTCTGTATGGTCTAGGAGAGAGTTGTATTTTTGAAAGTCCTCATTTTTATATGGTTTTGATATGCCTATGTGCCCATGTGTTCCTAATTTAATTCCGTAAGTTCATAGGTGGTAATAGTCTGCTTGCATGAATAAATTAGCTATGAGTATGTGCTATGGTTTGTGTTGGACAGATGGAGGTTGTTTACTTGCATAAACAGGACTCAGAAACATTCTGTCTCAGCAATCACACTGAAAATGCAGCCAACTTCTCCCATGTAAAACAGAATCATTCAGGGCATGGGCCAGACTGAAAGCCATTATTCCACCCAAAATTAAGTAACATAGAGCAGAATATGCCCTGAGATCCACATGTGGTAAAAATAGGGAATTGGGATAGAGACACATACATGCTTGCTTCTGTTTCCTGAATTCACATGTGCAAGCAACTTAATTCTGTGTATCTTATGGCCAACATATTTGCTATAAAGGTAAGTAAAACTTTAATAGAGAATCATCTTGACTGAAAAGCCAAATGTGTAAACTGATATAGTCCTGTGGCTAGAGAGATGGTTCAAGTGATCAAGAACATCTACTTTTCCAGAGGACCCAAGTTCCATTCTCACCATATTTTGCATGATTCATAACCATCTGTAATTACAGCTTCAGGAAAATCCAGTGCCCTCACCTGGGCTCTGCAGTTATCCTAACATGTTCATATATATATATATTTTAATTAAAATAAAAAGGTCCGTGGTTCCCAGTACCACATATAAAGTAAAACTGGGAATATTTGGTGAGCTACAGCTCAAAATCATTTGTGAATTTATTGGTATTCAGTCAATGAGATTGTAGAAATACACAGCATCCTGTTTTTGACATCATGTGTATATATATATATATATATATATGTATATATAGATATATATAGATATATACACTTTTTAAAATATTTATACCATTAAATTCTAATTGAGGTTGTAGAAATAAGTAGTAGTATCTGCTCCCGACTCCCTCCAAATGAGTTTCCATGAGTCAAGAAAAACTTACTTATCTCAACACAAAATGCCCAAACTATGATTGTTGAAACTTCTAATTTTTTAAAGGCTATGTTGAACTTTATCGGAGCTATTGTCTTCCAATATTAGAACATTGGATGCATTAAAACATAGTTGTAAAGGAAAATATAGCCATCAATGGTGCACTTACATAAAATGAATCCATGTCGGGTATTTTAGGTAATTTAACCACAGATGATAACCATAACTACTAATTTACAGGAAAATCCATATAGAAGACCCATGTACACATCAGAGATGCTGGAATGAATTTGCTTCACAAATGTTAAGTTCAGTCAGCAGCCACAAAGAGATAACAATCAACCATATCTCCACTGGACAAAATTTGCATTTCTATGGGGCTGGAACTATTTCCACAGTTATCAATATTCTACAACTCACAGAGTTGTGCCGTAGTTCAAAGACATGAAATGAGATTTGATAGAATCAGATAACCCAGACAATACTAACTTTCTATTAGGAAAACAAAGTAATGCTTTTTGCTGAGTTTGTGAATGTTTCATACAACTTTGTGCTGTGGAGCAAGAATCCATACTACAGATGTGCAGTCCATTAGGAAGGCTTTCTATATCCCTTGGACACCATGAAGAAATGAAGAATAATCTTTGAATTTTGTGATGGGCAGAGGGTCTACAAGAGTGTTGCCAAACTCCCTTGCACAAATCTCTTCTTTTCTCCTTTGTCATATAACAATGTTTACTAACACTTACCTTACAGATGTAAACACTGTCAGATAAATGGGTAACAGAAATGCAATGTTATTTACAGTGAAAAAAGAAGGTGAAATCCAATGCATAGAAATGCATGCCTGCCTACATATTGAAGAATTTAATTCCTCTAGCTAAGGAAAGCCTGACCAATAAGATCCAAGCCACCCTGTGCCAGTAGAAAGGGAAGAGCTAGTAGAACAGAGATAAGATTCAGGGAAATGATGAGTTGAAGAAGCACCTATGTTCTCTGATAGAAAGACTAGGTTGAAATTCTTGCTAGTCACTAATCTGTGGGTTGCTCATTAACTGTTTTCCTGTTTTTTTTTTTTATTTTATTTTGTTGGGGATGAAGGGGTGGCAGGTTCAGACGTGCCAGGGATTACATATAGAGGTCGGAGGACATCTTGTGGGAGTCCTCTTGTGAGTCCTGGGAATTGAACTCAGATTTCTAAGCTTGCTGGAGAAAGCCACCAGTCAATGTGCCCTCTAGCGACCCCATCTCCACTAACTTTGTAACAGTAGCCACAGACCTTTGGCTTTATCGTTCATGCTTCAAAGATGATTGAACTTGGGAAAGACTTAATTTTGTAACATGGAACCTAATCATTTACTGAAATTAGCTATGTTCACGTGCCTCACCCTTTTGAGATTGTAGCTCAAAGAGGACTGCTTTGTGTTTTTAGGGTAACACAGTTAAAAAAAAATTACAGTCCACAGTATGAGCTGAGCTTTCTCTAGAAACCAGTGTTGGTATAAATCCTGAAACATTAACTTGAGCTAAGTTAATTGCAGTCTTGAATTTAAAATACCTACTTCATAAGCCTCCTCCCTCTGGAGCAATAATTCCCATGGTCTCTAAACCATTTTGTCAGGGAGTTAGATAGGATAGGTAGATATATGATCAGAGTACCTATTTTCAGAAAGGCTTTAGCCTTGCTGGTGAAATAATTTAATACTTGCATATTTGTGTTAATTCGAATGGTGTGACCTGTGACAGCAGGCACATTGAATCACCAGCGCAGAACACGCTGTGTTAAGAGTAAATTTATTCTGACTTAATGTTTGTCGTGACATGTAAGCCATCCGTTTCCCCCAGTGTTTTGGTTTAAATCAGATTCATCTCTGTCTTGGAGCAGAAATGATGTGTGGACAGCTCCAATGTGCTTTCTCAGCAATGTTTTCCTCTGCTCTTAAAACAAAGACCCCTTCCGCTTTGATTTCTCACAGTCTACTCATCGCTGGTGACATTTTTTAAGGCTGTCTGCTGACCTGTCTCTAGTTGTTATGAGAAATTCTTACCTGAGCTGGCTTTTGCCTTAGAATTGTGTTTGTTCGTGTCTTTGTGTGGGATGGCAGTGAAGCCTCCCAAGGCATGATTTGCTTGGTAAGAATATTGTTTTCTGGCAGATTGCTGATGGCCTCAAGAGATGTGGACCTCCAAGATTATCAGGGCTGATGTTGGGCACTCTGGAATATCTTACAGCACCTCTGGCATTTGCCCCCAAGGTACCAGTAGATCTACTTCTAGTGATAACAACAACATGCAATTTTGGAAATAATTAAATTGCACCTTTCTCCTTAACTATTGATTAAATCCAATCGTGGTTGTGAAAGTTTAAAATTATCAACCTCTATGTCTCTACATTTCAAAAGTGTATAATGGGACATAGACATTTCTTCTGAGTAAACTCAGAGAATGATATGATATTGTTGATGGGCAATGCATTCTGCTCTAATATGAATTTTATAGAGAGCACTAAGACCTGACTATTATGCATGCATGCCACAGTTTGGTTGTAGGCCAATTTCTCTGTTCATTCTCATGCTGTGAATACTGCATCCATGCAGATTCCCTTCTCAGATTGGATAATTTGATGCTAAGCACAAATTGCAGAAGTCCATTCCATGCTGAAGAGCAGCCCCTTTAAAAACAGTGAATAACTGATTCAGCCCATATGCTATTCTCCATGTCTATTCTCTCTCTCACTCTCTTACTGTTATAAAACGGCACAGAACTTTCTTAGAGCAGGACACAGTTGTGAATTCTGTGTCAAATAATGGGCTTGAGCTATTTGTATGAATTAATCAGCTACCTTATTAGGTTTGCCAATTAGTCTAAATTCTTCCTCATTACAGACAACTTCAAGAGTGTAAACAGTCTCCCCTAGTTAAAACCCCAAAGAATGTCAAACCGAGCATTTATGATGCCTTTTTTTTGCAAACAACACAGCTGCAGTGGTGGCTGAAATAGCTTTCATGTGGCTCACCTCATCAAAATACAGAATATGTGTGTGTAAAAATTGTACGTTATTTAAACTCACCTCTGGTGTCCGGAACAAGTATAGATTTAAACATTATTAAGAATATGAATCAGGTTCGTTCCAGTTCTGATGGTAGGTGGCCTTTTATCCAGAAAGAACCTTGATTAAATAGCACTTTTATCTTTTATAATTATATTCAATTTGTTAGGAAAAACAAACACGGTAAATTACAATAATAAGATCCAGGGACTTAACCCTTCCAGGATTCTGAGCTTCTCTGAAAACAGTTTTGAAGCTTCCTCCTAAAGGCCCTTACTTAGGGGGTGGAAAAGGGGGGATCTCTTTCTAGTTCCCCACATCTACAGAAAGGAAATGGAGTCTTAGTTGCTCACACACACACACACACACACACACACACACACACACCACCCCTGCCTTAGTTTGAAAAGCACCAGCTCCAGATTCTACCCTGAAAGAAGCCTCAGCCACATCAGGGAAAACCTTGGAGAGGGGTCATTAATGGGGAAGCGCGGCCTGTCCCACAGTGGCTCCCAGCTTCTCAATCAGCAGTCTTTTCTTACCTAATTACAGGATTCTGAGAGAACCTAATGAGGTGCTGTCACATTTACATTGGAATTATTTTAAATGTTATCACAGTAGCCATGGTGATGGTATATAAATGGACAAAATACTAAAGAGCTGGAGAAATGTCACCATTACACCCACAGTCACTTGCTTTTAGCATCAGCATGAAGTCAGCATATTTTAAGCTTTATGCATCCCCCGAAAAGAGGGACTTCTGGTTAAATTAACGGTGATGGAAAGAGTTCAGTTAATACTATCAAGATGATCTCCATTATTTTAAAGTTCATTGATCTTTTAAGAGGTGGAACCTGGTCATTGGAGCCTTTGAAAGGGAGACGGCATTCCCTTAACCCTCTTTTCCTCTTGCTTCCTGGATGAAACTGTTTCCTCCAGAGTATGATTCTGGGCCAATGTATAATGAAGTGAAGACAGGTTTCTGGTCTGTTTCCTTATTTCTTTATGTTCCCTAGGGATTGCTATTTGGCTATTTGGAGAACTTGGAATATGGGCTTTGTTCCCAAAATATTTAGCTATTTTTCTTCTTTGATTGCGTTTTCCATAGCCAGGTGGGAACCTGCAAGGGACTGGCTTTTCATGTGTATTTAATTTTTTTATAAAGTCTAAAAATAAACTAATTATCATAGTTACAATTCCAGTTATCGTGTTACTTGTTTGCTTTAGTTTTACTTTATTTTTAACTATGTAAATGTTTATGTGTACATGTGTGTGTACATGTGAGTGTAGGTACCCATGAAAGTCATTTTATCCCTGGCAGCTCGAGTTACAGGCAGTTGTGAGCCACCTAACTTAAATTGCTATTTAAATTTCAATTTCAATTTCACTTGGTGTTTTAAATTGAACTTGGTTCCTCTGCAAAAGCAGCAAGTGCTCTTAACCTATGAACCATCACTACAACCCAGGAGGTGCCATTATAAGCAAGAGGTTAGATTTCACTCCATGGTGAACTTTCACAGTAAAATACAGTTTGCACAGTATCATTGGTAGGGGCACAGAGAAACCATCACTTTTCACTTCATCAGAAGCTTTTTTTTTTTTCATCACTCTTCCTATCTGTGCACAGATCCAAGACAAACATAAGCTATATCTGTTTCTATAACTACTGAAAGATAACATTTAAAAAACATATTTCAGCCAGTCATCTTTTACATCTGGTGACTCAGAATAAGTGCTGTGAATCTGTAGACTTTGTAGTGTTGCTATTATCCTAGTTGGGTTGGAGCGATGTCACAAAATACAGTTATTACAGTAGCTTATAAATGGTACAATGGATATGTTTCTCCCAGTTCTAGAGGCTGTGATATCCAAGAGAAAATTGCTCTGTCTAGACTAAGTCCACAGGCCTTAAGTTGGAAGATTCATTAGCTTATGACACTAATGGGGGAGGTAAAGAGTGTTAAAAGGAATCAAGGTTCCTAAGGTAAGTTTTGAAGGGCTGGCCTAAAGTGAGTGATTTCCTCTACCACAGGCTTCTTCCAGAATTACTTAACTATGGGCCCAAAGCAGCAGGGACAGCTGACCATCAACTGAAACTTCTGAACTGTGTGTCAAGATAGGTCTCCTTGTTTTAAGTTGACTACCCATGATATTGATTATCAGCTTGAAAGGATCTAGAATCAGCTGGGAGACAGGCATGTGGGCACACTCGTGAGGGATTACCTACATTTGGTCAGCTTCTGCCTGTGCTTTTGAGAGATTAGCTAGCTTTTGGCAGACATTTTGTCTCAGCAATGAGAAAAGTAAATAAGACTCACATGAGTATTTTCTTCCAGTTATAGAGACTCGATTAAGTGAAGTAAGTTTGAGAATTTGACATGACACACAGCCTATTCTTACTATATCCTTACATGAATATGAATTCTATTCAGGGAGGTTGCAACCCCCTGGAACAATCACTTCTCAATGCTGTAGGATCATAATTTCAATGTATGCATTTCAGGAACAAATAGTATTCAAACCATAGCAACTATGCCATCTGGAAACTATGACAAATACTGAAATTTGCCGTTTGCTCATGTTTTTGTGCACATATTTCTTTTCAACTCTGCTGTGCACAGATCTTCTAAAGCAGCATCAAAGTTGCCATGCGGAAAGAAAGCACCCTGCCATCCCAGAAAGAGAAGAGAATAAACACTCTTTAAAAACAGGCCAGCTGGATACTGAAGACACATTCTGAGGCAAGGGTGATATCTCTACTTTTTAAATAATTTCCTATATGCTACAGTGCTTTCTTTAATAGAGACCATCCATGTCTTGCTTTCTGTCAATTGTAACATGAGGTTAGTATGGACCAACATAATTATCACTTTTGACCGAATGAAAATGGAAGTTCTTGTACTCTCTTAGATACTTCTGTTCACCTAGTTTTAGATACAATACTAGAAATTTGGTTGCAATCCTAAATTATCAGAATTTAGAAATTTACCAATATCACAGGAAATTCTGCTGCAAAGATAGACTTGTAACCCCTCATCTTATAAAAAAAGGGAGTGATGGGACATGTTACTGGACACCAAAACTTGAATTAAAACAAGTTACTAAACTTCTTTTACTTATAAAGTCATTGTTGATAAGTGGTATCCCTGAATTATTGAGATGTTAAATCACAGATGGTCTTCAGTTTTTGAGATGTTAAATCATAGGTAGTTTTCAATAACCACTTACATATACAATAGGGCATTTTCAGACTTTCTTTTAAGTTGAAATTAAATGAAAATTCTATTTCTCCCTTTCTGTTCAGTTTTGTCTGTTGACTATTCCTACTGCTTCCTGGGTTGGTTTATTCATTTATAGATCCTGTGATGATATTGGATGTTCTGTCTTCCCTGCAATCAATCTGGAATTTGAAGGCATACCAGGTTCAAGGTTAACAAAAACAATCAACATAAGCAGTGAGAGGCCAGATGGAGCACTGGCCTGCATTACACAGCCTGGACTCTTGGGGTGGTACAACTTTACCACCTTCCTCTTCACTTTTCTCAAGTATAAAAATATAGAACACTAAGAATACATACATTAGAATTTCTATGACAAATAAATATACTTATAGCCCTAGAACAGTTCCAAGACTCAGGCCAATTGTGCAAGAAATATGAGCTCTCATTATTGCTAGAATTGATATTTTATTAGTATGAAATCAATAATGAATGTTTAATGCCTTAAAGTCAGTCATCTGTAATATTTATCTTTAGATTATTGACTCCAAGAAGAGTGTCACTATGTCTTTCTTACTAAGCACTATGCAATCAGCTCTGAGTATTTGCAAGTTCCTCCTCTGTGAACTCTACCAGTCTTAGATGTAAAACAATGAGAAAAAGTTGCATCTGTGCTGATCGTGTATTGGCTTTTTCTTGTGATGATCACTGAAACAATGAAGTATAACAAATATTTACATAGCATTTGCATTGTATTCTATACTAAAAGTAACCTAGAGATGATTGAAAATATACAAGAGAGGATGTCTGTAGGTTATATGCAAATGCTGTGCCATTTTATGTTAAGGGACTTGAGAATTCCAAATATTTAGGCAATGGTGGGAGAGTCCTGAAACCAATATCCTGCAGATACCAAGGGACAACTGTATTCACATCTATGAATAAATAAATATAAAAAGAATGACAAAGAAAAAGCATGAATAATAATAAGATAAAAATAAGTATGTGGGTTGAATTGATCTTCTCAAGGGTCTTTCATATCAACCTACATTCCATGACTAGATCTGCAAGTATTCTGTGTGTGTGTGTGTGTGTGTGTGTGTGTGTATGTGTGTGTGTGTATTTATATGTGTGTATATACGCATGAGAATGTGCATGCTTCTGTGTGTATAGAGAGAGAGACCAGAGGCACACATCAGGTGACTTCCTCAATTGATATCCACATTAATTTTTAAGAAAGGAACTTTTAGTCAACCTGTATTCATCAGTTAACTAAACTGACATGTTTGTTTTCTTCTTCCCAGTATAGAGGAATTCTTCAGGTGTGCATGTCAGTTGCCAGGGAACACTGTGTTTTGTTCTGGGGATTTATCAAGGTCATCTGAACAAGAATAACCACAAAATGAGGTCAAGTAATTACCCTAGGCAAAGCATCTGATGACTCTATCAGATCTGCTTACCTTTCCCGTAATTCAGAGCTGTACTTGAGGGTGAGAGTGACATGAACCCAGAGCAGGAGATGATAAACATGGCAGGTGAGATGGCCCCATAATATGCCTGCTGGGAACAGAACTGAAAATCCCATTTCCAAATAGTGTGACGAGGTCCTTCATTTGCTTGTCCCAATTCCTCTTCTCTTCATCAGGCTGATTGCTGATAAGGAGTTGTATGTTAGTACAAATGCCAGTCATTGAAGCCCCTGCTGCTTGGCAATAATGTCCAAATCAATATCTTAACTGATTATAGTCTTTCTCATTCAGCATAGAGGAAGCTTACGACAAAAAATAAATGTATTTGCAAGAAGTGGTCAAAGAGGTAGAGAAGGACAATGGGGGTAGGATGATAGATATACAATCAAGTGTGTGCATGGAAAAATGTTTGTTTGAACCTGTGTGTGTATGTATGCACATGTGTGGTGAAGGCATTTGTGGAGCTGAAAATCACAAAGAGAAGGAATTAGAAAAACCTGTGTCACTAGAATAATTATAAACATCGACTAGGAAAATATCCAGAGCAGATTCAGTCACTAAAGTGAAAACCCTTTGAAAATACTTTAACTCGAAGCAAATAAAAATCAACTAGTATTTTCCTAGAGATTTTATAATCTCTCAGCCAACCTCTGAGAAAAAGAAAAATTCTTATTCTCCACACAGTACATACACATGCACACACACTACACACATACTGAAAATACTGAGATATTTCTGTGAAGAAGTGTACTAAATGAGTTGGAATATTTCTTCAAAACACTGTTTGTAGTAGATTCCAGGAGAATTTCCCTGAGATCCTTCATGCTGTTGACTACAGAAGTCCCGGTATAATTGCATGAGCTCCAAAGAGGATGTTCCCAAGCAACCCTCACGTTATCTTCAATGACAGCATCCCAAGCAGAAAGAACTGTGTAATAGGGCCAGTCTAGTTTAGTGGAATTATTCTTCAAAACTCCTTCCTTTACAAAATATGTTGAATCTGGTACAGTGGCTCTTGTCTTTAATTCCAGCACTTGGGAAGCAGAGGCAGATACATCTCTGTGAGTCTGAAACCAGCTTGGACTACATGGCAGGTTGCAGACCAGATAGGACTACATAGTATAAAACTGTCTCAGAAATAAACAAACACAAATGCATTGCCATTTAGATATTACTTCTCTGATGCAATTCCTTGGTCCTTAACAGGCTAATATGATCAGTCTGACCCTCATGACTTTCCATGAGAAGATAGTACCATCTCCAATGTTTTATTAAGTGATTACCTCATGCTCAACTATTTAATTTCTTCATTGGAATAGGACACAAAGTCTATTTTATTCCCCATTGTACATACCAAAAAGTAAATAGTAAATGAATGAATAAATAAATAGATTCATACCATGAAAAAATAGGCATTTGATTTGTTAAAAGATAGAAGTTACCTTGAAAAGGGTAAAAGTGAACAATACTTTTCACTCATAAAGTGTCCAGTGAGGACAGTCCATATCAGAGACTTCTACCATGACTGAACGAAGCTGTTTCCAGCCTTGATCTATCTGATTCACTTTTCTTCTCTAACACAGTCTGTTTACTCATCCTCTTCCTTTTCAGAAGCAAACTTCTTGTCTATGACTTGGGACTGGACATTCTCCTTATGTGCCTTAGCTTAAATTTAATTCTTGTACATACCAGAATATATCACTTTACCCTTGGGCTGTGTCCATAGTCCAAAGTAGATATATTAAAACACAATAGCAAAATAAGTCACCCCTAAAACCACAAATATTAATAATCATAGGGACAGAAAACAATGTAAAAGTTATTAGGGATGAAGGTAGAGAAAGTTGTTAAGGGAAATTAATACTTAGTAGGCACAAGTTTTATATAGGGAGGGATGAAAGTGTTCTCAGAATGAACAATGGTGATGGTTATAAAACATAGTTAATGAACTTATGTCATTTGGAAATGGCTAAATGGAAACCAAGTGTGATAGCTCATGCCTTTAATCCTAGCACTTGAGAGGCAGAAGCAGACATATTTCTCTGAGTTTGAAGACTATAGTGAGCTTCTAAGACTGTCAAGGCTCTGTGGAAAGATTCTACCTCAATAAATCAAAACAAAAAGAAAAACAGAGAGAGAGAGAGGGGTGGAGGGAGGGAGGGAGAGAGGGAGAGAGAGAGAGAGAGAGAGAGAGAGAGAGAGAGAGAGAGAGAAGAAGGCAGGTAGATCTCTGTAAATTTGAGGCCAGCCTGGTCTACAAAGCAAGTTCTAGGATAGCCAGGACTATTATATGGAGAAACCCTGTCTCAAATAAATAAATAAATAAATAAATAAATAAATAAATAAATAAATAAATAAATAAATAAAATATTAAACATTTTACTATTCAACAATGAATTAGAAATTATTTAATGAGTAAACAAATTATTTTTAAATGTGATGTTGAATTTCAATAGAATTTAGGCTTTGTGGACTCTAACACACTGTGAATAGGAAAAAAATGTAAATATGTAGTTGCAAAGCATTGTGAAACTATGATACTAGAATTAAGAATCATTGATTTTAACTTTTAGTGTTGATTTTAACTTTTTAACTAGAATCTTTTCATGGTACATAGGCTGAGCTCCAATATAGAATGCCCCTGCCCCATTCTCCCATCTGGAGAGATTACATGTGTGAGACACCACACCCAGCTCTATGAATGTTCATTTTCTTTAATTTAAGAAACTCAATTTTGCTAGGTTAAGTAACTTCAGTAAAGACAAGATCTATGAATTAATTGTTCCTTCGAATTTTTGGTGTCATTTCCTGTGCTGCTGCTAGTGACCTTCACATAGCAGCTGGTGTGTATGCTAGGTAAGCATTTCAGGAGATGGATTTTCAGTGTTGCTCAAACCTTCTAATAGGAAACAGGGAAAGGTCATAGGCACAATCAGAAAGTTGGGCTGCTTTCTTTTGTTTCCAAAAACTGAAATATAAAATCTTTGAGGTTTGTGTCTCATGACTTCCATGCATAGTTGTTACAATATTTATATTTTATTAATATGAGTTCTAGTAACAATACTTAGTAACATTAGATAAAAATTAAGAGACTTCCTAGTCATTTATGAATAACACATGGACAGTCAAAATCTCACGGTCTTGTTCAGTGTCCTATTTCTATTATAAGGACTCTAAACTTTCATCATTTCCAGGAGCATTGGCTTGAAAATTGAGCCTTTACTTCAAGCTCCTGACTTCATTTGTTCTTTGTGGAAAAACTAAATATCTGAAGTGACTGGGATCAGACACACAAGAAATAACTGTCCATTTCCAGTTTAATAGCCTTGCTTAGCAGAGTCTTTCAGTAAGCACTTGAATACTTGAAGCTTAACGTTAAGAAATTTGAAATCAGAAAAGAAAATTGAACAAAATTGGCTTTATGTCACTGTTCAATAAAAGTGTGTCGGGGTAGGGAGGTTGTTCAACAAGTAAAGGCATTTGGTGCTGAGCCTGAGTTTGACCATGTGGACTGAAATGGTCGGAAAGAAATGACTTCTGCACTTTGTTCTTTGGCTCTCCACTTGCACGCATGCATACTCACACACAAACTATATAAATAAATGTTTATTTATTAAAATAAGATTGTTTGTTATTTCGGTACTTTTTTCTGAGCCTTCCTTTACTGACATATTATATAGAATTATAGACATAAATTTCATGTATTATTCCCTGAACCACTTGTTGGAATTGCTGCTCCAGTAGCATGAGCTAGCATGTTTTAGAATTCCTGTGAAAATTTCATAAAGTCAATGATTTGTTTAATTTCTTTAAAGTCTTTGTGTATTAGATGTATTAGATTCTTGAGAAATTTGTCACACATGCATTTTTTTTAAAAACTCAACAAATTTCTTGATGAGACAAGAAACCTTTTTCAAATTGTTTCAAATCATTCATGTACTCTATAGGATGGGAGAGTAGAAGAAATTAGTAAAAACAACCTGATTTCTCCCCTTTTTGTTATCATAGAGTTGCTCAAGAACATTATCTTTTGACACATATCAAATACTTGACACAAATTTCATAAATAATCTGAAACAATGAAGTTGCATGAAATTCATAAATGATTTTGTTTTTACTCTTACAGTAAAAAATAATGTTGTATAAAGTATCTTTCACATATGCTACTCTATGGTATAATAGAGTATGTATAACCTATGGTATAATAGGTTAGTAATCCTACATTCTTTTTTATTATTATTATTATTATTCGATATATTTTTTATTTACATTTCAAATGATTTCCCCTTTTCTAGCCCCCCACTCCCCGAAAGTCCCATAAGCCCCCTTTTCTCCCCCTGTCCTCCCACCCACCCCTTCCCACTTCCCCGTTCTGGTTTTGCCCTATACTTCTTCACTGAGTCTTTCTAGAACAAGGGGCCACACCTCCTTTCTTCTTGTACCTCATTTGATGTATGGATTATGTTTGGGGTATTCCAGTTTTCTAGGTTAATATCCACTTATTAGTGAGTGCATACCATCAGTCACCTTTTGAGTCTGGGTTACCTCACTTAGTATGATGTTTTCTAGCTCCATCCATTTGCCTAAGAATTTCATGAATTCATTGTTTCTAATGGCTGAATAGTACTCCATTGTGTAGATATACCACATTTTTTGCATCCACTCTTCTGTTGAGGGATACCTGGGTTCTTTCCAGCATCTGGCAATTATAAATAGGGCTGCTATGAACATAGTAGAGCATGTATCCTTATTACATGGTGGGGAATCTTCTGGGTATATGCCCAGGAGTGGTATAGCAGGATCTTCTGGAAGTGAGGTGCCCAGTTTTCTGAGGAACCGCCAGACTGATTTCCAGAGTGGTTGTACCAATTTGCAACCCCACCAGCAGTGGAGGAGTGTTCCTCTTTCTCCACACCCTCTCCAACACCTGCTGTCTCCTGAATTTTTAATCTTAGCCATTCTGACTGGTGTAAGATGAAATCTCAGGGTTGTTTTGATTTGCATTTCCCTAATGGCTAATGATGTTGAGCATTTTTTAAGATGCTTCTCTGCCATCCGAAGTTCTTCAGGTGAGAATTCCCTGTTTAACTCTGTACTCCATTTTTTAATAGGGTTGTTTGGTTTTCTGGAGTCTAACTTCTTAAGTTCTTTATATATATTGGATATTAGCCCTCTATCTGATGTAGGATTGGTGAAGATCTTTTCCCAATTTGTTGGTTGCCGATTTGCCCTTTTGATGGTGTCCTTTGCCGTACAGAAACTTTGTAATTTTATGAGGTCCCATTTGTCAATTCTTGATCTCAGAGCATATGCTATTGGTGTTGTGTTCAGAAATTTTCTCCCTGTACCAATGTCCTCAAGGGTCTTCCCCAGTTTCTTTTCTATTAGCTTCAGAGTGTCTGGCTTTATGTGGAGGTCCTTAGAACACCTGTCTGCATTTGTGTGAAAAGAATTTACTCTATTTGTGGAAGGAAGCAAAAATTACTAACTAATAAAGTACATAAATCCTACCAGGCAGTGGCAATTACTATGGAGAAAAATGATTTCAAAAGTAAAATTATACAAGGAATGGCAGAAGCCAAGGTTTTATGTGAGGTGCTCAGAAAATGTTCTTATCGCTGATCAATAAGCGATTGTTGGGTTGTTTTTTTTTTTTGTTGTTGTTGTTTTGGTTTTTTTTGTCATTTGTAGATTTTCTGTGACTCTTCTGATTATACAAAGAAGCAAAATAATCTTTCTAAAACTTGGTGTCTTAAAACAATAACCCTATGTTCTCTTAATTCTACAGTTGTGTTGGGGTCCTACAAATATGGCTACATCCTATGCCAAAGCTCTGTCAATTAAACATCTCATACCTGAGCTTGGAAAACACTAGCAGCTGGGCACTATAATGATTTGGTCTTACAAATCAATATTCTGTTCTCTTCACATAATGGCTCCAGTTTGATGGCTTCATGGTTACTCAGGATCCCCTTTGTTTGCTTGAATGAATCTGTGAGAAAGTCTGAGAAGTCAAATACATTGGAGATGCTCTATAAGCAGCTACAGTCATCTGTACACTCAGATTTAAGGAGAAGAACTAAACAACACAAAGTTCTAGAATAGAAAAAAAAAAGAATAAAAAGATTGTGTGGCCATTGCTTAGCCATACAACAGGATTTACCATTTTATTTGACATGAGCAATAGGGAACATAGCTCCACTTCAGCACCTAAATCACTTATCAAAGGTAAGAGGGGGGGCAATCTCAATTCCATGTGCAGCTTCACTTCCAAATGTTTCCTAAAATAGTAACTGGTGTTCTGGCTCTTAATGCAGCCACAGTGCTAGCATTTAAAAATTATTTTAATTTTTTATTTGATATATTTTTATTTACATTTCAAATGATTTCCCCTTCTTCCTTTCAATATATTTTTCAAGAATGATGCATAGTCATGTAGACTCTTCCCCAAAACTGTGTGTGGCAGACCAGGTTTGCAGAAACTCCTATAATCTAAATAAAAGTGAAAAACATTGTATAACATTAACACACTACCATTTTCAGATTGTGAACCCCTTTATCAAAAGACATAAAAGGGAGGAGGAGATATGGGATGTGGAACAATCAGAGGGTGGAGCAGGAGGGGAATAAAAGCTGGAGTATAATAAAAAAGATTAAATAAAATTTTAAAAAGAAAATTTTAATAAGAAATGCTAGCTTAGCAAATGATACCCATGTTGTGACTTCAGGATAATAGTGTCTGCCAAGCATTCATCCTTTAAAGTCTTGCATTTGTACAGGAAAGATGCTTGCAACATGGTTTGCCCAAACTTTTCATAGGCTCAAGTCTTTGTGTTCCAACATATATTCCTTATGCTTTACTCATTAAGATTTGTGTAGTGGGAAGTATCTTGTGTGAAGTTCATAAGTTCATGCTCTTATCACTCCTTTTAAACAAAGCCTATCAATTTTTGAATGTCCCCAAAAGATAGTATTTCCAAATCTCATTGATAAGAAATATTTTATTGAAGGCCAATTAGGTGGTAAAGGGATCAGTATTCTGGATTATACAGCATAAACTGAATGTAACTCATTCCTAAATACAACCATTTTATTCTTCCTTCTCAATAGCCACAGAGAATCATCAGGTTCCATTTAGCCTAGAACATCTCAGATTCCCCTCTATATACTAACTCACTCATGCCTTCTTCCAAAAGTATATGAAGTTCTACAATACAAAGGCATAGTTTGCATCCCTTCGGCATACCTTGGAGAGCTCCATCTCTGGTCAATCAAGCTTCAGCCCTTCAGCTGTCTACCACAAGGTCTCTTATTCCTTATGCACTAGCGTTATATGAGGGTCTCAGATGTCATCCCTGTGATGGGCAGTGTTAACTGGCAGCTTGAAAGAATCACTTTGGAAGTCAGTCTCTGGGGATACCTGTGGGAGATTAGCTTGATTGTTTTAAGTGAGATGGGAAGGCCCATGCACTGTGGGTGGCATCATTCCCATGATGCAGAGCCGGATAAACTGAGAACCATAGTCATTTATCACTTTCTTCTTTCGGATGGTGGATAGGATGTGTTTATCTACTCCAACTCCCACTGCTCTGACTTCTCCACCATGAAAGACTCTTTAACTTTGAGGTACAACCAAGGCTTTTTCCCAAGAGGTGCTTTGTCACTGTATTTTATCACAGCAACAGAAGAGAAGCTGGGACAAGAAAACGTTGTACCTAGAAGTTGGGTAGGTCTGATGTAAAACCAATCAATCACTGGTTCTTAGGCTTTTAGAATGCTTTTGTGGCTGGAATGTGTAAGAGTTTTGTGTTTCAGGAAGAAAAGCCATAGCATGACTGGAATGCATGCCTGGAGCCTGTCTCCCAGGCAATGCTAGACTATTTCAATTTGGCATTTAGCATTGGCCATCATAAGCCTCCATATTGAAACTGAAACTTGTCAGAACTTGTTAATGCCAGTTTCTGATACAAGTGTTAAGAAACCAATAGTATCTGCCTTACTATAGAGTCATCTATTATTTCCAACACTTCTAAATCTTTTTTCTTGTTGCTTGATGATCATAGCAACCCAACCATGACTCCCATCTTTTCTTTCTTCTGTAGAAAAATCATTTCCTCACCATATGTCCCTAGTCTAATAATTGTCACAGATATGGACTCACTTATATCTCTTCCCATAATCTTGTTTGCACATGTGGATGACCTCATCTTCTCTTGCAAAATATCCAAACATTTCCTCTTACTTTCTAGAAAACTCCATCTGCTTCTAGTTTTCCAATTAAACTTATTGTTCATCAAACACTAAGCAAATGTTCAGAGAATATAATATTTGCCTAGTTGCTATTATTTTTACATTACCAATGGGCTGGTGTGTTTACAAAGAGGTTCATATACAGTATATACAGGCATAATACGGGAAGAATATTGATTTTAGTGGGAAAAACATTAGATTGAAATCATGGCTTTTTACTCACTACAAGTTCTTTGAGCCTATCACACATTCTCTTTGAAATCTATTTTGTAAGGTAAAGAAATATACATTCATATGTTTTAATATCTTTATCAATAATGATATGAGAAGTTTAATGAGAATCTATGATTAGTTTTATAATATAAACAATAATTCAATCAATTCTACATAAAATGTACCTCAAGTCATGTGATTCTTCTGGGCACTCTTTTGCCCCAGTCTCATCTCTACTAGGAGTTTTTACTCATCTTCTGGGCAGAACTGTGACTCTGTAGTACAAGGAGGTTACAGAAGACAAAGGGAAATAAGAGAACAACAGAGTTTAATTTTTTAGCATAGCCACCTGCAAACACCAGTGACTCCTACCTCAGTATATGAGTTCCTTTGTTTGTGTATTAATCCATGTCTGTGTGTGGGTTAACATACGTGTTAGTGTGTGTGAGTATGGAAGTGACTGCTGATTGCTCTCCACCTTGTGTTTGAAACAGGGTCTCTCACTGACTCTAGGCCTCACCAACTGTCCAGTCTGACTCAACAGTAAATGCCAGGGATCTACCTCACCCTGCCAGTCCCCTCACCACCACCACTAACTACAGTTACAGATTTTCATGTTTATGCTTAGCCTAGTGAGTTTTAGGGTCATGCTCAGGTCTTAAGTTTGCTCACTATGCACTTACCTTATTAATTAATCTCTACAGCACCAAACCCTGAGCTGACAATCAGATTTTAATCAACTTTTAGCTAGTGTAAATTGCTCTCCCATACACATTCTTAGAAATCACAAGACACAACTGAATGAGTACTATTTTTTTTTCTGTTGCAGATTCAAGGCTTTGATTCTGATTTCCAGTCCCAGAAACATTCTTGACATTGACATGGGCCATTTTCTCCTCATCTCCTCTCTCTGCCAGTTTGCTCTTAAGCTGGCCCAGGTTCACTGTGGGCAAAGTGCCCTGATGAAGCAGGAAACAGAGTTGATTGCTATCAAGGAAACCTTGCCCTCTTTGTTCCTGTAATCAGGCTGGAGGCAGTGACTAGAAACTCATTGCTACTCACAGCCAGAATATTCAAAGTTGCATCTGGAGTTTTATTTATTCAAAACTAATGAGCATCCAGCCATACTCGGTGGAGTTTCCTTGAATCTCAGTAATATTTGTCCAGCATTGCCCTCTAGTGCTTGTGGGTATATTCCTAATGATGCTTCAGGTTTCCTAATTAGTGCCTTTGGAATTAAATTAGCACACTGAGACCATGGTATCTTACTGTAAGTCCTCAGCAAGAAGATTAAAAAGCAAGACCCAGACAGCTAGAGAAAAGTCCAGAGTTTAGAGCAATTCTTACTTGGAAAGCAAGAAATTTTTCTTTTTTTTAAGCACATTTATTTTATTTTCTTTCATTCATATTACCTAAGATGATGGATGAGATTTAACTATTCTTTGAATCCCCATGGCCCCAGATATGTTGACCCTATAGGCCTTTTTGTGGTGTCCTTAATCCCTCGAGTTTGTTCACTTTTGTCCCCTTTTCTTCCATGAGTCCCCAAGCTCCACCTGATGTTTGGCTGTGGGTCTCTGCATCTGCCTCCAGCCACTGTTAGATGAAGCCTCTCAGGAGACAGTTATGCTAGGTTCCTGTCTGCAAGCATTGAAGAATGGCATTAATAGTGTCAAGGGTTGGCTCTCTCACATGGGATGGGTCCTAAGTTGGTGTAGTCATTGGTTGACTCTTCCTTCAGTCTCTGCTCAATCTTTATCTCTCCACATCCTGAAGGCCACCAAGCAGGGAGCATGCAGCAGCTGGACTAAGACCCCCTACACATTTGTAGCAAATGTGCACTTTGGTCTTCATATGGGTTCCCTAACAAGTGGAAGAGAAGCTGTCTCAGTCTCTGTTCCCTGTCATTGGATCCCCTTGCCCTTCCCTGTATCTGTACTGCCTAGTTGGGCCTCAGTGGGATAGGATGTGCCTTATCCTGCTGAGACTAGATGTCTCAGAGGTGGTAATCAAAGGGGGGGCTAAGCAACAAAAAGAGGGATTTGTAAGGGTATGACTGGGCAGAGAGGAGGGATTGGGGCCTGTGATCAGAACTTGAAGTGAAAAAAATATATTGGAAACAAAAAGAGATTTATCTATTCTTGTCACCTGCTGATAAAACAGCACATGCCAACATGGTGATATGATAACATTAAGCTATATTCCCTGCTAGAGGAGTTGAAAGGTTGTTTTGATTTTTGTTGGTGGTGGTTAGTTGGTTGAGTGGGTTTGCTTTGTCTTTGGGGGGAGGGTTGTTTGTTTCTTTTGTGTTTTCTTACATTTATATTTTTCTAAATGCAGAATAAGTCAAGTTCCATCTTGGGATATGCTGAAGAACTCTTATAGGATTCACTAAAAGAGAAGTTTAACTAAAAAGTTTCTAGGTTGATATTCATAGTAATTGCAGAGAAGCCTGACCTACATGAAGAACATTTCCCTTCCTGCCTCACAAAAAGGTAAGGAAAGGAAAAATTTTAAAAATAGATGATAACCTTTGTGGCAACTTCTGAGCCTCTTTCTTCCTGGACTGTACAGGTAGTTCCCTGCACAGTATGGCTATCAATGGTCTCAGAAAAGGCTGGGCATTCTTCTATGTTCACACCACAAAAAAATGTGCCCATACTCTGTCCTGAAAAGATAAAATGCAAAAAGATGACCCTGAATGTCTCCTGAGTGGCCAAATCCCCATGGTGTGAAAAATAAAGTAGTGTCTTAGGCTTTGTTCAAGGCCAAGGGGAGAGTGGAAGCCTTTTATTGAATTGACCAGAAATATTAACTCTTTATCACTAACATCCTCAGGGACCCAGGAACTACTACAAAATGCTACAGAAAGAAAATTCCAATCCAGTCAGCTCTCTGCATTGTCATATATAGTAACAGAAAAAAATTTCTTCATACTCCACCCTTTTTAATAATTAAACTCAACATGGAATGATAACATTGAGAAGGAAACAAATCAAAATGTATGTTAAGTGACAGAATTACCTATAACAGGTAGACTCCCTTTATGCTTTTTCCATCATCTGCATTTTTACCTAAAGCATATTTAATAGTTTTATTTTAAAAAACCATCATACACTATCAGATTCATCTATCAAAAGAAGATGAATGAAGATTTTTAGTAAATTGCAGATGTTATGTGGACATCCAACAGTTTAAATGGATCATTCACATCCTTATAGCAAGAAACCTGGAATGGATTTGTAGTCAGTCTAAACTCACCCTCCCAAACTGTAAGAACCAATGATTTATTTTCAGACTCTCATTTTCTGGGCAGTTTACATAAATAGAACTACAAATTTGCATCTTTTATACCTGGCTTCTTTCAGTGAACACTAAGTTTTCAAGTATACCCATGTTGAGGCATGTAATAACATTCTGTGGTTAGATAATGTTTTATCATTTGAATATGCCATATTTCATATGTAAGCTGATTGCTTGATGGACAGCTGGGTTACTCCTGTTCTGCCTGTTATAGATGGTGCTGCTTTGAGAAGGCATTGTAATTTTTCTTGAATAGATAACTAGAGTGAATTTGCTAAGTCATCAATTCAAGCCTAAGATTTAAAGACATGCTGAAATCGACTCCTGTATCAGCTTCTGCCTTTTGTCTGCCACTTCCTCAGTTACACTTGCTATCAACATAATTTGGGTTTGTTAATACTCTTCCAGTATGTATATCGTGACATTGAATTGCATTTTCAATATGCATGCCCTTAATGACTAGTGGTGTTGAGTAATCTTTTTGTTTGTTTTGGTTTGGTTTGGGGCCATTAATATATTGATTTCAGAGAAATGCTTGTCTGTGCTTCTGTTAAATGAGCTTTTGATTTTGAAATACTTCAAGGTTTAGCAAACTTTATAGCGAATTCTTGGATACCTCTTCACCAACTTATCCTGCTATTTCCAGATCCCATATTCATGGGACACGTCATAGAATAGGACTCTAATGCACTACCATGGATCTGACTGAGTATTTATTGGCATCCCAGTGCTTTTTCGTGTGTGTGTGTGTGTGTGTGTGTGTGTGTGTGTCTTTGTGTTTGTATCTTTGTCTGTGCATGTGTATGCACATATGGGTGCATGTGGACACCAGAAGACAGGACCATCTGTGCTTCTTCAGGAGATCTTTATCCTGTTTTGGAGACTAATCCTTTCAGTGATCTGGAAATTACCAAGTAGGCTACATGGTCTGGACAGCAAGCCTAGGGGAGTTTCCTGTCTAGGCCTCTCTACAGTTGGTATGACTAACATACACCATGATATCAGCTTTTGAAAAGTGGGTTCTGGGGACAAAACTCAGGGTCTCATGCCTACAAGGCCAGCATTGTATTAACTGAGCTATCCTCCCAGCCCTCCATTTTGTTCTTTCTTTTTTTCAGGGCATCATATTACATGGTTTCTGTGACTTCTAAGTATACTTTTATCTTTGGTAGATTATCCATCTTTTACTATTTTTCATATGTAGGTCTACTAACAAGACCTGGTCACCTTGACGTGCATTAACATGTTCCCCACTAACTCAAGTATATTGACCCTAAACAGGTGAGAAAGTGATTACATTTGCACATGGGTTTTTCTTTATCTCCATGGTAGAGGTGGTCATACCACCAGGATGACTAGTATCCTTCCATGAAGAAGACATTTAGACACAGAGATGCTTATAAGAAAGATGGCAAGATGATAAGGGAAGAAAATGCTTATCTACAGACCAATGATAGAGGTTTAGATAAACCCTTCCTTGGTCTATCTGTTGGTCTACCTATCTATTGGTGACTCCAATTCTGGTTACATCTTGATCTTTAGTTTTTGTCTTCCAAATCTAGTAGGCATATATGCATGTGGTTAAAGCTGACCAGTGGCACATTGATTTAATAATGCTAGTATATTAGTTAACTTACTAGACACTAACTTCTTCATCAAAGCTTTTGATCTCCTCATATACTTGAATGAAGCAGGGACATAGAGTGAGACTATGAAGAGAATAGAATCTCTAGAATCACCAACTTGACTAGTGTTCTGTCATTCAATATCCAGTGATATAAGCAATGGGCTGACTTTCTTGACATTATCAGACAGCATGGCTCAAAACAAACTCTCTCAAAATCAAACCAAACCAAACCAAACCAAACCAAACAAACAAACAACAAAAAACCTCCCCTTCTGATCTCAATAAAAAAGGCCTTTCATTTCATTTCTCAGACTAGTCTCTTTCTGCCTTTTGACCCTTCCAGGCTTTCTCCATGTTTTTTTTATATCTAGATAGTCATCAATTCTTCTGTATCAATGTAAATGATTCTAATCTATCCTTTGGGGAAGTTCATGGAGAAATGAGAGTGGTGGTGAGGAAAACAAAGTAGGAAATGAAGAAGGCTCTTGGTAAAATTAATTGACTTGAATAGGCTCGTATAATGGGAGAATTTCATTTTAATACAAGTACTATTTTATAACACATAGGGGGGTTGCAGGGGAGGGAGAAGATCTGTACATAGTTGTTTATATCCTTTTTGATATTTGAGTCATGTTATTGTAAGATTTTACCACAAGCTAATAGGAATGTAGAAATGAAGCCCACTTAGTATGTTGTGACATTTAATGTCACAAATATATTCAGCATGTCCTGGACTTCCTACAGTGAGTTTCTAAGACTGAACTGATGCATCGAACCAACTTGTAGTAGAAAATGTCACATAAAAATGCCCTTTTTAGTGTAAAGATATGTTTCAGTTTATTTAGTATGTAAAGAATCTCCACACAAACTCAGGCTTGGTGAGACACACTTATAATCTTAGTCCAGCGAAGATAAAGACAGGAAAATCCCTGTGACTCTGGGTAGCCACCCTATCTAAAGTATTGATTTCTAAGTAAAACTAAGAGACTGTGTTTTCAAAACCAATGAAAACAGATGGTGGCTCCTATATTTCCTATTCAATATCATACATGTGTACAAGCATCTGCCTCCCATAGACATGTACACATGAACATACAAATATATGATCATGTAAGGAGATATTGATGGGTGTGTGCAAAAATCAAAAGAAGAGGAGAAAAAATTTTCCAAAATTAGAATGAAGCAGATGGCCATAGACAACCTTTTAAATATTGAGTTCACTAGAATATTAAAATATTTAGTTGAAAATGAAAGACTTGATGTTTAAGGAAGAGGTCTATTGTGTGTGGTCAGAATCCTCTAAGTTGGAAATACTTTATTTTAAACATTCAGTAGGTTACAAACTGAGCTGGCATTGATAAATACCAGCAAACTGAGCTTTTACAATGAGATAGTAAAGAGGTACTTTTCACAGTTCTCATCCTGTGGCAGTCTGCAGAGGAATATGAAAAGATGAACCAATTTGGAAAGCTTACAAAATAGGGAGGGAGGAGTATGCTAACAAGTTGATGGATGGCAAATGTCATGGTAAAAGTCTAGAGCTGGAATCTGAAGCTTCAAGTTTAATAATCTAGCCCAAATAAAAAAAAATAAATGTATTGACATATATTTCATAGGCTGTAATATTTTCCCATTGAAAGTATACACTCCAGTGGTAATCTGTATGCATCAGAATGTAACTATAACTGAAGCTGATTTGAGAATATTTTCATCACCCTTTCTAAAGAAATCTCATGATCCTTAGCACCTATTCCAATTTTTTCTCAAACTCATTCCCCTCATTAATCCTACTAATTTATAATGCTACTAACTTCATATGTGCCAACTAATGTGTAATCTTTTAAAACTGGTTTCTACCTTCTGAAATGTACTATGTATCAGCATCTCACTCTTTTTATTGTTTGGTGAATATTTTTTTGTGTGGATACACATCTTGTATACCCATTAATAAGTAAGGGATAGTTAGCTATTTCTCTGATTTGATATGTTAGTCTGGAGATTTAATTATAGCAACGAAGAATCAAGTGTCAAACCCCAATGCTTCTGATTCTCAAGGAGTATACTTGGGAGTGTTTCTTGAGTCTCTACTGGAATTTTGTTCTCTCTAGAACAAAAGCAATAGTAGTCTTATCTCATGGAGTTACCTTAGAATTTCAGCGGTCATTTATGTCAAGGTGGTCATCAGGACTTTGGTCCTGTGCAGCTTTAGGAAGAAGTAGTGACTCTCCTTATGCTTCTCTTAGTATCCTGACCACTTCTCATTCTCTTACCTTTTCTTGTTCATTTGACCATCACTGTGTGAGGACTTCTAAAATCCAGTGAACTAGAGTGTGCATACCATTTGGCTGAATATCTGACACTTAGTTGGTGTTTGGAAAGTAGAATTTTGGAAAGGAATGACTCACTGTAAGCTTAAAACTAAAACACAAACCCACAGCAGAGAAATGCTGTTGTTTCAGACATCAAAGGACAATTAGGAGACAACTCAGGAAAAAAAAAATGTTCCTTCTATTGAAGTTGAGAGATGAAAACACTGGCCATAATGATAAATTTATTTCAATTTCTTCCCCAAACTCCAGTGATGAGTTGATAGAGAGCACACAGACCAAGGTCAAGGAGCAGAGTAAGTCACTGCAGTGAATGAAAGAGACTGGGGTGGCCAGTCACTCACTAGTGGGAAGAAAAAAATCATTCTAAGATGCAAAGCTGCAGGTACTAAAAGAGCCAAAATCAGTGGCATGGTCTCATTCTACTTCAAATAACAGATTAAATGTGTTATTTAATCTTAAGGAAAACAAGTTTTCTGTACTTATTTTTTTCTTTCCCAAGACAAAACAAAAACAAAGAAGAAAATAGAACCATGGAAAGAATCTGATTTACTGGAGTCTAGCTCAGATGCTCTTTTGAATTAAATATATGGTGTGCCCTTTCTGAATTTTAAGCATTTCTCTCATTTGTAATAAATGAATAAATGAGTAAATAAATAAATGGATAGAAAAAAATGGTGTAATAGAACACATATCAGTTTCTCCTTGATATGACAACATACCCAATATAAGAAACCTTAGGTAGTTAGGATGTTAGCCAAGGTTCATTTTGCTCACATCTTGAAGGTACAAGACACCATGGTGGAGAAATCACTCTCTCTCTCTCTCAGTCTCTCTCTCCCTTAGTCTCTCTCTCTCTCTCTCTCTCTCTCTCTCTCTCTCTCTCTCTCTCTCTCTCTCTCTCTCTCTCTCCTCCCTCCCTCCCTCCCTCCCTCCCTCCCTCCCTCCCTCCCTCATACTTCCCCAACACAGTCTGGGTCTCCAGCCCATGGTAGGGACATTTATATTGGAGTTGATCAACCTGTCTCAATGAACTCAGTCTAGAAACTCTCCTACTGATATGCCCAAAGGTTTGTCTCTTGTCAACTTAGACTCTGTCAAGTTGACATCACTACTAATCATCATAGATCCTTTTAATTCAAGAAAGAGAAGATATTTATCGAGTCTTCCATCTTCATTGAGTATTCAAATGACTCTTAGAAGTGAGAATAACTTGAAATCCAACTTGTGGATGGTGATGTGGCTGCTCTGACTATGGTGAAGGTGTGAGGAAGTAAAAATATTATCTGGAAGTTCATGAGCAGCTCAAGCACAGCACCTGGCTGTCCAGTGCAAGTCAGTCAACCCTGAAACATACCTACAAGTAACAAATATTGCATAAACTCAGCAGGTTATATTTAAGAATATATGTATGTATTCAATAACCTTAATATAAATAGAGGCTATGATTTGAAAGAAAGTGGTTAGGGGTACTTGGGAGGGTTTAAAGGAAGGAAAATGTAAAGGCAAAGGTAATTAAAATATGTTTAAAAATAAACAAAAATTAGTCTTGTAATTCCTTTAATTTAATCTTTATCTGTGATTATTTCCATCTTTTTATTCTTAATTAGTATAATTAGACATTATTTTGACTATATTCTTAGTGTATGAAAAGAACAACCATAGGCATACTTGTAATTGTATGTATTTATAGGATAGCTTGTCATATTCTGATAGATGTATGAACACATGGTTAATGTTGAAACTGGGTAAGCATATGTCTATTGTCAAATGTTTATCATTTAGTTATGGTAAAGACCCCTTCTTATAGCTGTAATATATGGTAAATTACCTGCAGTCAAATTTCAAAGCATTTTATACTATGCAATAGTATAAAATATATACTATTATACAGTTTCTTTCCTTTCTTTCCTCTTATATATTACATACATCCCAACCACACTTTCCCCTCTCTCCAGTCCTCTTTCCCAGATACATTCCTCTTTCATTTCCCTTCAAACAAACAAAATAAAGCAAAACAAAACCAAGGGAACAAAAAGCAGGTCTCACAAAGATATCCACTAACAAGTTACAATAAGATTAGACTCATAGAAAAGCTGGAAAAAGCAACCCAGTAGGAAGAAAAAGGGCCCAAGTGTAGAGAAAGAAGTCAGAGACACCCGGACTCCCACTGTTGGGAGTCTTACAACCAAGCTACACAACCATATGGCATATGCAGAGGAACTAGCTCAAACCCACACAGGGTCCTTGTTTGCAGCTTCTGTCCCTGTGAGTCCCTGTGGGCCATGTTGTGTTCTCTTGTTGTCTTCTATCTCTCTGACTCAAACAACTCTTTCTTCCTCTCTTCTGCAGGGTTCCCCGACTCTGCATAGTGCTTGGCTGTGGGTCTCTGCATCAGTTGTTGGATAAAATCTTTTTGATGACACTTGGGCTACACACTGATCTATGAGTATAATGGAATATCATTAAGAATTATTTATTTATTTGCCAATTGTGTTTGCTTGTATCCTGAATCTCTGAGCTGTAAACTCCCTGGAATCTATAAGAGTGACCCTAGGAAATTCTCTTAGTATTTGGGGGATACAAAATTTGAACTGTCTATCTTCTGCCAAGCAAGACTTGCCAGGATGGCCAGGAAATACAGGCAGGATAGCCTAGAGACCCAAAACATAGTATCTTTCAATGAATATTCCTTAGCATATCCTCTATTTAATCTCTCCAACCTGAAAACCACTCCTTCACTCTTAGCTTCTAAGTAATCAGTTTTTTTTTTTTTTTTTTGGACTTTGAATGTTAATAAGACAGGTAATACATTTGGCTTAAGACATGGCTTGTTTGGAGATCAACTGAAATGATCTCCAGTTTTAACTATAAGAGGTTTTGCAATGAGAGGGTTTCACATTTCTATTGTTGAGTAATATTCCGTTTCTTTTATCGCCCAGTAATTGATGTAGATTATGTTGTCTACATTTCTTGGTTATTGCCAACAGTCCTGCAATGAATGATGGCACACATGTGCCTCTCTACTAATCTCACCATGTGTAATGAGATTTCTGCATCCAGTGGTATTTCTTCTGTCACTTTATCAAATTTTAAAAGCTATTTTATATTTTCATATCTATCTCAATCTTTTAAATAAAGTATTATTTCGTTCATCCCTCTTGAAATAAAGTCTAGTGGCATTTGATTATATAGATTCTTATTTCTAAATATTTATTTAAATAGGGTGCTATGTATTTTCTCCAGGTATGACTCTCATTATCATATTAAATTGATAGGCAATAGTTTTACTATAACTGCCCCCTAAAGACTTAAAATTTCTTTTGAAATCTAAAATTTGGATTTCTTGTTTTCTTTTCATCAAAAACAATTGTACTTTTTTCTAGTGTTGTTATATTCTAATAATTAATTATATGCATTAAATAGAGATATATGATCTTTTGGAACAATTTTATCAATTTATAATACTAAGGTCCTCTGACATTTTCCTTAGATCTTGTATATTTTATCTGTCATGGGCTCACAGACTTAAACTAATGTTTTCTATTATTATGTATTTTTGTTTTACATTCAGTTTTCTTTAGTTGATTTTCTTTAGCACTTCCATTTCTCTCACTATTCCTTTGCTTAGAGCAGAAGTCGAGGAATTATATGGGATAACAGCATGCAGAGCTAACTAGAGGCAATCTTTCACCAGAGAAATAGTGAGAAAAAAATATTTTTTAGAATATCATTTAAAGCTTAAGAAAATTATTCTAAAGACATAAAACAGATACAAATAATCTGTAGAATCCAAAACAAATCTAAATGAGCAAGTGTAAAGCTAACAAGGGTGAAAGTAATGTAAAAGAGATCAGGACAGAACTGAGGGTTCAGGAATAAGAAAATACATATTTATTTCCTCTTGCTTTCAAGGCATAAATACAGTTCAGTGAGGCAAGAGAGGAGAAGAAATGGGGACAATAGTCTTGGGACATTGCAATAACTAAACATCAATAAATATCTCTTAAAAGAAAATACATCAAACCCATCCTCAAAGCACACAAATTAACTGAAAGTAAATATAGACCTCTAAGGAAAAGCCTAAATCATGAAGCTCTTAGAGGAAAATCTAGGAACACATCCTAATCATGTGTTAAATAAAAACTCAGAGATGGTACTTAACTATGACTAACCAATAAAATGACAAATTATCAGACTTTATCAAAATTAAAACCTGTTCTGGTTCACTGTACACCTCAAGAAATTAAAGTTTAAAAAAATTCACAGAACTGAAGAATTTTGCTCAGTTATTCTTGTCCTCTTCAAAGTAAAATACCAAAGTATATGAAGTTTCTGTTGTTAGTTTTGAAGAACTTCCAGAAGGAAGCCTCAGTTTCTCTAGTCTTGTCTCTACTGTTTCCTCTGTGCTGACATTACCAGAAGAATGAAGCCTGTCTGTCTATTAGGTTGGACCTCTCTGGTACTCTATGGCTTCATTATTGGTCACACTCTCCTGTGAGCAGTACCTCTGTGGTTTCACTGTGGGTCCTCTGGAGTTTGACATTTTCACTTCTTCACTGAGAAATCAAGAAAACCTCATAAGAGGAAGAGAGGGGTCTTCAATGTCTAGAGACGCTTGAGACTTAGAGAAGAGAGAGATGAAGCCTATTGAGAAAAGGCAGTAAAGATTAAATAAAGTCAGATTCTGGTATTTCTATCTGAAGCTGTCTGGAAAAGGGTATTGTTAAGTTTTGACAGCAGAAAAACAGGTCGTTAAAAAGTAAAGAGCTTAAGGGGGGTCACACAGTCATGTGATCTCTTGGAATGGGGTCAAAGCAGTTTATTCATTTCCTTCAGTTAATTAGAGGAGACTTTATATGTAATTGTGTTCATTTTGGATTAGAAAGATGTTGTTTTTGAAGCAAAAGAGATAAATTTGGGAGGAAGAAGAGAGAGAGATTAAAACTGCTATTCTCCACCTATCTGCCTTCCTCTCCCCTGGCTCTGCAGAGATAGAGTTTCTAGGTCCTAGAAATGTAGAAATACTCTTATATCCTCAGAAGAAACTTCTGTATTGCTTGCTGCTGATTTTCTGAAACAGTAAATGCTGTGAAAAAAAATCTACCTAGAAAATCATGTCTTGCAGACCAATTTCAATGCAAGAGTGCTCATGATGGTGTTCACCGGAACTAATCTTCCACTCACATGAAGAACCTATTACAAGAGAATCACCTTTCAAAGTACTACTACAAGAGGCCAGGTTAATGAATTTAACGCTTGAGTTAAAATGAAAGAAGATGCTGATAAAAAAAAATAATAAAATAAAAACTTCTCTGTCACCTGCTGCTACGGCTAAAAAAGTAAACAAAGATTGACTAGTACTGCATTTGACTACACTGCTCCAAGGGCCACCATATTGCTCAATGGCAAGACAATCTGCAGTTTAGCCCAGCTTAGAAATGTTCACTGATATATCCTGGAATCTCCAGAATCTTCTGCCAAAAGAAGATAACATGCCAAACTTGGATTCTTTTCTCCAATAATGGGCCATTAAGTCAAATATCAACCTTTATTCATTTCTTAAAATAGAACTATTTGGCTTTCAAAATGAAGTTTAATTAAGGAGAAAAGTGAGAATTTATACACAAATGTATTTTTCTTCTTTCTTTCCTACCTTCTATCATCTTCCTTCCTCTGTCTTCTCCTTTCTTTCTTGTGGCTTCCTTTATTGGTTAGACAAATCCAGTTGATTGCTAGCATTTTGTTGAGCTAAATGATACATCCAGGAATTTAAAGCAACCTTGTCTTCACAATTGACCCCAAGAAAATGATGGCATATTTTTATTCTCATGATATTTCAACAGAGAACAGGTTGATAGTATATATAACTTGACTATACATCTCTTTGGCATGCTGCAGTTTACAGTCTACCTGACCTCATTTTATTCTGCATTTGTTCCAATTCTAAATCAGCAAGTACAATTTTTCTCCATTTACCAATACCAAAATGATCAAGAGATAATTTATAGTGTGGCTGTAATGTACCACTTTGTCTCATGTTCTCTTGCCATAACCACATGTCAAATATGAGGTAGTACATTTTTAAGAGCAAAATTTTGGTTTTGGAGAGTGCATGTTCGAGGGCAAGAAACCACATCCATTAGGCTTACTATGTTGATAGATCTCTAACACAGCACAAAGCATCACATGGTGAGGCTAGAGCATGTGAGAAATGGAACAAAAACTGCCTCTTGTCACTTAAGAAAATCTAGTATCCCTTACATGGGTAGTAACTAATCATGTTCTATGTCTATACCAAGTGGCATACATCTGCCTCTCTTCTAGTCTTCTTCAGACTTTATAAAGGCTCTGTGATTCTATTTACACTAAGCAGAGTAAAAAATAAGGAAAGTGGGCATTAGAGGTAGAAAAACAGTTTTTAAAAACTCCACCTTTGTGTTTCTAGAGTCTGACATCATTTTGAACATAGGTTATTTAGAGTTAGTATCTACCTTCCTAGTATTCAATTTGTTGTTGTTGTTGCTGCTGCTGTTTATTGTTTTGTTTTGAGCATATGTTTCTGTTTGAGATAGTGCCTTGCTATGTATCTGTAGCTGTCCTGGAATGCACTATGTAGATCAGGCTGGCTAAGAACTCACAGAGATCCACCTGCTTCAGTCTCCCCATGTGCTGGGATTAAATGTGCACAACTAAGGCCACCTCTACACCTCTTTGTTGCAGCTGTGTGTGAGAAACAATAATTAGGCTAGCTTTCCAAAGTTAAGGTTAATTTTTCTGGGAGTAGTGGTAGGAGGGAATTGGCTTTCTAGTTATTTCCATTTGTCCAACCTAATGGTATTACTCATTTAGCTTTAATTTGTTTGTTTAAAGCTAAAAAAAAATAGTATTGATGTGCAGTATTTCACCCAAGCACTACTTTCACTGTATCCCTCCCACTTGTTGTGAATTTAAAACACCTAGGAAACTGTCTGACTTAATTTATGCTTGAAAAGCAATTCGCAAATAAACAGATTAATTAAGGTTCACTTTTTAAAGCTTTAGCATAGAGCATGTTTACTTCTGAACTGAGGCTAAATACACTAAGTTTAGAAATGGCAGCACTTTGATTTCTAATACATACTTAGCAGTACTTACAAAATAATAATGTGTGAAGAAGTGCTCTCTTTATAAAATGATGGGAAATTAAAGTCATCATTCTGAAAGAAGAATTATACAGGCTCTGTAAATATACCTCCATTTGGAGTTTTAGCTCATATGTACTCTCTAAGCATGGATTTTTATGGCCATGTACTTAACAATCAGTAATTTCTGTCTAATCTTCAAATTTACGATGCTGTTTATAATGCAATTTACATACATCACTATAGGATTAGGATCAACGTATTTTTCAGTACTAGCACATTTCATTCGTTATGAAAACTGATAAATGTGAGGGATCTATATTTTGTAAAGCTGAAAATAAACGAACAAAAACAAACAGATGATGAGTCTTTCTAATTGGTACAGGATTTAGGCAATTGTAAGTGACTTTGATGAGGTTGTTTGCATAATGTTGTGATTGATGCTATCAAAGGCATTGAGTTTTAGAATATAAAGGATCTTACTTCCTAGTGTGATGGTGCTCAAGACATGGACATCACTATTAAAGATAGTTTAAGAGTGTCTAGAAACCTCCAGCCAAGATGTTTTGATGTTGGCCTATGAAGAGATAACATCCTGAAGGCCAACATCAAAAAAGAATAAGATGCCCAGGGTTTCCTTTTATCTGAAGGCAAATGACCAAGGTACTAGAGACTGTGAAAGACTTCTGATTTAAATTAAGACACTTTAGGAATAATGGATGAATGAGCAGAAAGATGTGCTGGTCTAGTCAAGTGGTCCTAAGAATTGCCCTGCCAGTTTGGATCTGTTATTCAAAGACTAAGAGATGTCTCTGCAGCTCCGAACATGATGGTTTTTTTTTTTTTTTTTTTTTTTTTTGCATTACAATTTGTAATACCTAGTACCCCAGAAGAATTGAAGAGACCTTTGTAAAGCTGTAGGAGCAGATAATACATACCAAAATTAAAAAAAAATCCATATAAATTCTATTCACGTATTTATAATTGTGCTTGAATACATTTTGCCTTTCCAACAGTGACCAAAAGATGTCATTACTTGTGGCAGCAATGGTCAGTTACCTGCTAAATGAAGTTTCTTTTTAAAGCTGCTCAATGTATAGAGAAGGAAGAAAACAGGCTGGTGAGGTTCAAGGAACCCAGTGCCATTTGGTGTGACTATAAATCAACCTCTGAGGCTCTCAACCACATTTCAATATTTGACATTTGGGAGCTGTAAATTCAAGCAGTCATCTCTCTTAAAACTTGTTTGAATTCAGATTCTAATGAGGGTCCTTGCAACACTGTACAGTTAAGGTGCACACACTTAAGTGGTGCATTGCACAGAGTTTGCACACCAGCAGAACTTAACTATTAGTATGATTTATCTATTGGAATGGCTCCAACAGTTCAGAAAGCCAAGTCCAACTATTTGGGTTCTACCAGAAGAGGCAATGTTGTAAAAATTAGTCTTGGGTTGCAAATATTCTAAATTTGTTCTTTCTTTGTAGAAAGTTCTTTAAACTATTTTTTATTTGTCTATGATTACCTGGAGGAAACCAAATATTGACAAAGGACTTTAGAATTGATAGACCCAATGTGTAGGGTTTATATTTTAGGGAAGTATTTGCTTTCCTGTGTGTGTGTGTGTGTGTGTGTGTGTGTGTCTTTTAAGATTTTTGTCTTATTACATTACTATTTAATTAAACCAAATACCCTCAAGTACAACAAACTTAATCAAATTATCTAAGTTTCTGTTAAGTACATTCACAATAACATTACTTGTAATGATATTTCATTATGCTCTGAAGGGAACGTTATAACTTCCAGGTGGTTCCATACTTGAATAACTTCAGCAACCACTGTACTATAAAAATACCATCTCTTCCCATTAAGGCTTTTAGCCCAATTAAAAAGCAGACATCACTGGGAGAGGTTATTATTCCCGTTGCCAGTGTTTCACAGCTGACTGAATTCACAAACCACCTTTCTATATTCTCTGGCCCCTATTTATTTTCTAAGAATTTATTTCTTTTTTTTCCAACTAACTTCAATTAGTTATTCTGAATAAAGTCTCTTTTCCCTTCCTTGGTCTTCTCCTCTTTCTTCTGTCGCCTCAACCCTCCCTTCCCCCCCTCACACACCTCCTCCAAAGAAGCAAGTTCTGGATTATATCTCCCAGTATGTGAGAGCTCTGTATATTATACATAGAGATACAAATTCAGATGCATATGCATATAAATACAACTCCATATGTTACTGTATTATATTTATTTCACTGTAAATTAAACAGTCAAATTTCCCCCAATGTCATGAGCAGTTCTTGACAAAGTGATGTTGTAGCTGTGGAATGAAATGAGTTCAGCATGGAGATGTCCTGAGAAAGGATGGATGTAGTAGTCATTGAACTTCTAATTATGAAGAATGAGCTGCTAAGCTCAGGAGATGCTCCACAACGCAGATGCACAGAAAACTAGTACACACGTTACAACTTTCAGCCGGGTAGATGTGAAAGGATTCAAGGCACTATGGGAGAGAGAAAATAAGAAAGCCTGGCCTGTGCTAAGTGCTCATTTGGCCATATAACAAATTCTATCATATAAAAGCGGCCTTTAAAAGACGGTATTTGTTTACTTTTTAATTGCCTTTTAGTAATATTAATATTTTATGGCTTATTGGGATAACAGAAGTCCCTTTCACCACATACCAGAATTATTTCTTTCATTTCACTGCACTAGATTGCTTTCTGAATTGCTGCTTAGGAGTATCATGCCAGACCTTTCTTCAAATAAGCATAAATATCACAGGAATCCCCAAGCTGCTGCTCTGCTTGGGTGGGTCATTAAATCCATCCTGTGAAGTATTGCCTTAGTCAATTGATTCTCTACTGTGGTATACTCTGCCAATACAATTGTAGTTAGTTGTTAGTTAGTTATTTAGGTAGGTAGGTAGGTAGGTAGGTAGGTAGGTAGGTAGGCAGTTCATTAATTAGCTTGTTTGGTTTTTTCATATTATAGTAAGTCCAAAGTCTCCTGTGATGATAACAGGAGAATGTGAAAATCAACACAAATTTGCTTTCCACTTTGAATTTAAGATTTGAACATTAGCAGACATTTTTGAGCACCTTGGAAATCTACAACTTGCCCTGGCTTAGCAAACTCATTACCATCAATACCAGGTTAACTAGGGCTTCAAGGCATTGCTTTTAAGAAGAGCTTGGTAGATTATCTGTTTTCCATGCATTGGAGATTTGGGGAGTTAACACTAACTATGCCTTTCTTAAGTTTGAACCAAAGAAAACATAAGGAGAGTTTTGATGAGGCATGATAAAAAGCTACTCCTCTAAAGCAGTCTTGCAAATGTTTTCAAAGAAACCCTGCTTAGGAACAGCCTGGGCCCCACACTCCCAGTGTGACTTTGGGCATACGGGTATCCTCATTCATATGCCTTCCTCTCCCTTACTTTCTGTCAGAGCCTTGACATAAGCTTGTTTAGTTTCTTTACATGCTCACTTTCTAAATAGATTCCAGTTGATGGAATCTGCAGCTATTTGCCGCACCCAGCACAGCCCGTTGTTTGTCCTGTCTTCCCTTTCCTTCTTCTCAATCTCAGATGGTTTCAGGTCTTGTCAGCTCATGTCACAACTCATTATTGGAGCTTACCTTTCCTGCCCTTTTGCAATTGCTATCTCTTGCATTCCTCCTCCAGCCTGACAAACTCTTTGTTCCTTACAGGGCCACTTGGTTGAGTCACTGAACCAGAAGACTAGAGAAACCTACATAGCCTGTCTCTGACTACCATCAGTCAGCACCATTTCCACTCCAGCAAGCCACCGAGCTCCCACGCAGAACCACAAGATTTGATTATATGTAACAGGCTAAGTTATATAAGCTGATGAAGTGAACAAGGGTTCAAAAATACTTCTAAGAATAAGGAAAGAATAAGAGCTCCATTTGTAACATTTTCCTATGCTCCAGGTTTAAACACATCCACCACATCACAAGCAAGGCAATTCTCAAGCTAGCAACTTGACTTCACTGAACATAAAGATACAGTTACTTTTTTTTTCATTGCTGAGACAACAACAAAAATATCCCGACAATATCAAATTAAGGTGGGAAGAGTTTACTTCTGCTGCCATAACAAGGGCATTGTCCATTGTGATAAACAAAGTATAGCAGCAGTGGCTAGAGGCAGCCATTCACACTGCATGGTCAGGGAACACAGAAGGATGAGTGAGTCCTGGTACTCAGCCAGCTTTCTTTGCTTTATTCCATGGTGCTGTGCATTTTGGGTGGGTCTTCCTTCTTCAATTTACCCAGTCTAGAAAAGCCATCTGAGACAGGCCTGGAGGCTTATCTCCCATGGTTTGCAGCCTTGTTTCAAATGAAAAGGGGACTTAACATCAGCACCCATCTCCCCCCACTGCCTACTGTGGTATGCAATTTGACAAACCCCCTCATGCTCTTGCTGCTACATCATCCACACCGGGATACACAGGATCTTCAAGCAACAGCCCAAAACAAATACTTAACTTCCCTAAGTTACTTTTCTCAGGTATTTTATCTCATCAGCTAGAAAAGTAATGCAACATATCTTAGTATATTCTGCTTTCTTTTAACAGGTATACACATTTAAACACACACACACAAACATATCATTTTTAAATATTATATATGTACTTGGGATTTCCATATCATGTGGTTGTTTTCCATTGGAGATATATTCTTCTCTCATACAATACATCTCAACCACAATTTCTCTTCCCTCCACTCCCTCTAGCACCCTACTATCTCCCTCTCTCCCAAATCTACCTCTCCTCTGTTTCCCTTCAGAAAAGAGTAGGCCTCCAAGAGAAGACAACCAAACAGGACAAAAAGCCTTATATCAAGGCTGGACAAGGCAACCCAGTAGAGGAAAAGTGTCCCAGATGGTATTTTAAGGATTTTGTATTAATCTTTATTATAAAATAGCTTGCTTCCAGTATTTAGGTAGTGACTTCTTATGCAATTATATTTTGATGCTAGTGGCCATAAAATGAATTCTAATTCAAGCTAGATAAGATTTTGATTCTGAAATCTGTCACTCAGTTGTCAGAAACAACTCTCGCTCTTTTCATTCCTGTGGGAACTTCAGGAGACTCTTCACACACTTACTTAGAAGAGTGTTATTAACCAATAGTATCTTTGCCAAGCAACAAGAGATAGTGACAACTCTATAGATTTCATTTGTGCTTTGTTTTTAGTGAAAGTGACTTTTAGAAGTAGTTGTAAATGTCTCATTTGCATAGTCTATGAAATCTCTTTCACATGCATTTACTTCTTCTGTACATTGTTAGCCTTGTGTTATCTGTTGACTTCACTCATTAATTTCCTCACATAGAGTATTACTACATTTATGTCCAGTGAGACTGGTGTTAAACTTTTAAGATTTTTCTATTCTAATTTTATATTATATTTTTATGGATATGTGGGTTGGTGCATGTGAATGCAGGGTCCATGATGGTCAGAAGGAGTTGTTGGATCCCCTGGAAAAGGAGTGACAGGTGGTTGTGAGCATCTGACACATGTTCTCCAGAAGAACAGTATGCACTCTTTACAGCTGAGCCATCTCTCTAGTTCATCCTTACGGTTTTATTCTAGAACTTGTTAGTGTCTTTTTAAATCCTGTTTAGCCATTGAGAAATAGCTCAATGATGCTTCTATTATTCCTGAAACATTCAGCTCTCCTTGCTGAAATGCTGTGGTCACTTTACCAAATACTAATTAATATTAGCTTACATTTTTTAGTCTAATTCTAGACCCTATTTTCTGTTCTGTTGAACTAAAACAGTAGGTTTTAAAAAGGAGGGGAGATGGTATCAGAAAAATCTAGCTGAATAGATTACAAGGGGAAGATATATCCACTAAAATGCTAAGATGCTAAGAAATGATGTATGTGAAGGTTTAAAAAAAGAGGAAAGGACATTCAGACAGAGATTAAGATGGGTGGGGTTGGGCCTCCCTCCTGTAGAGTTTTCAGTGAGGTCATAGGAGTCCAAGACCTCCTCATCTTTTTCCTCTTCTCTTCCCCTACTCTTTTTTCCTCCTTGCATCTTAAAGATGTCATCAACTTCTTAAGTGCAACTATGGTCACTGTCTTAGTTATGGGTTTTATTGCTGTGATAAAAATACTACAGCCAAAGCAGCTTACAATTTCATATTGCTGTTCATCATCGAAGGAAGTCAGAATAGGGGCTCAAACATGACTGGAAGCTGTAGGCAGGAACTGATACAGAGGTGAGGTCATGGAAGAATACTGCTTACTGGCTTGCTCCTCTTGGCTTGCTCAACCTGCTTTCTTATAGAACCCTGGACCACCAGCCCAGAGATGGTGGCAGCTACAGTATGTGTGTGTGTGCATGTGTGTGTGTGTGTGTGTGTGTGTGTGTGTGTGTGTGTGTGTGTGTGTGTGTGTGGTCTCCTCCATCAATTACTAATTAAGAAAATACCTAACAGACTTTTCTACAGCCTGATCTCATGGATTAACTTAGTTTAGGGTCCCTCCCCTCTGAGGACTGAACCTGTGACATGCTGACATAAAATTAGCCAACACAGTCACCAAAGTTGAATCCTTTCATCTTTTCACTGGAGAGTTTATTTTTCATGGTACATCCTCTGTAGTGCCCTATCTTCAATCATACTGTATTACTCCAAGAGAATATCTGATGTTGGCTAAGATGTGAGAAGAGGTTAATTTGGCTTATAATTTTGACATCTAGAATGTCCAAACAGCATGTTAATACAACCTGGAGAAGGTTATCTGTATTGAAATAACTTGAATGGCAACACATCTATAGGGCATCTCCTAAGTTAGCTGTACCATCCTATGTAAGACAAACATAAATGGTGTGATAGGAGGCTTGGAGAGCTTTATTGGTTCCTATAAAAACAAGGACTCATTTTATGAGAAAAGCATTAACCCAATCACAGGTCCTACCTCTCAATACCAAATTTCTAGCACATGAGTATCTGGAAGACAAGCTATCTCAAAAGCACAACAGTTGAGTCACCACAGCCTCCTAATGAGCAGAAGGCACAGACTCAGTACACACATCTGCATTCCAGAGAGGCCTTGCTGATGGTAGGCAGTGGCAGACCCTGTGGGACTGGTGAATAGAAGACTCTTGTCTGTGGCCACTAGCCTCATAAGCTGTGCCTGCTCTTGTACTACAGCATGACACCCTCTGGGTACTTGTGTGTAATTTTGAAAACACACTTGCTTGTTGCTCTGAGATTATGCTCCTGCCAGCCCGAGCTCTGGACTTAGCTCTGCCAATGGCCAGTCAGTGATTGTTCTTGCTATATTTGATTGAAAATACTGGTCAGTTTTATTATTTTAGAACTAGACAGATAACTCAATGGCTGGGCAATGAATGTCTTGCCCTAATATTATCAATTAGTTCCCTTCATCTTCCTTGGCCCCTGCTCAAGCCAGAGGCTACAAACTCTAGGGGCCCCAAGACCTACTTGTCTTGCCTGGCTCCAAAACCTGGTCCAGAAATTTTTCTCTCCATGCTTTCTCTTCCTTTTGGGACCCAGAAGTCTCACCTTTTTCTCTCCGCCTAGCAATTGACTTCCACCTCCTTCATTGACACAATCAGGAACCAATTAGGGAATCGACACCTCCCTCTACAGATACTAGCATGGCACACAGCAGCTGTGATGGCCTTCTCTTACTTGCTTGCCCTTGAAGACCACATCCCTGAAAGTGCTATAAATCTCACTAACATTTCCTTGAACTTGAATATTAGATTTTTGTGGATCAAAATATGACAATTGGAAAGGTCAGAAACCACCAACTTCATGTCCCCAGGAGCCGTGTGTGTGTGTGTGTGTGTGTGTGTGTGTGTGTGTGTGTGTGTATGGTGTTTTAAAGCAAAATTAAGAAAAAAAGGACAAATTTTTTAAAATACCATACTATACTTATTCTAAATTATCTGAAAAATAAGGTTTGCAGTCCAACCTAATGAAATACAGTGTTTGTTCATGGTCCAGGTGGCCTCTCTTAGGTCCAAAGCACAAGCAGGAGCAGATTCAGGACTCAGCCAATCAGGACAGAACGCATAAGAAATGTGGCTGTGGCATTGGCTGTGAAGTCTTGTCTTTTACATTTTTCACAGCAGGAATAATCACTAAAAGCTCCTGTAATGTGACTATGCCTCCAAGCATAGCAAAATCAATGATCTAACTGTGGACTATCCAAACGCTCATTTAGATTTCCTCTCTTGACTAGGAATGTAATTTTAAATTGCCTGGCTTTCCCTCCCTAGAAATCAAATGTGTCAAGAATTTATTTTATTTTTAAATCACAAGTAATAGAGGCCAGATAAGCCATGGGATCACTGACATTGTCTACGAAGCAAGAGGGACCCACCCCGTCCTGTATTTCATACTTAGAAAGTAATGTAAGTACTGGAGCTGAATTAATAGGAAAAGGCCATTTAGAATCTCATTTAAAAGAAGCCACTTTATTTCCTTTACTTTTGCCATAAGACAAATAATCATAGAATAATTCACAAGCAATTCAGCGAGGAAAGACAACAAATAAGGACAAGATAAGAGCCACAGAGACTTTTTCTCTATTATTCTCATCTCTATATTCCATCCTCAGCCCACACACGGCATTCACAAGCTTGTTTATTGAGGAGACTGGGGAAATGATAGAAAAATACCTTATCTGCCCAAACAAAGGAACTTTAGAGAATAAATAAAGCTTTGAATTTCCAGAACAGTCAAGTGAGCTCTGCGGGTGTTATTTATTTTGGCATCCCTGTAGCATCCCTTCTTCTGACTATAAATCTTTATATTACGTTACAGTTTTCTGTGTCTGGGGTATGTGGCCTGTCTCCTTAAGACATGAAGGAAATAAACAACCCTCCACTCAAGAGCTTGAATAGCTCTGTCCCGCAGATAGGAAAGGAGAAGAACAGCGAGGCACATAAGGTCACAAAGTGAGCCCTGGTCCCAAGAAGGCCTGCAGAAAAGCACTTTCCGTGTTTATCTCTCTGGATATATTTGCATGTGCACTTACGTCCCTGCAGAGGCCAGAAGAAGCTGATGGATTTTTTTTTTTTTAGCCACATAATATGGGTACTAGGAATTGAACTCTAGGAAAATCATTTGATTCAAAATCTAAATTACACTATGATGCAAATAAGATATTAATATATTGCTGTCTACTGACTTTATACACTCTCACTTCCAAAGAGGAGGGGCTCTATGCTTTCATTTACATGCAAATTAGTAAAATACAGTATGATGAGTCAAAATAAGTCCCCCAGGAGGCTTCAGCCTAGTGTTTCTACATGTTTATTCCTTTCTACATTTCTGACATATATTCTCACCTTCAAGGATGAACATGGTTTTAATCAAGATAAATAAGTATGTCTCAAAGCACTTACAAGAACATTCTTAAATGCAAGCTCAAATTCTAGCCAATTAGTCTGTTTCTATGAAATATTTTCATCATCTTTCTCTTACTAAAACTGACAGAGAATCCTCTCATTCTTCCAATAGATGCTTAGGATGTATTCTGTATCATTATTATTATTATTATTATTATTATCACTATCATCTACTTACACAAGGACTTGAGATGACTTTAGAGAACTGACTTTCAAGTAAGTAACACACTGGACAACATTGGCACATTTTTACATTTATTAAGCTGCCAGTGTAGAATAAGAGAAATAATAAACATTTAATTTGGAATAGAACAATATAAAAACAAAACAATGTTAGTTTAATTCTTTAAGACAAGAAATTGAGCTGGGCAGTGGTGGCACATGCCTTTAATCTTAGCAGTCGGGAGGCAGAGACAAGCAGATTTCTGAGTTAGAGGCCAGCCTGGTCTACAGAGTGAGTTCCAAGACAGGCAAGGCTATACAGAGAAACCCTGTCTCGAAAAACCAAAACCAAAACAAAAAACAAAACAAAAAACAAACAAAAAAAAGGAAGATGGTCTGAGTCATTTAATCTCAGTTGTTTTGAAAAAAAATAATAAAGTTGCTAGTTACTCTACCTGATTTTGTGGTCTGTGATGATAACATGAACCCTGTTGCCACTGAGAGAAAGACTGAAAGAGATCTCTGTAACTCTACATGAACTAAATTACATGTTTTCACTCATAGGCTATATCTGAGTCATCTCTTAAGAGTCTAGAGTTAATGATTTTGTTCTAAAATCCTACATTTTGGATAAGAGACATTGGGCTAAAAGAATAATGCCCCCAAATATTACCATTTGACATGCTGGGAAGTTTGAATTATAAAGCAGCCCCAGAAACAATGTTACCCTGTCTCTAAAGTTCAGAGATAGAACGTTGCCTAAAGTTCTCCTTAGCTCTCTAAGGGATGCTCTTCTGAAAGAAATATGATTGTCCTGAATTGCTCTTCCCCAGTCCTGGATTCTACCAGTGAAGGTTGTCTACATGCAGAACACTAAAAGCCTCCATCTTCAGGACACTGGGAACAGATAAATTCTCTCCTGTTTTCGCAAGGACTATGACCTAAGGAGTTTCACTGCATCAAAAGACCACCTCTGCTTGTAGTGCAGTTCCTCCTCTGTCCAAACTACTTTCTTGATTGCGCGTCATTACTGTTCTTCAAAAAACTCCACCCAAAGCCATTATTTCCTCTTATTACATTCAAGGACTTTCATATTCTTTATATTCAAGGACACGAGATCCATATAAAATATGAGACCCAAATAAGAACAAGGAGGTTCAATCTTAAATAGCACTTTGAAAGGAAAGAAAGGAAAGGAAACACATGAAATGAAATAAAGCCAAATGGACATGAAAGGAGTGATTAAATTTATGTAAACAAAGAAACAAATGAAGTCCTTTGATTTATTCATTATTTGGTATAAGGAGGATTTCCAGGTGAGCGCTGACGAACGTTTTAACATGACAAGATACCATTCATGAGTGAAGCAAACTGAATACTGTTCATGGACAAAAGAATGACACATGAATGATGAAGCTAGATCATGGATGGAAGATACTAATATTGTGTTGAGCTGTAATAGAAGGGTCTTAGTTTCTTTCTACTAGGACCTTAGAAGAGTTGGGAAGCAGATTTTTACAATATACTGATTTTGCTAAATTAAAGTACACCAGGCTAGGTTTATTCAGCACCCAAAATTTATTTAAAAGTCGTTCTATTTATTAGAATTCCAAGATCTGGGTATCAGGGAACTAGATCCTTCTGAGCACTGAGGTAAGGATATAATCTGAATGTCTTTCTCTGGTCTGCAGATAAACATCTTTGGGGCCTGCAATAGTCTTCCCTTGTTTACCACAGATGTGATTATGTCTAATTCTATTCTCCTGTCTTGATACTAATCATAATGTAGTAAGACCTGCTCATACCATTCCTAGGGGTGTGAAATTTAATTAGTAACACAAAAATCTTTCTTTTTTATATATTCATCTTCAGTGTCACATATGCATAAGTCTGTCTTACTTGAAGTCATGTAAGCATATGTTACTCTGTATTAGCAGAATATATATTATTGTATGCCTGACATAATCAGAACTTACTCTATCTTCTCACATTAAAACCAAAGCCTTCTTTGAATCTGAATAAATCATTTATTTTGATACAGGCATTCTTTCTAAAGTCAGATCCCTCTTTCAATGTCTTGTGCAGCATTCATTTTTACCTTGAGCCCTTCTAGGCAGCTTCTTATGGAGTGAAAGATAAGAGATGGTGGCTTAAAAATCTCAGACTCTTATCCTGGCTTAGTCACTCACTAGCACACTGGTCTCTGAAAGGACTGGTACTCATACAGAACAAAATAACACCCATCTCATGCTACTATCCTGAAGATAAAAATTAAATCACACAAGTTACACAAGTGTGTCCCATGTGCACTGCATGATTACATAATGTTGCCTGATTTCCCATGTTGAGTCCTATTTCTATAGTTCTTCTGAATATAAGTATATACATATGTAATGATTGCCTTACAATCTTTAACATGTTGGTGTACTTTAAAATGATTTGTGTCTAGTATACAGTGGTAGTCAATAACCTCTGATGTTAGTATTCATATTAACTGCTAAAGCCATGCCCAACCTAGATTCTAGGACATGGAACACACAAATTCTATGTCAAATAGAATAATTGGAGAAGAGTAAAGGACATGGTATTTCATCTCTTTCCCATTCTCTATAAAATTCAATGAAGCATACTATAAAAAGAGACAGAAGACCTAGTTCATTAGTTACCAACTGATCTATTTAATAATTTTTTCTTGTGTTGTGTAACAGGTTTTTTCTGAGATTACGATAGTTCATGTTGGAGGGAAACTTGTTAAAACATGTTTGCAGGGAGATGAAACACAGAATGTTCTAAAGGAAGAGAAAATACAGCAGGGAAGCTCCTTAAGACAGAAAATAAACAACTCAAAATAGCTTGTTAAAAAAATGCCTGAAACTGACTAGATTTACAAGGCTCCTCCCTATCACAGAGTAAAGACTGATGCAAAGGAACCCTCAGAGAAGCCCCAACTGCCAGCAGAAAACAGACCAGCCTAGGAGGAACAAAGGGCAAGTGAGCTGCCTGGAAGACTCTCTGGCCAACTGACTCCCCATCCCCACGCCCTACCCTTACACAAGGAAAGAAATTCTCCGAAAATTAGCTGCTTGTAGATTGTGTACAATGTGCTCCAGGCTCCCAACTTTTGTGAGCTGTCACCCATGCTGGGGTTGGCTTTGATGAATCATCTCTTCTTGAGACATTCCTGCTCCTGTAAGTAACCCATCACCAACATTACCCCAAGAAAACTTATTGGTTCACCTAGTTGGACTTTGGCAGTATCCATATTAGTGTCTGTTGTTGGCTCTCTTTCTGGGATAAGTAGATGTTCTATGGGAAAGTCTTTCACATAGCACCTTGAATGTTCTAAATATAAAAAAATGGATAGATAATATTTCACCCTAATCACCAGGCTCTCAGAATTCTGTGCCCACTTCCTAAGCCATTTATCACTCTACCAACAAAGGAGTCTATTACATACCACCCAGCTGTCAGCTATCAACAAAACAATTATATAAATATAATCTATTATAATATATATTAATTGTCTGGCATCTTTATAAAAACTGGCTAATTAACTCATCAATAATACTTAAGGACCTTTCTTTCCTCTGGACAGTCTCTCCTATGACTTTATTTTGTGTTTTCTTTAATAGGCAGGATTTTGGCTGCCTGTGCCATGACCACATTAAGTCTACTAATGGTAGTCATAAGTCAGAGCAGGCGAAGGGATGAACTCACAGCCCAGAAGCAATTAATATAGCTTTTAAGGTTTTGGATGGATGACTACACCAGGAACAACATCTTAGTAAAATGGACTTGCAGCCATGTGGCAGGCTTTAGATTCATCCAGAGGCTTAATTTCTTTTCAGTAGGGACAGGAAGATGATCTTAAATTCAGCAATACCATATGCTAGGGGAAAGAGAGCATATGGGAAGATATTTAAGGGAAAAACATTACCATTGCTGCATTAAACTCCATAGAGTTTGATTAAACTCAATAGAGTTAATTATTTCATTTTAGAGGTAACTTCCAGACAAACTGACTATTTTGTTTTATTTCTCTTTGGCTAAGTTTGAAATAGAATCTTAGAAAAGCAGTCAAAAGTGTCTTAAAAAAATAAAAAAACAAAAAGGAGAAGCATCTTGGCAAAGTAGTTTGAATATCTTTGTAGTCAGCATGAGTGTTTAACTGTACTCCAATAATTAAGAGCTCCGCAACCTGAGACAAGTTACAAATCCCTGCAGTACACATTTCTCTCATCTATATAATAAGGACAAAATTACCTATCTTATACAATTGTGTTGTGTTCTATTTGGTGATTTGTGATACCAGGATGATACATATATATATTTAATGGCATAATTCCCATCACAGCAACCATTAAATGTTGGTCATACTGCTCCCAAATTATGCTTTTCATAGCTTATCCAAGTAAGTCTTGAACATTCAGTATTAATGGGAAGCCAGGGACCAAAAACATTAAAAGCTCAAGTTGGAGGAGAAACGATTATTATAGACCCTTATAGAACCTTAAATCTTATTTAGGAGATTCCAGGCTTGCCAGGTCAATTAGTAGTTCACAATTACCCTTCACAATCTCATGTCCTTTTCGTTTTATTATTAAGCTGAAATTTATAATAAGCAATCATTGAGTTTAACAGATAAAGGACATTTTTCCTTATTCTGTAGGTAAAATAATAGGGCTTAGTTTTTTTTGTTTGTTTGTTTGTTTTGTTTATAAAATTATGTTACTCTATTTTTTATTGGTTATTTTTTTATTTACATTTCAAATGTTCTCCCCCTTCCCAATTTCCTCTTTGCAAATTCTCCATGTCATCCTCCATTCCTGCTGCTTCTATGAGGGTGCTCCTAACCCACCCACCCACTCCAGCCTCAGTGCCCCAGCATCCCTCTAGGCTGAGGCACCGACAGAGCCTCCACAGGATCAAGAGCCTCCTCTCTCATTGATGCCAGAAAAAGCAATCCTCTGCGATATATGTGGCTAGAGCCATGTGTCTCTCCATGTGTATCTTTGGTTGGTGGTTTAGTACCTGGAAGTTCTGGGGGTTCTGGTTGGTTGATATTGTTATTCTTCCTACAGGCTTGCAATCCCCTTCAGCTCCTTCAGTTCTTCCCCTTACTCTTCTATTAGTGTCCTCTACCATGTACTCAGTCTTATGGTTGGCTGAGAGCATCCACATCTGTATTGGTCAGGCCCTGGCAGAGGCTCTCAGAAGACAGCTGTATCAGGCTCCTTTATAGGGCTTAGTTTTTCTTAGTTTGTTTTGTTTATAAAATTATGTTACTCTATTTTTATTGGTTATTTTTTTTATTTACATTTCAAATGTTCTCCCCCTTCCCAATTTCCAAGCACTTCCTGGCATCAGCAATAATGTCTGGGTTTGGTGTTTACAGATAGGATGGATCCCTAGGTCCACTGCTCCAGATAGGTGGAGCAGTCTCTGAATGGCCTTTCCTCAGTCTCTGCTCTAAACTTTGTCTCTGTATTTCTTTAGATAGGAACAATTCAGGGTTAAACTTTTCAAGATGGGTAGATAGCCCCATCCCTCAACTGGGGACCATGGCTATGCACTAGGTGTGGTCTCTACAGTTCTCGCTCCCTTTTGTTGGATATTTCTACTAATGCCATCCCCATTGGGTGCTGTGAACCCAAGTTAGACTCCAGGAAACTAAATAACCCTATGAAAAATGGGGTACAGAGCTAAACAAAGAATTCTTGACTGAGGAATATTAAATGGCAAAGAAGCACCTAAAGAATTGTTCAACATCCTTACTCATCAGAGAAATGCAAATCAAAATTATCCTGATTCCACCTCACATCAATGACAATGGCTAAGATCAAAAATCTCAGGTGACAGCAGATACTAGCAAGTATGTGGAGAAAGAAGAACACTCCTCCATTGCTGGTGGGATTGCAAGCTGGTACAACCACTCTAGAATCAAACTGGCAATTCCTCAGAAAATTAAAAGTAGTTCTACCTTAGAACCCAGCTATACCTCTCATGGATATATACTCAAAAGATGCTCCAACATGTAACAAGGACACATGCTCTACTATGTTTATAGAAGCCTTATTTCTAATAGTCAGAAGCTGGAAACAACCCAAATGTCCTTCAATGGAGGAATGGATACAGAAAATGTGGTACATTTATACAATGGAGTACTAACTGGGCTGTTAAAAATAATGACTTCATGAAACTCACAGGCAAGTGGGTGGGACTAGAAAATATCATCCTGAGTGAGGTAACCTAGTCACAAAAGAGCATACATGGTATGTACTCACTAATAAGTGGATATTAGCCCAAAAGCTCAGAATACCCAAGATACAACTCACAGACTACATGATGCTCAAGGAGAAGGAAGACCAAAGTGTGGATGCTTCAATACTACTTATAAGAGGGAACCAAATAATCACTGGAGGTGGAGGGAGGGGTCTGGGATGGAGAGAAGAGGCAGAGGGAAAAAGGGAGACAGGATCAGGTGCGGAAGGAGACAAATTGGGGAGAAGTACAGAGGGTCAGGAAACTGAATGGAGATCTGTAGCAATGGGAGACGGGGAATTGAGGCTTACTTTCTATATCTCTAGCAATAAGAGTAGATCAAGCTATGAATAGGGCATCTACAGTGACTGTCTTCAGTGTTTCTTCAAAAATGAGAGAACTGAATTCATCTTTCTGATGTGTGGAGAAATAGCCATCATGGTCAGAAGTGGTCCTAACAAGTATAAACACTTTAATTACTGAATCAAGGAGACTTCCCGGGTGGAAGCTCCAAAGCTTGAGGATAACTCACTGTAAGGAACCAGTTAGTTTATAGAAATAGATACTCACTATTCCTATGAGAAGTTTTGTAGCATTTCATGTTGGTGTGGCCCTTCTGTGGTACATAGGTAAGTCTGAGAAACTTTCATGGATTTAGTTATGACCACCATGTCCTAACCCATTGACACCTTATTTTTCTTATTACATATGGAAAAATGAATTCAAGTTGGCATGAGATGGAATCCATACTCAGTACTGCTTGAGTTTTCAAGAACCTGGGACTAGATAGGACAGGGACATAGGGTAAAACCAAATACTATATACTGTTCTACTAACAGAATATAGAAATAAAATATCTCCTAATAGTGTTCAGTTAAACTTGTAGTTCTGTGCCTTGATCTATCAGTTTGAGTGTAAGGGTCTTAGAATTGCTAAAGGAAAACCTCAGACTCAAATAATATGCAAATGCAAAGAACATTTATTCTGCAGAAACAACTAACAAGCTAGGTAGGGTCAATCATTTATTCAAATGGTAACTCCAAGATGAGCTCCCAGGCCCATTTTACACAGCTAGGGGGAATTTTAGGGATGGATAAGTAATTTTAAATGTGATTGGCTATGTAAGCAGCAGTGACCTTAGTACATTTCTAATTGGTTCCTGTGTTAGTTTTATAATTTTGGTCAGGCCTTTGAGAAATTCCAGGAGCTGTCTCAGTCCTTGGACTGCCTCTCTCAGCTAGTCAGGGACATTCCTGATTAATGGTCCAGTGTCTATGATTTTTCCAAGATCTTGCCTGCTTCTTTGAGAAACTGAAACCTAGGCCTTGTAAGTTTCAGTCAGACCTTTCAAATGAATCTTCTTCCTGTAGAAGATGGGAAGGAACTAATGCAGAGCCCAACTGCAGAGCAATGCTCACAGAGTGAGAAACCTTGGAATATTGAGCCCTAAATTGGATGTCTCCATCAAATCCCTCTCCTTGGGGCTCAGGGAACTGTGTGGAAAAGAGTATCAGTGCCAGGAGGATAGCTGATGCCAAGCAATCAAGGCCTTTCGGACATAACATGGCTGGTACACATAGAACTGAGACTGATGCAGCAGTTACCAGGCCTGCATGGGTCTGCACCAAATGCAGTCCTACAGTTAAAAGGAAATATGGGCAATTGTCCCCTTTGGTAACCCAGAGTCAATCTCCAATTGATAGCCACTTAAAAATGAAAATTAGTTTTCTCCAAGAGAATCTCAATGGGGATCCAAACCACTCTTAAGTGTAAGTCTCATGCCCAGCAGTATATGGCCAAAAAAAACCCCCAAACAAACAAACAAAACAATGATATCTTTGTGTTACATCAGGTCATTTTTTTACAGGTCCTTTGCAAATATATCATGGTTCCCAGTTTGTGTCTTTATGGGAATCCTTCTATGTGTGCAAACTTGGGAGTCTCTGCATCTATATGTGTTTCTTGTGGTTTTCCTTTGGCTTTTTTTTTTTTTTTTTGGTTTGGTCCTATTCTAAATTTGATTTATTTTATCTTATTACTATTCCTTAGATACCACGTTTTTTTTGTAATGAGACAGAAATGGTGAGATTCTGAATGAAAGAAGAGGAAGGGAAGAATTGGGAGGAGTAGAGGTAAGCCGGATAGGAAAAATAATTGCAATATATTATTTTTCATAATATATCAAAAAATTCTAGTTTCCATAAGAGGAAAAATACTTGGTATCTTGAAATGTCACAGGAAAACAATAGGATATTATCTGATAACTAGATTCTGACAGAGGATTAGATGGTTCTGTGTTTAAGAGTGCTTAGAGTTCAGTTCCTAGCACCTATTTTAGGACGTACACAACACCCAGAGGATTTTATTTTGCCCTCAGAGGATATGATTCACTCTTCTGTCTTCTGTGGGGACTTGAACAACTGTGTGGCAAGAACACACACATAAATAAAAACAAAATGTAGCTTTTTTAACAAATAAGAGTTCTAGAAGTAGTATAATTTGAAAGTGAATGTAATCTGCCATAGAGAAGTAACATGACTTTTATAAATCAACTATATTCCCAAACTTTCTCCTACAGGTGGGTATTTATTCAGTAGCGATTGACTGATTGAATAGAGAGAACTGAACATTATTGAGGTCTTTGACCTGGAAATTAACATTTATTTTAAGGTAAGGTCATAGCAGATTATACACAAGAGAAACTACCAATGAAAAGGCTAAGCGACAGGTCTACACACAGAGATGTAATAGAGGAAGTGTGTGGCATAGGAAATGCTAATAGATTATATATGCAAGATAAATAGTAGACTGTGCACGCCCTCGAATCCATCAAACTTGGCAGTTTATTGCATAGCCAACTGAGGCAAATGGAAGAGATATTGTTGCTGCTGCTCTTGTTTTGTTGTTCACCTAAAACCTGAGACTGAGGATTGGCAGAAGGCTACGTGCAGTAATGCATGCAAGTAGCACAGAGTGGGCAGCAGAGCATTCAAAGCCATTGAAGATAAGTAGGCCGAAAACTTTGGACCACTATTGCTCATCTAGGAAACATTCTTGCCTTTCCTATTTAAGGAGGAAAAGAACAAAAGGTTAATGGAATCAGACCTTGCTAGAGTGCAACCGAGTGTTCTGGACTCCCACACACAGAGACTTAGCTCGCACAGCTACAGAGCATAACTCAGGATAGCAATCATCTTACTTCATGGAACTATGGCATTCAAGGTCTAAGTGGTTTATGGATTTGAAGCCTTAGATGAAAGTTTTTCCTGTGTTGTCTGATGCTAATTATGCTTTAATGTAATCTCCTTGATTGGCACTGAAAAAACATCTCCCAACGTCTGTTTTGTGGCAACAAGCCAGCACTGTTCAGTCAGTTCCAACTAATATTTCTGATGTGTTTACATCATAGAGGATTTCATGTTTACCTTTCCTGAAACATGGGTATTTCAAGACTCATGTTTGCTTTTCCATCTTCTAATAAATGTTTTCTTTAGAAATGCACTGGGGGAAAAAGGAGAATAGAATCAAACGATTCTCTCCTTTCCTGAGACCCAGCCTGACAGTATCTTCTTCAAATGTATCAGAACTCAACAGACCATGTTTTGAAAAGGACTGTCTCACAGCTTAGATTTACATCATCTGTTATTTCTTCCAGAGGTAAGATGTTGGGCAGTCTTTTGCAGTCTCTTGAAAAGCCCCTGCGTATGACAAAGCATTCACTTTTCCCCTGGAGTAATAAAAGAACAGAATTCAACACAACTGAGTATATCTCCGAAAACCGTTAGCTGCCTTCTTGTCATTTTGGCGTGTGTTCAAGCTGTCAAAAGTCCATCTGCCTCAGGACCCAATTCAGCCATTGTCTGAACAGAGCACAAGGCTCTTTCACTCATGGATGTGTGAAGTACAAAAACATCTGACCACGGACCCTGTGGTCTGACAGCTAAGAAGAATCTGGTTTAGAGGGCCCGCACTGCTATATATATATATTTTTGTCAAGAGATAAAAACTGGATGCCCTGGTAGCTGCCAGGGTAGCCATTCACATGGCTCTCTTCTGGTTGCCATGGCCACGAACTCCAGAAAGGAATTTTGTGTTAACCTTTCCAACTCAGTCTTGTAAGTGTCATTGAGATCTTGAAAAAGAAGTTGAGAGTGGTGAGAGCTTGGGTCTGGTATTGGTCTTCAGTGAGTGATGGAGTCTAGATGCCAGTACCTTCTACTTCCTCTTGGAGGTTTCAGAGGCAAGCTACTGTCATTGATGGTGAGTAGGCACACTGTCTGCAGGGTTGGAGACCAAGCTCAAAAGTTGAACTTTACTCTCTGAGCAATAGAAAGTAATGTTCCACTAAAATCTGTGAATTTATATCATTGCTACACAATCTTCTGATGATAGAGTATAGAAAATCAGAATCAGAAAAAGAAAAAACAAACAAGGCTGTTCAATCACTACAAAGAGGTTCCAAACCAGCAACATGTGCTTTATCACTGGCTGTGAGCAACAGAAATTAGCTGTAACTGGCATGTAGGTTTATCTATTTTTTTGTTTATTGAATGTATAATAGAAAGCTCAGATGAAGGACACTTTAAAGAGCTGGACTTTGGGTTGAGCCAATCACAAAGCAGCTTTAGAAATGAGATTTGAAGCTAAAAGTTGACATTTGAGGCTATCGGTATGAACCAGTAGTAGCAATATTTCCATTTCCCATGACTCTACCCAAGATTAAGTTCCTTGGGAGAGAAAGTTTACCTTCACTTGGACCATGTACTTTTGCCTGGATTGTAGAAGAGCAATGTCTGATATTGGTAGTGGCAGCAATGGAATTCTGCATTTATGAAAGCATGGATACACTAAAATGAACATGTAAAGGTTGTTTGATGGACATAGAGTAAGAATCACACACACACACACACACACACAGCACACATACATATGCACACATACACGTTTTTATATCCCCACTTTGTATTTGCATCTACTCCTCCCAAGTATAAATTACTTCATATGTATTACAAAAATGACTGTCTAGTAAGTATGCCTTCAATATGCACAATGTCTAGCCTAATCATATTTATTGACTTCTGGCACTTGGCCACTCACCATCTTCGCTAATCATCCTATGTCTGGGCACAGTTTGAGAAAGGTTCTATCCATGACAACTAAAATTCTCTAGACTAGAGATCCTGAACTTTAGCTGCTTCTTTTTGTAAAAGCCACAGTAAAATTCCTTGTGCACTGTCCACATTTGCCTCCCTCTGCCCTCTGCCACTCACCTCCAGGGAGACTCTTTGTGTTCTGTCTTGCTTCTTATTCCCAGGAAACTGAACAAACTTCTTTCATGGCAAGGATCATATACTCATCTTCATGCCTTACCATATTTAATCAAAACAAACTCTGAATCTTCTCAACACTACAAATTCCCACACAGGAATGTATGTATCAAGTTCTTAAATATAGACCCACTTCTTCCTCTGTTTCCCGGCTACTGAGTCACTTATTTCAAAGCTAACTTGAACTATTTATGAGATGGTTAAAAAGAGTTTCATTCCTATGGATTGTTTAAAAATAAAGTTGTTGGGGCATTCTCTGAACTTTCCTTGATGGCTTTACAATTTGATCCCTGATCACAAGCCCCATCTGAATAATATGTAGACATTTGACAGTATCTCCCAAGAATAAATCCATAACTACAACTGGTGGAAAAATCTGCAGATGCACAAGTCTATAATGTCAAATATTATAGGATTTGTATAGAAAGTATACATACTCACTTATATCATTAAAATAACTTCTAACTTGCTCATTTTACAGAGCAAATGATCTGTAAATAATTGCTAAGCTATATGGTGTAAGGAATAATGACAAAGGGAAAATGTCAGTACATGCTCAGTACAAAAGCAATTAAAATTATTTCCCAACTGTGATTGCTTAAATCTGTGGGTGCAGAACCTGCAGAGGACTGAGAATCACCCAAATTATTTCCAGACTTTGTTCCTGATTTCTCACTTCATTTTATGTAGGTAACTTCTATTCCAAAGTCGAAAACATTCTTCAGTTCCTTAAGGAAAGGGCATTCTTGTAGAGAAATAATTTTAGAAAGAAAATAATGACCATGCTGTTCAACTCCAATGCCATTGAGACCAACACAAAGAGAAACCTTATGCATCACTCTGACCTTTTCAATCTCAGGGCTACCTACAGTTACTGACATCTAATGAAGCCAGCCCAGTGGCATGGAGGTCAAGGTCTAAACTTCACTGAAAAGAGTTAATGAAATTTCCAAAGATTCTCTGCTGGATCCCAGGGAATACTTTGGAAGCTATTAGTCTCCAATGCCTTTAAAGATACAAAAGCTGAAAATGCAGGGGCTGCCTCTTATGGATTCTTCCATTTAAAACAATTCCTGTTGAAATGATCATGGTCGGTCCCAAATGAAAAACAGCATAAGAAGATTCAGTAGAATCTGAATATTGGAAAGTTTGAAGATTTTAAGTTCCTCCTGAGTGTGATTCTAAAGCAGAGGAAACAGTTAATTAAAACAAAAAGGACCTTGAATTCTGTGAAGGTGCTTTATGTTGGGAAAGGAATAGCTTTGTGTTCTCTCTCTCTCTCTCTCTCTCTCTCTCTCTCTCACACACACACACACACACACACACACACTCTCTCTCTCTCTCTCTCTCTCTCTCTCTCTGTATGTGTGTGTGTCACTGCTCTCTGTCTCTGTCTCTCTCTGTGTCTCTGACTCTCTCTGTGTCTCTGTCTCTCCCTGTGTCTCTAGGTCTCTCTGTGTCTCTGTCTCTTTATGTCTCTCTGTCTCTCTCTGTCTCTCTGTTTCTGTCTCTCTGTGTCTCTCTGCTCTCTGTGTCTCTTTGCTCTCTATCTCTCTGTTTCTCTGTGTCTCAATCTCTCTGTGTCTCTGCCCTCTTTCTCTCTGTCTCTTTCCTTCCCCATGTCTCTCTCCCTCTACCTCTATCTCTCTCCTTTTCTCTAAGTTTCCAATTTGAGTGCTATGCCACTTATATCCAGATTGTAGCCCAGATTACATGATATATAACATGACATGTCCATTCAGCACTAACAGAGTTGGTCCTCTGTGCCTTTCTAGCACTGAGACACTTAAAAGAGAGTGAAGGTGGTTGGTACCCTATCTCAACAGGTTATTTATTGCTCTAGGCATTTTCCATTATCTGTTCAATAGTTGTGGCCTTAAGTAGAATTCTTACCAACTAAAACTATAATGCCAAAGCTTTCTGCACATTCCAGGGAATCGAAAAGGAAGTCCCCTGCTCTCTCTCTCCATGCTGAGGCTGCTGTGATGAGCAGTAGCCAGCTTAACTGATACTGTCATTTCGCAGAGGTCATATAGGAGAATTTTCCTGAAGCACATGGGCTGTTGGCAAATTATCACATGTTGGCAACTTCCCTTTGGCCACTGGGTCTGTGTCAAAATCTGGAAACTTCTCATCAGGGGACAAAAAGGAATTAATATCTGTGATCAGGGTGGAATTCCATTCTTATAAAGAAGTTTTCTTGACTGAGGAGAGAAAAGAGCACAGTGTTTTGCAAAGAAAGCTGGTGGTTCATTCACTCACTTAACAAGCAATTATTGAGTAGATATTAAAGGTAACAGCCATGGCAAATTTTAGTCCTTGAATAAAAAAGTTTTAAATAATTTTGTTTGACTCTTCACTTGGTGAAGAAACAAACCACATTTCCTTAACAGTTAACTACAGAGGAGTCTAAACGGGAAGCTAAATGTATAGAAATGTTTGGTATCCTCATGGGTACATGTTAAAATAAATTGCAGGACTACAGAACATGCTGTAGAAAATCAGAAAGTCCTGCTGGATTCTGATATACTTTGTTTCAACATATATTATGTTTAACCCTCATAGGAACATCATGTAGACATTTGCTACCTACATCCATTTTAAATAAATAAAATGACATTCAAAGATGCTAAGTGGTTTTCCGATGTTCCATTTAATTTTATGTACTAAATATCTACACAAACACACAAACACCTACACACCTACATACATACACACACACACACACACACACAAACCTCTCAGCTCAAAAGAGATTTAAAAATAGTTTATTATGGACCTAGTTATAAGTGACCATGAGCCAGGAACAAAAGGTTAAGATTATCCCAAATTTCATGTTAGCACATGGTAACAATTTCATGAAGTATGATAGTAAGGGAACAAGAAAAATCATAAATCAGGACACTTCTAAAGTACATTGGCAGAAATATCAGGTAGACAAGTTACAGCAAAGCAGGGACATCTCTGTTATAACCCCCCTATGCTATCTGATAATATTCTTGACTTTGGCTTTGGAGGAAGATAGTACAAGATAGATTGTAATGCATCTTTAGACCTGTGACATTCTACTCTCTGGCCAATCGCTGAAATTCTAATCAGTCAGCCTTGCAGAAAGTTCAATGTAAATGATGGATCTTTCCAGGAAACTTCCCACACACCCCATGCCCCAGCCATTTCCTTTCTTCTGGGGAGATAGCTCTGAATGTTTAAGATCAGATCCATATATCCTGAAAGATCTATCCTAAGAATAGATGGGGAAGTAGACAATGAAAAAGTAGGCAATTCCTGAAACATGTACCACTGGTGTGTTCAAACATGGATGAAAGTGATAATCTCATTCTGTGTTTCCCAGATGTCTTTGCCACATAACTAGAAACTTCTGAGCTCTTAAGTTCAGACTTATTCTATCATAGCAGTGAAGGGACCAGCAGGCAATAGAAGAGATGGTTGATGCCTTGAGTTTGTGCTTGTGTTAACATTTGAAGGTGCTCTTGTGCTGTGAAGTTCATTTCACAAACAGGGTAACAGGGAGAATCCTAGACAGTGGATGTCATTTGGGACTTGCCCTAGGAAAAGCAGAATATTGGATTTCTGGAACTATGACCTTTCATTATCTTCATAATTCTCATTAAAGTCCTTAGCTTACCTTATCTCCAGTTTAAGCCAGCACAGTTTTCTCCATTCTGCATACTCTTAAAAATGCATAGATAATCAAGCAATACTACAGAGCAATAGTGTTAAAAAACTGCATGGTATTGGTACAGTGACAGGCAGGCGGATCAATGGAATAGGATTAAAGATCCAGAAATGAACCCACACACCTATGGCCACTTGATCCTCGACAAAGGGACTGAAAACATCCAGTGGAAAAAAAGATAGCCTTTTCAACAAATGTTGCTGGTTCAACTGGAGGTCAGCATGCAGAAGAATGCGAATTAATCCATCCTTGTCTCCTTGTACTAAGCTCAACTCCAAATGGATCAAGGACCTCCACATAAAGCCAGACACTCTGAAGCTAATAGAAAAGAAACTGGGGAAGACCCTTGAGGACATTGGTACAGGGGGAAAGTTCCTGAACAGAACACCAGTAGCTAATGCTCTAAGATCAAGAATTGACAAATGGGACCTCATAAAATTACAAAGTTTCTGTAAGGCAAAGGACACCATCAAAAGGACAAATCCACAACCAACAAATTGGGAAAAGATCTTCACCAACCTCACATCCAACAGAGGGCTAATATCCAATATATACAAAGAACTCAAGAAGTTAGACCCCAGAAAACCAAATAACCTTATTAAAAATGGGGTACAGAGCTAAACAAAGAATTTTTACCTGAAGAACTTCGGATGGCAGAGAAGCATTTTTAAAAATGCTCAATATCATTAGTCATTAGGGGAATGCAAATCAAAACAATCCTGAGATTTCACCTTACACCAGTCAGAATGGCTAAGATTAGAAACTCAGGAGACAGCAGGTGTTGGTGAGGATGTGGAGAAAGAGAAACACTCCTCCATTGCTGGTAGGGTTGCAAAATGGTACAACCACTCTGGAAATCAGTCTGGAGGTTCCTCAGAAAACTGGCACATCACTTCTAGAGGATCCTGCTATACCACTCCTGGGCATATACCCAGTGGATTCCCCAGCATGTAATAAGGATATGTGCTCCACTATGTTCATAGCAGCCCTATTTATAATAGCCAGAAGCTAGAAAGAACCCAGGTATCCCTCAACAGAGGAATGGATACAAAAAAATGTGGTATATATATACACAATGGAGTACTATTCAGCCATTAGAAACAATGAATCCATGAAATTCTTAGACAAATGGATGGAGCTGGAGAACATCATACTAAGTGAGGTAACCCAGTCTCAAAAGATCAATCATGGTATACAGTCACTAATAAGTGGATATTAGCTTAGAAAATTGGAATACCCAAAACATAATACACATCAAATGATGTCCAAGAAGAATGGAGGAGTGGCCCCTGGTTATGAAAAGACTCAGTGTAGCAGTATAGGGCAATACCAGAACAGGGAAGTGGGAAGGGGTGAATGGTAGAACAGGGGGATGGAAGGGGGCTTATGGGACTTTCAGGGAGTGGGAAGCCAAAAAAGGGGAAATCATTTGAAATGTAAATAAAAAATATATCAAATAAAAATGCATGGATATATCATTGTTTAGAGAAGACAAGCTGTAAATAGTCTCCCAACTTTCCATGGTAGCTGATTGGATGTGCATGTGGAACTGGAGTAGTATGCTACTAATAAAAAGAAGAGCTTCTACCTGAAGATGGTGAGAATTATAAAAATAATAGATACTAGGCCAAGTGATAGATAAGAGCCCTTCATGTTTAGTCTTACTGTCATCCAAGTTTTATGATGTTTTGGATATATTTTTTAATATTCCTGTCTTGGGTAGTCAGTACTTCAAAGTATTAAAAAAAATAGTCTTTATAAAAACACGTTATCAATGCAAAATCACATGCTGAAGCCCTAACCCCTACAGTCTCAGATTGTGAATGTTTACTGATAGGGTATTTGAAGGCATAATCAGTGCAAAATAAGCTCATATACATGAATTTCCAATCAGGAACTGGAATGCATACAAGAAGGAGAGAGAAGGAAGAATATTCCCACCCATGTGTTGCAGAAAGAAGGAAATTTATCTTTGGAAGAAAACATGTCATTCTCTTACCCCTTAAGAACTATTCCAATAAGGCGAGTTAATCAAATGGTCAAGGAAGCACCCCTCAGGTAGGTAGGTTCACTTGAAGCTGTGCTAAAGAGATAGGGGGAACAATTATCCCTTTGAGGAGATAATATACTTTTCCTCCTCAGAGTCTCAGCCCTGTGCAGTCATTCCAGTACTACCATAGTGATCTGTTGGGCAATCTGCCTTTCTAAGCCAGAAAGGCATAATCTTTCCTTTTCTTCTCTCTCTCTTTGCCTCGTCCTCCTCCGCATCTCCTTCTCCCCTTCCTTCCTCCTCCCCTCTCTCTATATATACATATATGTATATATACACGTATATACATAATACATACATACATACATACATACATATCCCTCATCTATTCTCTATTTTTATTTTGGATGGTCCCAAGTATACTTCTGATGGTACCTTGGACATTTTTCATTTTTTCTCTAGACTTTCCTTCCCACCATATGGCACTGTGCCTCTCATGTGTCTGTAACCAAAGCATGGCTTTTTATTTATCTTCTCTATTTTCTTTCTCTGGATACCTGGCCAATTTTACAGTTTGTCACCTCTGAGGTTTTCCTTTTAAACACGAATAAAGTTGTCCTCCAGCTTCCCTTTGAATCTATCCTTAAAACCTTCAAGCAAGGGGACTAAGAAGCTAAGAAGGGACTATGACATCCGGGAACATGTGAGGGTGGGGGGATACAAAGTGAACAGAGAGGGTAGCTATAAGACCAATAAAGAGACCGCAGAAGGAACCCCACTGTCTCCACTGCTCTCAGGGATTCAGTTTCCAGAACTGAGCCTCATTTTCCATCATTTGCATGTACACTATTTCATGAGGCAGTTCCGATAAACTAATGCAGTGACTTGATGACTGTCACTAAAAGTGAAAATGACCACATGTTGCAGCCCTTTCTAGGGAAATTTCAGAAGTACAGGCAGAGTTACAGACCATCAGGAAGGCTAAAGTGAATTTACAAATATATATCAAGTTGGCAAAATCCACAGAGCAATAGTCAGCTCATCTTACTGGATACAATTTGCATTTGTATGGCAAAGAATTATTGGCCTTACTCCCAGTAGAGCACAATTTATAGAGCTATAAAATAGTTGAAAGACAATGAAAGGCAGAGCTAACCCAGGATTTGTGGGTAGGATAGCTGGCAGTCTCATTGTCCATTTAAGTTTTATCCAGTTTTCACAGATAGAAACAAACTAGGGTACACAGAGAAAAGTGAAGCTTGTTACCTTCCCCCTAAAAATGGGAGAAGGGATGCAATTTTCTCTTTCCTGAGCTAACTTGTGTTCATTTAAATTTCCATAGTCGGTGCAGTCATGGGATGTAGCTTGCCTATAGTATATAGATGCTAGTCAAAAAAGAAGGGGCCCTTGTTAAATGTTTAGTCTAGAATCTGACTTCTAATATTTTTAGCTGTTCTAGTGTCTGTGTTATAGGGTATGGAAAACTAAGGAAACTCCTCCTTCTCTTAGAAGCAGCATGAAAAGCTGGCCCCAGGGCAGAGCCTTTTGAAGCACAGATTCCCTGTGCTTTTGAAACTCGAAAGTCAAGAATTGTTGTTTTCTATTTTCTATGCCCTTTTTACTTCACCATCCCTCCTGGAGTTACCAAAGATAAAATGCAACAAGGGAGAGCAGCTATATTGTGTGATGGGGCAGAGACACCTGACGGTGTGTTAATACTTCTATTATGAATTTAACATACAATAAACTCTTTGCTAAGTGATTTGATAGGCCCCCTCATTAAATCCTCACAATGCTTCCTTATGTGGGGTCATTGTTAGGCTTATGATTTGAGGAGAAAGAAATTTTGTCTTATGGGAAGTATGATACCAGCAACCGCAGACAGGAGGCATAACACCACATTCCTATCCAGAACCCCAAAGAGTTAATCCTTCAGGGACCTGGACTCAGGTAAACACAGACTCTTGGCTTCTACACAGAAAAAATTTCAGTACTAGCCAATAGGAGGCAGAGCTGCAGTTTATTAGATATTTTCATTACAGATTTTACACATGAGGATTAAGATAAAGAAAGATTTGCTCAATTAGAAATGTAATAAACACTAAGGTGCACAAATGTGTGGTACTCCGAGAGTTACTTTCATCTTTACAATAGTGAAATATAGGATTTGAGTTCAGTTTGAAGGTATTATATGCAAACAGTTGCTAAAAGATCTAAATGAGATTACAGGATGGTTCCTGAGAGGCTCCTGACAGGATTACAATTGGTAACACTTCAGATTACAGTGGTGCAGGAAGATAGGACAGCATTGCTGTAAACAAAGTTAATAGTCTTATTTGTATTCCCAGAGAATCTCCAGAAGGCATCAGGCCCTTACTCGAGGACATAAACAGCTAGACTGTGAGCTTGGTTCTTCTGTTCCAAAGTAAAGTGCTTCTATACAAAAGGAGCATGGTCTCTATCAGCATCCTCCACAGCAAAGGTTGTTGATGACACAGGTCTTCTTGCTTTTCAGCAGGCAAGAAGCTATACCAGCCCCCAGAGATAAATACAGTTCCTTACTCTTCTGTGTCCCTACAACTTCTCTATCTTGTCATCCTGCCTCAATGGTACCAGGCTATGCTCCTGGCTTGTGAAATTCGAGTAAATTTTAATTTCAACATTTTAACCCTGTGTGATACTGAGTATCTCCTTCCTGCTGAGAGAAGAAAATCTGGGCATAAATTGTCCACTGTCTTCTCTCTTTGTTTAACCCAGAAAACCTTTCTTGATATGTAATTCTGATCGCTCTCCATGGCCCCATCCAGAGCTTGTCTCCTGGGTTTGATGATGAGAATAACATTGTGTGAGATACTGCTTTGGTGTTCTATTCGAATATTTACCTTCCTCTAAATGTAAGTCCCCAAGATTCTGTGGGTAGGCTGAGGAAGAGCCTCCTCTGTAATTTGTGCAGTGGTGTTCACCAAGGATAAAGAAACCAAGGAAGCCTCCTCTGCGTGCTTTGGGCTTACAGTTGCTTTGTAGAGTTCCTGTCTGTAGATTTTCTCTGCTACCGCCTTGTTCTCCAGAGTCCCCCCTGCTTTGTGCATGGAGGCAGAGCTTTAAGACAACTTCAGAGACTTCCCTGCCTCTCATGTACCAGTTCCTCTGCAGTTTCTCCAAAGCAAGTCTCCCAGCCAGTACAGAAGAGCAAACAGACTCCAGCTCTCCAGAGAGGGATTTTCTGAGGTCATATTTGCACTGCACAAGCAAAAGCACTTTCTGTCCCAGCCTTTATTGCTGACTGTGGCTGGATAAAACATTGTAAGAAGCCGATTTCACTAAACTAGACCAGTGATTAAAAGTCTTGGTGGTTGGTTCTCACTACATAAACATAAGCTTCTAACTGTATCTTCTGATGTTTAAAGTGTTTTGTGGCAGGTCCCTACCACACAACTACTTGTCATCTGTCTCCTTCCTTCTGCCTAATTCCACTGTCCAACTTGCCAAACATCCCTTCTCTCATTCTTGATTCTAGAGAAAATGTTTTCTAAAATATAACACAGTGCAATATGTCTTTCATTCTATCCAATAATGGGAATAATTGGATGATGAGTGTTACTAATTCAGGGGAGAAATCAATAGCCTGTTAAAACTTAACCTTTCTTTGCAAGTTGTAAGTTGCTTTATGTATCAGTAGAGTTCTCTGATGAGTTTTTTGCTAGATACTACTTTTTAAATTGTGTTATATATTGAAGACAAATTGGTAATCAATGGAAAAAATTCTAACCAGTCACTGCAGCAGAATATTTCCAAACAGGCTTCTCTTTTATAATATAAAAGTTGATGTAAATAGTTGTTGTTTTGGCAGGACCTGGTCACTTCAGTCAAGTTAGGAAGTATGATATATGGAGATAACACACTTTAAATGATGTTGTTCAATATTCTGAATTTCCTCAAAATTCAGCATTTATAGACACAGGACCTGCACAGCTCTTCAGTGATCATAGGTTTTATTTAATAAATAAGTCAAATTTGTCAAAATGATACATACTGCTGGCAAAACAATATGCTGGCGAACATAAGAGAAAGGACGAGGCTACAATATTTCACTCCTGATATTCTTGTGTCTACAGCCTTTTTGTTTTTTAGGAAGTTTTCCCAAAATACTCATAGAACTTCCAGAAAGGACACTTGAAATTGGGCCATTCTTCTTGTAAACTACAAGTGTTACCATTCATCATCTGTTTGGAATATTGAATGGAGTATCATATATCTGCCTCATTGCTGGCACGTAACAGCTGTCAAACACTGGCAGTGCCAATCAGGAAAAGGATTACACTCTGTGATAATTATCCAGGGCTCAAAATAATCTATTTAGTTCACTTTAGGCAATGTTCTCCTAATGCAGAGTTCAAGAGCAAAACAACACCTAATCAAGCTTGATCCACCACAAAAAGAGTTGAACTCAGTAAACTCTGGCATGATTTAATGAAATATTTCTATTTCCCCCTTAAAAAAAAATCGAAACCTTAAAATCATCAAAGGTTTTACCAGGGAAACTGTTTAGCATTAGAATGAGTAAAAAGTGATATTGCCTGTATATGTATGTTTGGGGTTCGTGTATGAGTGTCATCATAGGATTTGCATAATAAATAAATCAGGTTTGTTAAAATGATATATAGTGAACAGTGTCCTTAAGAATATAAGAGTGGTAGAAGCCACTATCAGTTATAAGTGTGTGTTTGGGGATTGTGTGCATGGTGGCCATAACAGGATGCAAGGTTTCCTTCTTTATCACGCTTCGATGTGCTCCCTGAGTTTCCTCACTAAACCAGGAGCTAGACTGGTTGTCCTGGCTGGTTTTGTGTGTCAACTTGGCAAGAGCTGGAGTTATCACAGAGAAAAGAGCCTCCGTTGAGGAAATGCCTCCATGAGATCCAGCTGTAAGGCATTTTCTTAATTAGTGATCAAGAGGGGAGGACGCCCTGTGGGTGGTGCCACCCCTAGGCTGGTGGTCCTGGTTCTATAGAAGAAGGCAAGCTGAACAAGCCAGGGAAAACAAGCCAGTAAGCAACACCCCTCTATAGCCTCTGCATTAGCTCCTGCCTCCAGGTTCCTGCCCTATGTGAGTTCAAGTCCTGAGTTCCTTTGGTAATGAACAGCATAGTTTGCTTCTTGATCATGATATTTTGTGCAAGAATGGAAACCCTGAGTAAGACACTGGTGGTTAGGAAGATCCCCCAATCTTCTGCTCTTTGGCCCCCAAACCCACAGTACTGCAGCTGGGAACATGAACTCAGCTCCTTCTTCATTCTGGGCAGCAAGCACTTTCATCTCCAGCACAATCTGTACAACTGACCTTTTAAAAACACAGACATATCCTAAGACAACAATAGCAACCAATCATGAGTGTGTGTGCCTGCGTAGTTTTATTCATTCAACATAACTCTTAGATGTGATTAAAACCTCAGGAGAACAGGTTTGGATTTCTAGACTTCCTTGGATCACAGACTACTTGGATATGCCTAGATAAAAAGTAAATTTGCTTTTTATAATCCAAGTATCTAAGATGTGTGGGACCTTAATCCTTGAATCCTTCAAGGTGTTCATTTCAGAAATAAATTCTGCCTGATCTCTTCCAAGCCCAAGTTTCCTCCTTCACTTTGAACCATATTCTGCAGCCACATCACTTTCTCATTCCCCTTGGATTTACTTTTGGTTCCTCAGTCACACAAAACTCACTTTTCCCTTCCAGCCTTATTCCTTTTCCACGTAAAAATGTTCTTTCCTCAGATCTTTTCACAACTGGTTTCTACCCCTCAGATCTTACCTCTAATGCAACCCATACGAGGAGTTCTGTATAATGATGGAGAATAGGAACACAAACACACACACACACACACACACACACACACACACACTACACCAAACAGCCTCATGTATGTGAATACACACATGCACTATACCAGGCAGCCTCATGTATGTGAATACTTGGTCTGGTAGAGTTGCCTGGGAAGGGTTAGGTGGTGTGACCTTGTTGGAAGAGCTGTGTCACTGGGTTCCAGCTCTGGGATTTTCAAAGACATGTGCCATTCCTAGTGGGTGCTCTCTGCCTGCTGCATGCTGCCTGCCACTTGAGATGGGCGTGTCCAGCTCTTCTGCTGCCATGCCTCCACTGCACCATCACAAATATTACTCTTGGAAAGTGGAAGTCCAAGTAAATGCTTCTTGTGTAAGTTTCCTTGGCCAGGATATTTTATCTCAGCAGCAGGAAAGTGGCAAATACAGGTACCAAACTCTCTGAAAGATGGCCCCAGATATATATATATTCCCATTTATATATATGCACATGAATTCATCTGTTTGTATATGTGTGTGTGCTCACTCACATACACACAGAGTCTCATAGTCTATTTTATTAACTTTTGTAATCTTTTCAATATCTTATTATTGTGAAATCAGGCACCAGCCCTAACTTATTCACCCCTAGATTGCTAATACCTGGTACCTAAAAATATACTTGATATATATCTATATTGTAGATGTATATGGACCAAAGTTGGGATAAAAGACCAATAAACAAACATGCCTTCCAGTTCAAACTGCAGTTTTCACTCATTTAATGCATACAAATTTATATTATTACACATGACATAGTATAAACCCTCTGTCCAGTAAATTTTTATATGCAGCTTTAATGTCTTGTTTTCCTCATGACAAGTTGAAGTTAAAGTAGAAAGCAAAAAGTAAATAAACCTAACAAGGCAAATCCACAAAGAAATAATATGGTGGGAGAGTTTTAAACTTAGATCTTCACCAATACACTTTTAATTCTCAAAATTACTCGTAGGTATCTCATATGATCAAAAGGACAGCAATTAGAAAAAAAAAATCCTGAAGAGAACACTGTTTGACAAAAACTGAATCCAAATACAATGAAGAGCAAATGAGTTGCTTGGATTAAGGGATGAGAAAGACGTGCTTTGTTGGAGGAATTGGTCCATGGTGATGAACTAGGTCTTTAGAGATTTTTGCAAGCAAGGCATATAAATAGCAAGATTTATCACTCCATATCCACTGTTCTCCACATGTCTGTTTTTGGCACTCCAGTTGGCAACTGGGAATGGTATGTGCTAGATACAAAATCAGCAGTTAACATCCCATTATGAAAATTCAATGCTTTAGTCTCCTATGGTGGCCTACTCCTTAATTACAGTACTCAGGAGGTAGAGGTCAGTGAATCTCTGGAAGTTTGAGGGCAGCCTGATCTACAGAGCAAGTGCTAGGACAACCAGGGCTACACACAGAAATTCAGAAGGAAACCAAAACAAACAAACAAAAAATAATAAAGTTGATTGCTTGAAACTCAGGTTTCATGGTACCAAACTGTCTGATCATGCTAAATTCTTAAACACTTCTGCAGACTCTTCATTCTGGTAAGAACTATCCTAAAATCCTATACCATGCCCCTGATCTCTGTACTCTGGGTGTTTGTCTCCAAAGATTAATACTCTATAATGGTGATTTATCCCAGCCAAAACACACAGTTTCAAAGCCTATGCTTGCATTTCCTCCGGTCAACTGCCAGTTCTTGAAGGGCCTAATACAGTACCTAGCAGAATGCTGTGATTGTGTGAAGATTGAATTTATTGGGATCACTGTATTGATAAGGACACATTTATTTATATGCTTATTCTCCATTGGGCTAATTTATGTTTTTTTTATTCAATATATTCTTTATTTACATTTCAAATGATTTGCCCTTTCCTGGATCCTCCCTCCCCCAAAGTGCCATAAGCCCTCTTCCCTCCCCCTGTTCCCCAATCCACCCCCTTCCTGTTTCCCTGTCCTGGTATTCCCCTACACTGCTGCATTGAGCGTTTCCAGGACCAGGGGCCTCTCCTTCCTTCTTCTTGGGCATCGTTTGATATGTGAATTGTGTCTTGGGTATTCCAAGCTTCTAGGCTAATATCCACTTATCAGTGAGTGCATACCATGCACTCTTTTGTGATTGGGTTACCTCACTTAGGATGATATTCTCCGGTTCCATCCATTTGTCTAAGAATTTCGTGAATTCATTGTTTTTAATGACTGAGTAGTACTCCATTTGGGTATATATAGCACATTTTCTGTATCCATTCCTCCATTGAGGGACATCTGGGTTCTTTTCAGCTTCTGGCTATTATAAATAGGGCTGCTAGGAACACAGTGGAGCATGTATCCTTATTACATGCTGGGGGAATCCTCTGGGTATATGCCCAGGAGTGGTATAGTGGTGCCCTCTGTCAGATGTAGGGTTGGTAAAGATCTCATCGGAATTTTTTGGCTGCCATTTTGTGTTTGGTTTTATATGGATGTCCTTGATTACTTGGACTTGAGCTTAGTAGAAGGAGATGAATGGATCAACTTGCATTCTTCTGCATGCTGATTTTCAATTGAACCAGAACCATTTGTTGAAATGGCTGTATTTTTTCCAATGGATGGTTGTAGCTCCTTTGTCAAAGATCAGCTACAAATGATCATAGGTGTGTGGGTTCATTTCTGGGTTTTCAATCCTATTCCATTGATCCGCTTGCCTGTCACTGTACCAATACCATGCAGTTTTTAACACAATTGCTCTGTGGCACTGCTTGAGGTCAGGGATATTGATTCCCCCAAAAGTTCTTTTACTGTTGAGAATAGTTTTAGCTATCCTGGGTTTTTTGTTATTCCAGATGAATTTGAGAAGTGCTCTTTCTAACTCTATAAAGAATTGAGTTGGAATTTTGATGGGGATTGCATTGAATCTGTATATTGCTTTTGGCAAGATGGCCATTTTTACTATATTAATTCTGCCAATCCAAGAGCATGGAAGATTTTTCCATCTTCTGAGGTCTTCTTGGATTTCTTTATTCAAAGACTTGAAGTTCCTGTCATACAGATATTTCACTTGTTTGGTTAGAGTCACACCAAGATACCTTATATTGTTTGTGGCTATTGTGAAGGGTATCATTTCTCTAATTTCTTTCTCAGCCTGTTTATCCTTTGAGTATAGGAAGGCTACTGATTTGCTTGAGTTAATTTTATATCCAGCCACTTTGCTGAAGTTGTTTATCAGCTGTAAGAGCTCTCTAGTGGAGTTTTTTGGGTCACTTAAGTATACTATCTTATCATCTGCAAATAGTGATAATTTGACTTTGTCCTTTCCAATTTGTATCTCTTTGACCTTCTAAAATTATCTATCATTTATTTATCTATCTGTCTGTCTATCTAATGTGTATGAGTGTTTTGCCTGTATGTGTACCACATGTGTTCCTGGTGCCCATGGAGGTCAGAAGAAGCACTGGGTTCCCTGAAACTGGAGTTACAGATTTTGTGAACCACAATGTAAGTTCTGTGAATATAATATCTGTTCTCTGCAAGGACAACAGTGATCTTAAATGCTAAGTCATGTCTCCAGGCTATATGTCGCTTTCTTCTGTGAAAACATTTTTTACCCATACAGTCATTTTGAAGCTGAAATTTATTAAATGAGAATGATGGCCTTTAAAAAATTCCAAAACCTTATTATAATAACCAATTCTTCATTTATCCATATCCTGTTGCTTACCATTATATTCCATAAAGACTGGGTTTATGGTTCCTCAGTCTGCTAAAGAGAGGCGGAGAGTAGCTGGTTCATAGAATACCATTTTTCTGATGGTTTTATTCAACATGGTACAAACTAGTCATCTGAGAAAAAGGAACCTTAATTTCAAAAATGCCTCCATAAGATCCTGATGTAGGCAAGCCTGTAGAACATTTCCTTAATTAGAGATTGAAGTGGGAGGGCCCAGCCCATTTTTGGTTGTTACAACCCTGGGTAGTTATTCTTGGATTCTATAAGAAAGCAAGCTAAGCAAGCAAGTCATAAGGAATTAGCCAAAAAAGAAACTCACACCTTTATAACATCTACCTCAACTCTTGGTTTTAGGTTCCTGCCTTTGCCTCCCTCAGTGAACTTTGATTTAGAATAAGTAAGTCAAAATAAATCCTTTATTCCCCAAGTTGCATTTGTCTTTTTATCAAAGCAACACTAGTCTTAACTAAGGAAAAAAATAGGCACCAGGATAGTAGGGTATTGCTGTGAAAGACTTGACCATGTTGTTTTGAGGAAGACTGTGGAATGCCCTTAGACCTCTAAACTAGCATTGAGTATTGAAAGGTTGGTGAGTTATTCTGTAGAAGCTTGAAAAGTAAACCTTTTGAGAGAAATGCTTGGCTTGTGGAGTTCCAGGTGGAAGTTTGATAGTGACTCAATGACTCTGTAAGGGCCATTGCAAAGTTTGAGTTAATAATCTGTGATTGTGGTCAGCTGGGGCTAAAGAATGAGGTACAGTTATCAAGATAGCAGAAACACTGATGTGAATTCTTTCCTTTGCTGAGACAATTGATGCTGGTCAGCTACATCTGGGAAATCAGTGATGAGTACAAAGAGAGAGCATCGTTGAGGTGAACTCTTCTGGAAAGTGCTTCCTCAGGGTCAATATAAACTATGTTCCAGAGGGGAGGTGCCATAGGTTGTACCTCATGCAGGCAGAAAAAAATTGTAAGATTTTCTAGATGGCATGGGTGGCTTTTGATTTTACATTGTTATGATTGTGGTTGTGCCCTAATTCTTCCCTTTTGAAGCAAGAAAACATTTAATTTGTTTTGATTTCTTTTATAGAATCTCACAGTTGAGAGGTTCTAATCTTCTAAAGGATTTTTAGAAAGACTGAGTTTTTACAGAGCTTGAAAATTTAAAACATTTGAATTTGTAGACTGTAGAACTTTTAATGTTTGTAAAATGTTTTATATTGTAATAGTAACAGAAGATCTTGGTGACAACAACGAAAGAAAGGTTATGCTTAATAAGTGATTTCTTTGTGGGTTATGTTGACAGGGAGTCCATTGTCCTGGCTAGCTTTTATGTAAAATTGATACAAGCAAGAGTCACCTGAGGGTAGAGAGACTCAGTTAAGAAAATGACTCTATAATTTCCAACTATATGCAAGCCTATAGAGCATTTTCTTAATTAGTGATTGATGGGGTGGGGCATGGAGCAGTCTAGACCCTTGTGAGTGATGTCATCCCTGGGCTAATGATCCTGGGTTCTATAAGGAAGTGGGTTGAGCATGCCATGAGGAGCAATCAAGTAAACTATAGCCTCTGCATCAGCTTCTGCCTCCAGTTTGTTGTCAGGCTTGAGTTTCTGCTTTGGCTTCCCTCAGTTGGTCATTTTATTTGATCATAGCAATAGTAACCCCAAGACAACCATCAATATAAATTAGTATGAGAAGACAACAAGATTGACAACCATCAATATAAATTAGTATGATAAATGTATGGAAAAATAGAATTATGCAACTTTTATTCTTTTACTTACATGCAGCCTTTTACTGAACCAAACTCATCCTCTGCCCCCAACACAAGCAACTTATTATCTGGTGGTGAAAACATCATATCAACAGGCCTTATAACATGATCTGATAAGAACAGCATTAAAATATAAGCCAAGTGATATGGAGTAGACACAAATTCTATAAAATATGTTGTTGGATAAGCAATTTGTGACTGACTAGGATAGACAGCCTAGGGTATCTGGATTTGATCATCTTGTTAGAAAAGATAAGAGGTATTCAAACAAAGCACTTGGTAAAACAGGATGTGCTGTGTTTTGTCTGTGTAACAGGTTCAGCTCTCCAGACAGTAGCCCAGTGCTGGGGGTAACTGCTTTGAAGCTGGGGAGAAATACTGCTTTTGTCATAGTCTTGGACTCTGGACATCCATGGCAGCAGGTTCACATTTAGTGTTGCCAATCCCAAGGCACCTCCAAGTGAGCGCCTGTTGTTAACAATGTCATTATAGGAAGATACATACAAAAGAGCTGGCCAATACTGAAAATATAAGGTGCCTTTCACTTGCCATCTGGCTCATTGCTGTGTCAATTTAGCAGATTCGCAAGATACTTTTCCCAGAATTCTTCTCTCTATATTGTAAGCCTCAGCACTAACTACACATAAATTTCTGCCATGTTTGGACCAAAAAAGTCAAACAGCAGTCACATGTGCATAAATAGACAACATAGACCCGTCAGAGAAGACTACCAGTTGTCGCGAGCTTTGTTCACACTGCTGTTAACACATTACTGGGGACACACTTGTGCCACAACTTCCCTTCCACCCTTCTAGTTCCTAGATGTAGCTATGTCGAGGAGGAGCTGGCTTCTTCACCTAGTGCAAGTCAGGTTACCCACCATATAAGTATGGAGGTGTGTCCTCTTGAGTCCCGTGGCATCCACCCCATCTTCCACATCTGTTTCTCCTTCCTGACCTGGTGGTTTACATTCAACACCAGACAGAGTCAAGATCCTAAAGTGATTTCTTCTACAACTCCAAAATTGTACTATAGCTGACCCTGGAATAAATTGCTCATATATAGCAATCCCAGCAGCTGCGACTCTCTGACCAAATCAGGGCTCATCCTTGACTTAGTTTTTTATGTTTATACTAGTGCCAAGTATTAACTAAGTGTGCCCTAAATAAGAATCCCTGTACCACACAACACCTCAAATGCAAGATAATATTCAGTCTTCACAGCTACATCATTAGGCAATTATTATACCAATATGTTATTCTTCTCAATATACAGATAAAAATATTGAACATAAGCACTCAACAAAGGCGTATAATTTATCAGAAGTGGCTATAGGTTTGATAAAGTTTCAATGTCTCCCAGGGACTGGAGGTATAGTCACCATGGTACCAGTGTTAAAAGGTACCCAGGAAACTTTTAAAATGGGAGGTCAAAGCAAGGTCAGTAGGTCACTGGGGCATACTTGTGAAAAGTAATTCTCTTGAAACTTCTGTTGTTCATATAATTATTATTAAATGAGCAAGCTGACCTCACCTAGCTCTTTCCTTCATAGTTCCAGATAGCATCTTCTTGATCAGACATACACTCCTGCCATAAATGTTTCCGTAAAGGCAACCCAGCCAAAGACCATTTCATAAAATACCCTGAACTGTGTCATTTGGACTTTGAAACTCCAGACCTATATGGTAAATAACTCTCTCTTCTACATGAGTATCTGTGCCATGGACATCACACTCTCAGAGGCATGGCTTTGGCAATGTGGTAGATTTATTGTGACTAACACAAATGAATGCCTCAGAAGCAAATCGACTAAGATACAGTCTATACCTGCAGTTATAGAGGGACTGTGCAAATGGAGTGTCAAGCTTGTGAGGGCCAATCCAATGAGACCACTTCTTGGAGATGACTAGGGGACACTTAGGCAGTCCCCTTTGATGCCTTTATAGGAAACATGACCAAAAATATTTCTACATGTAGTTTTGTTTTGGAGCTAAATTAGTGGATTTATCCAAAATACTTAGAAAAAAAAGCCTGATAAATACAAATATCATTTTGTTTGTCCCCTCTACAGTTGTAATTCAGCTGCTAGTTTCTCCAGATCTTCTGGTCACTCAGCTATAATTTACTCACTCGGTATATCAGCTACCCCTATCCTAACCATCCTATTTTATGTCACATTTCCTTGTATTCATATTCTCTTGTTATATCCCAAAGCCACTAAAACATTAAATTAGTTCACTGTTACCATATCATCTAAATTGTCAAGAAGCCTAACACTTTAATTTTTAACCAAATGGATATCAAGAAGTCCATTTGAGGAGCACTGAGACTTTCAAATAGGGATGCATATTGAGATGGTTTTGTTTCTTCTTCTCCTTTCTTTTCTATTTTCCCTGCTTTATTTTATTGCTGGGTATTAAGTCCAGGATCTTCTGTCTGCCTCTAAATAAGTACCCTATCACTTAGCACATCAGTGGTTGTCAGTTGAGATATCAGTCTGTAATCATCAGTCCCTCCATCCACTATATCATCTAGCCGAAATGACTTATCGAGAGTAGCTAAGAACTGTACAAGCAGCATGAACTTGTAAATATCCCTAGTTAATTGCTGCTGAATTTTCTCACTTAAAGCTGTTCTTGTGTTTCAGAAGATGAGTGTTTTACTTTTGTCATGTAAGAGAGCACGAGTAAGCCAATCTATGGAAGACAAGAGTTAATTTGAGGCCTACACTTTCATAGGGTTAGTCATGGTATGTACCATATGGTTGTCATGGTAGGGGGCATGGCAGTAGGCAGGCAAGTGTGGCACTGGGACAATAACAGATAGCATATATCATGTGACACAAACACAAGAAACACAGAAAAAAGACAGGTGGAAATAGGGGAGGCGTGGAAATTTCAAACCCTGCCCTCAGTGCTTCAACTCCTCCAATAAGGACACATCTGCTAATCCTTCCCAAACAGTTCGCCAACTATGAACCAAGCATTCAAACATATGAGCTTATGGGGGTCATTCTCAAACACTATAGTGTGTTCTCATTCATTTCTCTGGCTGCAGTTATATTTTATGTGTTTGTTTTTCATTCTTAGCCTTTTAATATCAACTTTCAACCTGAGTTGTGTGGTTTATTATTATATGAGACCTATTAATACTGAGCCAGGGACAGACTGTATTCCTTCCCATGCTGCAGACTAAAGATCAATAGTAATTATTCTTAGACCTTAGCCATGAAGAACCTGGAAAGGTATCATCTGTCAAAATTCCAGCTTATTTTTCACATTACAAATCAGCCCTGCTATAAACAAGTCAGCAAAAGGAAGAAGACATGTGTATATACCTCTGTTTATACTAAATGATTTGTGGACAATAATTAATTTTCATACATTGACCTTCTAGTATAATTCTGAAAAAAAATCTCATAAAATGCAAGGGCAATTTGCTTTTCAGGAGAAAAAGAAATAGGGAATTGCATTTAAAATAGAGAAAAATAGAGATCAAATGTGGTAGCTTCACTGTCATCCAAAGTATGAAGGTGTCAAATGAGAATGTAAGCTGTGCCTGTCTGTACACAGCCAGCTCCTGGGCTCCCTCCCTAGCCTACTGTGACTGTATGGGGCTGCAATGCTGAGTTTCTCCATGTGGTCTGCTTTGTTACCTCACTACTCTTGCATTTACAGGAATATAATAGTTATTTCATCATTCCAAATATCTATTTTCTCAAACCCAGTACAAATGCCTTGAAGAATATAGGAGGGAAATGTCTTTTAATTTTCATTAAAAGTAGGTGTTTGTCAAGGTCTTCAATGGCTAAGATTTTTCTTTCTGGGCAATCAAGTGAAAAGACTTCAAGAATAATAAGAAGAGGTGGAATGGTCATACTTTTTCCATTTTTGTACAATTGGCCTCATAGTTTCAGAGAAGGCAGTGAATTGCATGTCTAAACTCACTAAATGATACACAAATATTAAGTATAATACCTGGAAGAGATTGTCTGACGTTATTATCAAGAGTGTTGACCACCATATCTTTTTAAATTCAAGATGTATGTTTGCTACTCTCTCCTAAGACACAACTCATATATCAAATCATTCCCAAGAAGAAGGAAGGAGAGGTCCCTGGTCCTGGAAAGGCTTGATGCAGCATTGTAGGGGATTACCAGGACAGAGAAGTGGGAGGGGGTTGATAGGGGAACAGGCAGAGGGAAGAGGATTTATGGGACTTATGGGGAAGGGGGAATCAGGAAAGGGAAAATTATTTAGAATGTAAAGAAAGAATATATAAAATCATAATAAAAAAAGAAAAATGAAGTCTTGCATGCTTGTACTGGGCCAACCCAGCCATCTGTTTACCTTTCTGTGGTTCCACACAGTGTGGAGGGTGTACCTAGTCAGTGGTTTCTTTCTTGTTCATACTATGGTTATTACCATGAAGTCACTAGAATCTATTTTATGCCTCTGAGCCTCTGTCTAGTACATAGTCAAAACTTACCAAACAGTAAACCAAAATGAATGTAATACTGTCATTTATTGACAGTCCAAAGACTCAAAACTGAGACTGGGAAAATATGAAGTAGGATATGTACCTACTGTGCAAGCTACGCAATTGAATTCAGACCCCCGACACCAATGTAAAAAAAAAAAAAAAAAAAAAAAAAAAAAAAAAAAAAGGTAGGCATAACAGCACACACTTTAAACCTAGTATTGGGGGATGAGACAGGTCATGGCTGGAGCTTGCTGGCCAGCACTTGAAGTGAAACCAAGAAAGCTCTAGTTTAAAATATAAAGAAATCGTGATAGTTGTGATAGTGGAGGGTACTCAAAGACAATCTTTGGCTTCCAACATGCAAACACATATGTGTATGTATATGCTTAAGTATACACACACACACACACACTCACTCATACAAACACACAATTTTAAATGAAAATAAGTAATGATTACATCCCCACATACCACTCAGAGGGATGTTAATATATGGAGATAATGGAGAGTCTAGATTTCCTGTTTAAGGTTAAGGCGTTTTAAAATCTAGGTTCCTATTGTTTAATTTACTTCTATATCATTTTTGTATTACTTCATGGCAATGCACTGCAATGTAGAGGATCATAACACATCGCATTTGTGACCTCATAGTTCTGCTCATCATGCAGCCTGGTTGATATACTTGACTCTCTGCTTACAGTTCATGAGACAGAAATCACTGTTTTGTTTAGGTTGTACTTTTACCTGGCTGATGAGAATCAGATGGCGAACTCCTCTGAGTCCCAAACTCAGAAGTGAAGACCATTCACTTCATTTGATAGAAATGAATACACAAATATCATGGTGGGGTATTCTTTCTTTTACTTGCTTTGGCTTCCATTTGCAATAATCAAGCATCATGCAGATAGTAGGTACTTTATAAATACTGAGAAATAAATTGGTGAAATGGATAATACCAAAAATCTTTCAAACAATGAAATTCTATCAGAGTAGCAGACCAAACTGTTGAGAATATGTGACTAAAGAACACTCAGTGTGAGGTCCTTATCAAACCTACCTACAGCAAGCCTCAGGGAGCATCATCAAAAAGAGAGGAAAATTGCAGAATACAGGGAATGGGGAAGAACTCTGTGAAATGCTGTCACCTGAATACAACATGGCTATCATTACACTCTGAACTCACAGCAGTCCTGTTTCCCTGCACATGAAATGTGTACAGTCAAGAAAGACAAAATTCCAGCATAGATGGGAAGATGCTCACCAGGATCCACCCTTAATAGAGGAGCTATTAGCAGCTCACAGCTCCTATAGGAGAGTGAATAATTTTTCTTTGGGACACAGCTCCAGTCCTCCAGGGAACAGCCTCATACCCATGTACATAGAGACAGAACCATTTAGACTTAATGAGGGTTTTTTTTTCACAAAAGAATACATGGAAATTGGGAGATGAATGTGTTGGGGAGAAATCAAGAGAGAGTTGCAGGTGGGAAAGAGGTAGATATGATCATATGTCACTGTTATAGGGATAACATTCTCAAAGGCTAAATTTTTAAAATAGTTGTATAGGCTGTACTTGGCAAAATAGTCCCCTCATCTCAAACTCTCAGACTTGGCTATATATTTTGCTTAGGGTAATATATAGACATATATTAGCTTCTTATTTTATTTTGAGGATGTCATATTTAGTATATAGTAACTAATTAATGAAAATGGCTAAAAGTATTTAGAAATATGCATATATGAATTATAGTACACTAATAATAAAAAATATAAAATTCTATAATGTCCAATTTCACATGTCTTTCTATATATAGGGTTAAGCATTTGAGCAATAGGACCCCATTTCTTGACCATAGACATTTAGGCACTTATGGAGATAAATAATGTGCAAAAGCCACTTTTAACCTTGAAACTTCTTCATCTTGGTGATACTTGTTAGATTCAGGTGAAAAAATTCAAGTCATGGTGATTGTTCTACCAACTGATACGAAAACTATCTTTATTGAGTTTAAAGAGTGATAGAAAAAATTGAGTCAAGATTCTAATCATCCACATCAGAACTCTGCCTCCCGCCAGTCAGATACGAGCCCTCCAGAGAAATCAGATAGACTGAGGTACTCAAATACAACCCCAGACCAACATCACGGGGGGGGGGGGGGGGGGGGGCGGGGTTTAAGCCCGACGGGCATTGGCCTGCACCCAAGCACTGAGCTGGTCGGGGGTCCACCGGTTTGCAAACCCGGCCAGGAGGTTGTTTGCCCGGGCCAGTGCGAGCCTCCGCCATTTTGCCTACAGGAAGCCAGAGAGTCCTAGCAGGCAAAACCAAACCGGCTAACAGACATATCCCAAGGCAGACATAGCAGGGGTCTCAGACAGTCAGGCCCTGGTCTGCCCCCAGGCCCTGGGCTGCTCGGTGGGCCATCTGTGTGCTGACCAGGCCAGGAGGTTGTTAGGCCAGCAGACTCTCCCAGCACTCTCAGAGAGCACACGCACGCCTCCATCCTGGCCAGCTGACAGACCCAACAACACTCACAGCTGAGGGGAACTTTGCTCAGACTTTGGCCTGCCAGACTTTTGCCTAGACTCAGGGCCTGAGCAGCAAGGCTAGCCTTGTGTGCACCAACCCGGTTGGGAGTCCCTGCAGCATATGCCCCTCAGCACTCCCTGAAGGAGCAAACGCGTACCATCTGGTTCACAGTCACAATCTGGGGCAAAACACACTAGGGCTGCAAAAGCACCCAAGAGGAGGACAGCATATCAGCAATCTGCAACAGGGGAAACCCTGCCATCCACTGTTGCAGAATTAGCCCTATAGCCTCTCAGGAGGCTGAAACGCCAGCCAGAGACAAGACCAACTAGCTCCAGAGAACAAGATGGCAAAGGGCAAATGCAGGAACGCTACTAACAGAAATCTAGGCAATATGGCAGCATCTGAACCAAACTCCTCAACATCAGCAAGTCCTGGTTATGCCAACACACCAGAGAAACAAGATTTCGATTTAAAATCACTGTTCATGATGCTGCTAGAAGAACACAAAAAGGACATGAATGAATCTCTTAAAGAAATACAGGGGAACATGAATAAGCTAGAAACCCATATAATAGAAACACAAAAATCTCTTAAAGAAATGCAGGAGAATAAGGCCCAACAGACAGAAGCCAATAAAAAACTTAAAGAAATGCAGGAGAACTTGAGTGAACAGGCAGAAGTCATGAAAGAGGAAACACAAAAATCTCTTACAGGAAAACACAAACAAACAAATGATGGAACTGAACAAAACCATCATGGATCTAAAAACAGAAGTAGAAACAACTAAGAAATCCCAAAGAGAGACAACTTTGGAGATAGAAAGCCTTGGGAAGAAATCAGGGGACAGAGATGCAAATATAAACAACAGAATACAAGAAATGGAAGAAAGAATCTCAGATGCTGAAGATACCATAGAAACCATTGATTCAACTGTCAAAGAAAATGCAAAATGCTAAAAGCTTGTATCCCAGAACATCCAGAAAATCCAGGATACAATGAGAAGACCAAACCTAAGGATTATAGGCATAGATGAGAGTGAAGATTTACAACTTAAAGGGCCAGCAAATATCTTCAATAAAATTATGGAAGAAAACATCCCTAACCTAAAGAGAGAGATGCTCATGAATATACAAGAAGCCTACAGAACTGCAAACAGACTGGACCAGAACAGAAATACTTCCCGTCACATAATAATCAAAACACCAAATGTACTAAACAAAGAAAGAATATTAAAGGCAGTAAGAGAAAAAGGCCAAGTAACATATAAAGGAAGACCTATCAGAATCACAGCAGACTTTTCACCTGAGACTATGAAGGCTAGAAGATCCTGGGCAGATCTCATGCAGACTCTAAGAGAACACAAATGCCAGCCAAAACTACTATATCTAGCAAAACTTTCAATCACCGTAGATGGAGAAACTAAGATATTCCATGACAAATCCAAGTTTACCCAATATCTATCCACAAACCCAGCCCTACAAAGGATAATAGGAGGAAAACACCAATACAAAGAGGGAAACTTCACCCTGGAAAAAGCAAGATAGTAACCTTTCATCAAACCCAAAAGAAGTTAACCAATCAAATTTAAAAAATAACGTCAATAATGACAGGAAGTAACAATCACTATTCCTTAATATCTCTTAACATCAATGGACTCAATGCCCCAATAAAAAGACATAGACTAACTGACTGGATACATAAACAGGACCCTACATTTTGCTGCTTACAGGAAACACACCTCAGGGTCAAAGACAAACACTACCTTAGAGTAAAAGGATGGAAGACAATTTTACAAGCAAATGGTCTTAGGAAACAAGCTGGAGTAGCCATTTTAATATCAGATAAAATTGACTTTCAACCCAAAGTCATCAAAAGAGACCCTGAGGGACACTTCTTGCTGGTCAAAGGAAAAATACAACAAGAAGAACTCTCAATCCTGAACATCTATGCTCCTAATGCAAGGGTACCCTCTTTCATAAAAGAAACTTTATTAAAGCTCAAAGCACACATTGCACCTAACAAAATAATTGTGGGTGACTTTAACACTGCACTTTCCTCAATGGACCGATCAGGAAAACAGAAACTAAACAGGGACACAATGAAACTAATTGAAGCTTTGAACCAATTAAATTTAACAGATATATATAGAACATTCTATCCTAAAGCAAAAGAATATACCTTTTTCTCAGCACCTCATGGTACCTTCTCCAAAATCGACCATATATTTGGTCACAAGACAGACCTCAACAAATATAAGAAGATCGAACTAATCCCATGCCTCCTATCAGATCACTGTGGAGTAAAAGTGGTCTTCAATAGCAACAAAAATAACAGAAAACCCACATACACGTGGAAACTGAACAATATTCTACTCAATGATACCTTGGTCAAGGAAAAAATAAAGAAAGAAATTAAAGACTTTTTAGAACACAATGAAAATGAAGACACAACATACAAAATCTATGGGACACAATGAAAGCAGTGCTAAGAGGAAAACTCATAGCCCTGAGTGCCTCCAAAAAGAAAATGGAGAGAGCATACATTACCAGCTTAATGACACACCTGAAAGCCCTGGAACAAAAAGAGGCTATTTCACCCAGGAGGAGTAGAAGGCAGGAAATCATCAAACTCAGGGCCGAAATCAATCAAGTAGAAACAAAGAGAACCATACAAAGAATCAACAAAACCAGGGGCTGGTTCTTTGAGAAAATCAACAAGATAGATAAACCCTTAGCCAGACTGGCCAAAGGGCACAGAGAAAGTATCCAAATTAACAAACTTAGAAATGAAAAAGGGAGATATAACCACTGAAACGGAGGAAATCCAAAAAATCATCAGATCCTCCTACAAGAGCCTGTACTCAACACAACTGGAGAATCTGGAGGAAATGGACAATTTCCTTGACAGATACCAAATACCAAAATTAAATCAGGACCAAATAGATCATCTAAACAGTCCCATAACGCCTAAAGAAATAGAAGGAGTCATAGAAAGTCTTCCAACCAAAAAAAGCACAGGACCAGATGGTTTCAGTGCAGAATTCTATCAGACCTTCAAAGAAGAGTTAACACCAATACTCTTCAAACTATTCCACAAAATAGAAACAGAAGGAACACTACCCAGTTCCTTTTACGAAGCCACAATTACGCTGATATCAAAACCACACAAAGATCCAACAAAGAAAGAGAACTTCAGACCAATTTCCCTTATGAACATTGATGCAAAAATACTCAATAAAATTCTTGCCAACCGAATCCAAGAACACATCAAAACGATCATCCACCATGATCAAGTAGGCTTCATCCCAGGGATGCAGGGTTGGTTCAATATACGGAAATCCATCAATGCAATCCACTACATAAACAAACTCACAGAAAAAAAACACATGGTTATTTCATTGGATGCTGAAAAAGCATTTGACAAAATTCAGCATCCTTTCATGCTTAAAGTCTTGGAAAGAACAGGAATTCAAGGCCCATACCTAAACATAGTAAAAGCAATATACAACAAACCGGTAGCCAGCATCAAACTAAATGGAGAGAAACTTGAAGCAATTCCACTAAAATCAGGGACTAGACAGGGCTGCCCCCTTTCTCCTTATCTTATATTGTACTTGAGGTACTAGCTCTGGAAATTCGACAACATAAGGAGGTCAAAGGGATACAAATTGGAAAGGAAGAAGTCAAACTATCATTATTTGCAGATGACATGATAGTCTACCTAAGTGACCCAAAAAACTCCACTAGAGAACTCCTACAGCTGATAAACAACTTCAGCAAAGTGGCAGGTTATAAAATCAACTCAAGCAAATCAGTGACCTTCCTATACTCATTGGATAAGCAGGCTGAGAAAGAAATTAGGGAAATGACCCCCTTCACAATAGCCACAAACAGTATAAAGTATCTTGGGGTGACTCTTGGGAAGATCTATATGACAAGAACTTCAAGACTCTGAAGGAGGAAATGGAAGGAGACCTCAAAAAATGGGAAAACCTCGCATGCTCATGGATCGGTAGAATCAATATAGTTAACATGGCCATTTTGCCAAAAGCAATATACAGATTCAATGCAATACCCATCAAAATCCCAACTCAATTCTTCACAGAGTTAGAAAGAGCAATTATCAAATTCATCTGGAATAACAAAAAAACCAGTATAGCTAAAACTATTCTCAGCAACAAAAGAAAGTCTGGGGGGATCAGTATCCCTGACCTCAAGCAATAGTGTTAAAAACTGCATGGTATTGGTACAGTGACAGGCAGGAGGATCAATGGAACAGGATTGGAGATCCAGAAATGAACCCACACACCTATGGCCACTTGATCCTCGACAAAGGGGCTGAAAACATCCAATGGAAAAAAGATAGCCTTTTCAACAAATGGTGCTGGTTCAACTGGAGGTCAGCATGCAGAAGAATGCGAATTGATCCATCCTTGTCTCCTTGTACTAAGCTCAAATCCAAATGGATCAAGGACCTCCACATAAAGCCAGACACTCTGAAGCTAATAGAAAAGAAACTGGGGAAGACCCTTGAGGACATCGGTACAGGGAGAAAGTTTCTGAACAGAACACCAATAGCGTATGCTCTAAGAGCAAGAATTGACAAATGGGACCTCATAAAATTACAAAGTTTCTGTAAGGCAAAGGACACCATCAAGAGGACAAATCGGCAACCAACAAATTGGGAAAAGATCTTCACCAATCCTACATCAGATAGAGGGCTAATATCCAATATATATAAGGAACTCAAGAAGTTAGACTCCAGAAAACCAAACAACCCTATTAAAAAATGGGGTACAGAGTTAAACAAAGAATTCTCACCTGAAGAACTTCGGATGGCGGAGAAGCATCTTAAAAAATGCTCAACTTCATTAGTCATTAGGGAAATGCAAATCAAAACAACCCTGAGATTTCACCTTACACCAGTCAGAATGGCTAAGATTAAAAATTCAGGAGACAGCAGGTGTTGGAGAGGGTGTGGAGACAGAGGAACATTCCTCCATTGCTGGTGGGGTTGCAAATTGGTACAACCACTCTGGAAATCAGTCTGGTGGTTCCTCTGAAAATTGGGTACCTCACTTCCAGAAGATCCTGCTATACCACTCCTGGGCATATACCCAGAGGATTCCCCACCATGTAATAAGGATACATGTTCTACTATGTTCATAGAAGCCCTATTTATAATTGCCAGATGCTGGAAAGAACCCAGGTATCCCTCAACAGAAGAGTGGATGCAAAAAATGTGGTATATCCACACAATGGAGTACTATTCAGCCATTAGAAACAATGAATTCATGAAATTCTTAGGCAAATGGATGGAGCTAGAGAACATCATACTAAGTGAGGTAACACAGACTCAAAAGGTGAATCATGGTATGCACTCACTAATAAGTGGATATTAACCTAGAAAACTGGAATACCCAAAACATAATCCACACATCAAATGAGGTACAAGAAGAAAGGAGGAGTGGCCCCTTGTTCTGGAAAGACTCAGTGAAGCAGTATTTGGCAAAACCAGAATGGGGAAGTGGGAAGGGGTTGGTGGGGGTACAGGGGGAGAGAAGGGGGCTTATGGGACTTTCGGGGAGTGGGGGGCTAGAAAAGGGGAAATCATTTGAAATGTAAATAAAAAATATTGAATAAAAAAAATTAAAAAAAGATTCTAATCATCCACTTACACCAATACAAAGCAGGTATTGGGAGAGTAACAGATGCTTTTAATGGGTGATGTGCTGACTCCTAGACTGGTCCTATTCATGGATGTAGCTAGATGCTAGATCTACAATATGTAGATTGTGCCCAGATACAGGATATTTCCTGTGATTGCCCATGGGATGAGAAATGGTCTTAAATATCACAACCCCTTGTCAGTAATTAGCTCAAACAGAAACTCTCTATCCTCAGTAACCACATAGCTCTGAAACATGTGGGAGACTGAGATTTTCCCTCTCATGACATAGCACATCGCTGACTAAGTGGTTTTATCATCTTTTCCCCATTTCTCTTTCTATCCAATACTTAATAGGGAGATCTTAACAGGGTCAATCTACAAAGAGAAGGCAATTGTATTTCAAACATAACAATAAGGATCTTGACCTTGTATTATCAAAATAAGACAGGTAGCTAGACCAACAGAACTCACAAATCAATGTGAACCTATTTGTTCTCAGTCTTTGTAATCTTATATTGTAATCTTATGGCTACATCCAGTAGGGGTTAAAAAAAAAAAAAAGGTCTTTGTACGGGTCACTACAGAAGGTGCTGATGCTGGGATTATAAACATAAATTAAATAAAGAGCTGACTTTAAGGAATATATATATATTTGAGCAAAAAATACATTTTTTAAAAGGTTGCACATTTTGACATCTCAAATCAGAAACTGCTTTGTGAAGAGGTGCAAAATGATAGAAAGTATCTGATAAGAACTCTTAACAGTTTGAGAGAACTCTGGGAAAGAACAGCATTTGGGGTAGAGAATTTTTGCATCTTTGGGACAAAATGTATAAAGATGTCAAATCTAAAAAAGCTAGGAAAAAAATCACTGTGACTAAAGAGAAAGGTAGGGAGAAGTGGCCACTAGCTCGTCACAGAGGGAGGGGATCGTGTCACACTGGTCCTGCTGATGGATCATGGGAATTTGACTTTCCTTTTCAGAGAAGAAAAAAGGAATGCATGTGTCAGAGAATGCTAAGTGATGCTGCAGTAACAAAACAGCCCCAAATCTGCTCCATACAGATATGCAGGGATTCAGGCAGTAGGGGCTATGCTGTTCTTTAGCTGTAACACCTAGACTAGTGATCACCCTGAGGAAAAAAGAAAATGTAGGATTGTGCAGAAGGATTGTACAGTTTGTCCAGAGAGTCACATGCCACTACTCTTGATGCCATTGTCTGAAATCGATGCACAGCCACGACTAAGGCGGAGCTCTGAAAGGCAGGGGACAGAATGACATATTTGATGGGCGTTTTTCTTTCTGACAAAACTACCAAGTTTTTGTGGATAAAATCAATATGTTACCTGATTTTCTAAATGGTTGGTAAGTAAATGCAGGCTTCACTAGTATAATGGCATTTTTCTTTAGGAATCCATCAATCACACAATGTTACTGATGGTATTCCTCTCAAGCAGAAGGAAGATACTTTAAAAATTCCTCAAAAATATACTCATGGTCTGAAAGACAATAAAGATATTAGGGTATAATCTGTAGTAAAACAGGTTTGAGTAATCTTATCCAATTAGATTTTGTTAAAGCATGGAGATTGAGGCGAAGATACATCATGTCATGAGGCTTAATTTCATCTCAAGACATATATCGATATATATAAATATGTACATAAGGGCATATACATATATATATATGCATATATTTACATTTAATGCCCTTAATTATTCTCCATGGATGTATATGTATGTACATATTGCCACAGTGTGTGAGGGAGTGTGTCAGAAAACAACTTTCAAGAACTCATTCTCTCCTTCTTCCATATGGGTTCCAGCAATTAAATTTGGATTCTATGGTTTGGCAGTAAGTGGCTTTTCTGACTGCGACATCTCATGAGCCCGTGAGATGCTCAGTGTTTTAAGTCAACTGTTTGAAGGAAGACTGAGAAACCATGCCCTTGAATTTTTCAAACCAGTCTAAGAAAATAGGGATAGCAAAAGGTCATGACACAGTGAAGAAAAACGTGAAGAGCTGAGGTATTTCAGCAGGGGAACACTGTAATGAGGTCTTGTTTCAGGGTCACAGGCTGGCTTATCGTACAAAGGTAAAATCAGATGTATGTAGCAGAGGAGCAGTGTGTGAACCGTGTCAAGTAGGTCATTGGTTGGCACACTATGCACAAAAACTTGTGTGTTAACATGTTGAAATGAAGACAATGGGGATAAGATTCCATGCTTGCCCTTCATACCTGTCAAACCAGAGTTTAGTATTTATAATAAATTGAAGAAAGGAAGATAGCAAAATAACACAAACAAAACATTTAAAGAAGTTTAGAAATCAGGATGGCAAGACAGAATGCATGTTATAAATGCGAACACATAGAAATAATAATGTAATTAATTCAAGTAGAAAATAGGCAAAGAGAGAAGTAGGAAAGGAGTGTAAAGGTGATTTAAGATAGATGTAAGTGAAATCAGAGCAAGGTCAAAGGGAACAAAAACTAGAGAGGTGAGGGAAAGGAAAACAGAGTGAAATGAGGCATGGCTGAGGGAGCAGACAGACTGGAGAGGGACACAATAATGATTACCTCTAATCACCGAAAAGCTTTCAAGTGGGAGATGGATGGAATCTATTTGACCTTAAGGTATGGAACTAGGGGCAGCAAATGCAAATTAAAAGGAGGTAGACTTGGGTTCGGTGTTATAACAATCATACCTGCCCTGCCCAAAAGAGAAATGAGCTGCCACAAAAGAAAATAAATTTCCGTGTTGCTGGAAGAGATCAAGCAGAGAACAGAAATGACACCAATAATAACGCCAAACTGTGGAAATGCCTGTGAAGCTTGTGCTCAGGGTTCACTTTTATTGTGACATACAGTGTTCACAACTGGGGCCTCCTCCTGCTTGTTTCATTCATGAGGAAACTACGGCTCAATGAAGCTCATTGATACCATTGTAGGAAGCTAGTGTTGCCCTCATAGCCCTGGAAGTTTCCTTCCTGCAAAGACATCTCTTGAGATCTGAGGAACAGAGGTGCAGGCATGGGCAGCATTAATTGTGAAGTCCCTCAGTTTGGGGACTTTACAATTAAAAAGCCAAGTCCCAATGTTCAGAAATATGAGGAGAGAAAATTAATGTGAGTCCATAAAGTATAATCCATTAAACAATATCCCATAGCAAGCTATTTTCTAAAATTATATACGCCCAAAATTTTAGTACATAGCCTGCTGTCTCCATTTGAATATTGATGTTTTAGTTAAAATGATGCATGGCACAGATGCCTACCCAATGGTTTCATCTTTGTCAGTCGAGTGAACCCTTGAGTTATTCTCAGAACCACAGGCTCACTCCTTCCTTCTGATCCTACACTGGCTGTACCTCTTGTCTTTACTATTATCTTCTAGTTACCCCCAAACTGCTTAATTACTCTCAAGTTATTGCTCAAAGTTATTTTGTGCTATGTCTTCTATGTTCTATAAAAGTACGTGTCCTTTCTTCCTCCAATTGATCTCCACACAAGCCCATAACCCGTCCATCCTGTCTCCTCCTACTGTAGCACAATACATGTAGCTTGCTTACTTTATATTATTACTGGCAATATTGTCTCTCTGTCACTAGGAGTTATAGAGAGTAGGGTTTTTTTTTTTTCACAGATTCTTTGAAGGCAACAGACACATAGCAGGTACACAACAACACTTATGTAATAAATGCTACAGTACTTCTAATATATGTGCCTCAATTACTTTGCATTATTACTATTATCTGCCTCTATTACTATAACTTTTCAAGGGTAAAGTTTTTAATAATGAATCATTAATAATTTTTAATAATGAATCATATGTTCTTTGAAGGCAACAGACACATAGTAGGTACATAAAAATATTTATGTAATAGATGAAAAAATTACTGGGAAATTTTCACCTGGGCATTCTATAGAATATGCAGGGTATTTGTATAAAAACGTATTTTAGCATTTTATCTTTAATACAGTGTAATGATGAATCTTAAACGTCAACTCGAATAGACTGGGACATAACAAAATCAGTTAAGCACACTCTAGATCTGCCCATGAAGGCATTTCTAGGGATATAGCTATGGAACAATAACCCATTGTGATTGTGAGCCAGGTCATGCAATAGAATAGGGGCCTTCTTGTAATATAAGGACAAGAGGAAAGATGTATGTTAGCATAGGAATACTCATGGTCTACTTCCCACGCTCTATGAGGCAAATAGCTTTCCTTTCCCATGAGGCATAGCTTTCCTATGCTATGAAGCAAATAGCGTTCCTGTGCCATGAGGTGAATCCCCTGTCATGCGATGACATGCCTTTGTTCTGACATGTGGTATAAACAGCTTCATGTCCCACGAGGTAAGAAGCTTTCCTCTGTCATAGGTGAATAACTCTCTCCTGCCGTGAGGTAAGAGTTCCCTGAGGTAAATAGTTCCCCTCTGCTCTGCTCTTCTCTATGGTATTTCTCCTTTTCTACAAGCATGAAGCAAAGAAGCCAGCAAGTCATTAACTAACACCCCTGAAACCAGGAGCCCAAGTAAATCTTTCTTTAAGTTGTTTCTTTGAGGCATTTGTCACAGCAATGAAAAGATCTGGCTAAAGTTTCTGTCTTAACAGAAACCAGCCATTGACTATTTTCAACTCTATTAATAATCTAGAGCCAAGGAAACAAGCCTGTTAGTGAAGTGCCAGATGAAAAACGTTTTCAGCTTTAAAGGGGAATTGGTCTGTTTCACTCACTCAGGGTTGTCATTGTGACATGAAATAGCAAGCCGGGCGTGGTGGCACACAGGCAGGCGGATTTCTGAGTTCGAGGGCAGCCTGGTCTACAGAGTGAGTTCCAGGACAGCCAGGACTACACAGAGAAACCCTGTTTCGGAAAAACCAAAAAAAAAAAAAAAATTGACATGAAATAGCTACATGGCATATAAGGTGATATGAATATTTAAATAAAACTTTATGCAAATGAGGATTGCGGTAGATGTGTCTCAAACAGCTTCAGCTTGCCAAATCCTAGTCAGTAGTGTCCTAAATTGAAAGTGATGCCAATACGGACATGGATACAACTTCAAACTATTTAAATCAATCAATTTTTATTTCAGCCTTCATCTGTTATTTCTATGAGAAACAAGCCATTAACAAAACACACTATACTTTCCCTACAGCCTAGCAGCAGAAGGATACAAGGTATATGTTCAGTTTACTATACAGATGAAGCACCCCCAAATAGAAACCCATTTCTCTCATTCTTTAATATGCTGTCATTTCAGGTTATCTCACAAAGAAATTAATATATGTAAAGAAAGCCTCCTTTCCCCTAGAAGACATAATTTGAACAAGAGTTATCTATCAGAATAAAACATATCTGGGCTGGGGAGAAAGATCATGCAAATATGTGGACTCGAGTTCCGATTCCTAGCACTCACCAAAAAAAACTGGGTACAATCCCACATGTCTCTCATTGTAGCCCTTACTGGAGCAGAGACAGCTAGATTCCAGGAGCACATTGGATAGCCAGCTGTGAACATACATGTTCCAAGTTCAGGAAGATCACGTATTTATTAGTGTGTTTGTTTATGGCAAAGTAGAGAACTGGTTAACAAAGCCATACAGATCTGTCCTCTCAGCAATGGGGCTGGTAAAAAGAACATAGCTTATACTTCAATGCTCTCGGTGGTTGCTTCCTTGGCAATGCTGGTGCATCATTTCACCTTTCTAGGGGTGAGAATGTTACCCATAATTGAAGATTTAAGCTTTAAGCATAGCTGAGGTAGTGGAGACTAATCAGAAGAGGTTTTGCAGCTGAATATACACTGTGATTCAAAATACCTACTTGACTTCAAATTTCAGGTGGTAAAAATCCCTGGAAACTGACCTCAGGGTGAAATAAATTTGAAGTTTGTTGCTAAAGTGATCTCTGAGATTCATTTGACTTCTAAAACCATCTCTGAGTGTCTGAGCTAGTCTCTTGAAGATCAAAGCAAAAGCAGCTAAGGAAGAATAGGCCATATCAAATGAGCAAAGGAAACTTTACAAGCACATCCTGGGAAAATGCCTTTTTTTGTAAACATTCTCATCAAGGAAAGTTGAGCCAAAAGTTACCTTACAGTATCTTATTTATCAGGTCAGGAAGGCAAGCGCCTAAAGTTGAGGGTGGAAAGAAGTTCAATAACAGTTTAGATGCTTCTCTACAAGAAGCTGAAAGAAATTGAATTTATTGTCAAAGGAAATAGTGACCAGTGAAGAAAAAAATCAGAGAGTAAACTGGAAGAAGGAAACCCGTTTACAAGATGACTTATAGAAGACTAAAATCCAGCGGCTGACATTTTCTTTCTTGTCTATTCAAAAGCGCCATGAGCTGCCCATATTTCTTCCTCACTGGGAAGAGTCACCAGCCCCAGAGGACCCTTTTGAGCAGCCATCCAACTCTCACAGACAAAATCAGGCTGTTTGCCAGATCGTTGGGCTCCTAGAGAAACAAATAGATCAAGTTTAAGGGTTGCCTGTAAAGTTGATGGCCTTTTGAGGTGATCAAAACAAGAGGGGCAGAAGAACCCATTTTTGTACCTCAATGTGATCTAAATCAGCTTTATTGGGAGCTTCTTAAGGTAGAGGAGCTTCTCTGTGTGTGAACTTTGTGTCTCCTTGAGCCAGAGAAGCTGTTCTCCAACCATGCTCTACAATGACCTAGTCCTTGTCCAGAGTGACAGCCCTAACTGTCAGATCATCACTCACACATAGTCCAGAAATAGGGGCAACTATCGGATTTTCTCTTTAAGTGACCATTTGCACTCAGATAACAGGTTAAGGGCCTTAGAAGAAGGAGAAGTTCCTTTGCCTTTTTAAATAGCAGATTTGGCACTCATGTGCAATGCTCTGATCTCTGTTTAGAATAATGATGACTATCCCATTACGTCATTGTTGTGAGTTATGTTTAATCTGATGGCGGATGAGTACTCAATAAGTGGCTATTCATTTCTTTATTTGCAAACTGTAAAATGGACTCGAAATCTTTCCCTCCGTATTTGCAATATGGAATCCTTTCTGTTTCTCTTCATTTTAATCAAAATGATGAGAGAGATTGCTACTTTGAGATCCCTAGAAACCTTGTGTGCCTTGATAAAAGAACACTGAGGTTTGCATGTGATCCTCATCTCTTTTAACCCTCAAGGTTAAATTGTTGTTATTGACTCTTGTCATGAATGTTTTATAATAGCAGCCTCAAGACTATTTTCACAAATAAAGGAACCTGTTTGGTTTTTTTCCATGACTCTAGTATTAGCATTGTGACCCTTTATCTCATAACTTTGAACAAGTCACAGTACTTCTATGGGCATTGAATTCTATGATATGACCTGTATATCACAATGAGGATTCAAAGTGGTTTAAGGTCTACTCTCCAGTGACACAACATTCTCCTCACTACATCCTCTAAAACAGATTTTCTTAACTCGCACCAGATTCTGGTCTTTCCCTGAACTAGTTCCATGACTGGATCCCTTCCTGAAGAATTCCATTTCAAAATGGCCATGCTTCCTGATTGGCTGTGCCCAAGACCTCATTACTCACTCTAGAATACCACCCATATCTTATCAAGTCTGGCCATGTGCCACTCTTCAGCAAAGCTTATGTTTTCTTCACTTCGAAAACATAATATCAAGATTATGTTATTATTAAGATTCCCAATAGAAGAGAAACCTATCTTAGAGAACCAAAATTCAACAATTTGTTCTTATATTACATGGCCATAGAACATTAAAACATTTTAAACCAAACCAAAAGAAACTAACAACCCCTCCCCCAAAACAAACCTTAAAGCCTTTTCTAGAAATGCATTTTATTTTCAAAGTTAGCACACACAGTTAAAGAAATCATACTGTTTTCAAACAAAGCCTATGTCGGTAGATTCCTTTCCTGCCCCACCTCCCTTCTCTCTATATACCTTGTAACCCCCTGGTCCATCCTGCTTTCTATTTATTATGTATCCTTTTGTCCTTTTCCCAACTTCCTTAGCACCTCTTTTATCCTCTTTTGGTCTTCTTTCCACTCTTTTGATCTTTACATACTTTTATACTCATTTGTACTTTTGTATGCAAACAGAAAAAATACCTTCCTGTGTGTTTTGGAATAGTTTATACCATGTCACATTTGTGAGATACATATTATTTAATTTTGAAGGAAAGACATATTTCTTCTTGCCAATTCAGCTGAGCACTGTGCATACTATCAATCTGATTCTTAACTAATAGAAATCATGTAGCACCATGGAAATGATACTGCTAAAAAATTTAGCAAATTTCCCATCCCAATTCTACAGGCAAGAAGAGCAGCAAAATTTGCATATGGCTAAAGCCAATGTATTCACAAGCTGCATTTTTCCTCCTGACTCTAGACAAGAATCCTTTCTTTGTTTGCAAGCTGGTTGGCATAATACCCCTTCTTGCAGCAGTAAGATAGAGCTTTCTGTTTTGTTTTTTTTTTTCTTGTCTTCCAGCCAAGGGCTCATAAGTGACCTTCTGTATTTTCCAAACCAATTCATAGGCTTCAAATCTCTGCAGCCTTCTCTGCCATGCTTTCTTTTGGACATATTCTTGAGTCCCCTTTCTGTTTCCAAGGGCCCTTGCAGTTGTTTTGTGTTGCATTCTGTAGCTGCCTGCAGCTACTGCGAACTGGGTTCCTGGAACAGAAGCTAAGGATTGGATCGCAAAAAGAAGGAGGCCATCAAGGTCAGACCATTTCACAGTTTGGTCTGACCTCGATGCCCCTCCCCTGCCAAGACTGAGTTCGGGGAAGTCTTCTGGCGGATCTTGGCTCCACTGCTCAAGCAGCAGGGCGGGTCACCTGCTTTATTCAGGAATTCGCAGACCCAGAGGAACAAAGAACTTCACCTTCACTCTGAGCACTCCAGCCTAGGTAGAGCAGGATCCTGAATAGCAAAGAGGTTTCTGCTCAACAAAGTCTGGGAGAGGAAGCTCACCTTGATCAATGTGGAGTTCCTACCAAGTGGTATGACACCCCAATATGGCTCTGTACAGTTTTGGATATTGATGAAGAATACAAGATCAATTCTCCTGATCAAAGCCAGCTGAGCAGCAAACTTTAGTCTATATGAATGTTTAATTTCCTTTTGTTATATACATAACATATCCCCAGTTTTCAAGATAAAGTATGGTATCTTCTAGCGAGGAAATAGGGAGGCATTAATTTACTTACCACATCTAATGATTTCTCTTTATCAAAACCAAACATAACTTTAAAAATCTACTTTAACAAGAGTGACCTCAGTTGATACGTGTTGGTAATATTCACAAGTGTGATGAGATATCCATCTCATTCAGTACACTAGTATTCCTACAGGTTTTATTTCACAATTGCACACACATTTGGCATATACTATAAATAAAATTTTAAAAATCATTATATTTATTTTTAAACACTAATTTTTAAAAGTGGCTAGATGCCCCAGTATAGGGGAATGCCAGGACAGGGAAGTAGAAGTGGGTGTATGGGTGAGCAGGGGGAGGGGGAAGGGTTAGGGGATTTTCAGAGGTGGGGGGAACCAGGAAATGGGACAACATTTGAAATATAAATAAAGAATCTATCTAAGAAAAAATAATAAAGAAAAATGTGTGTGTGTGTGTGTGTGTGTGTGTTCATTGTCCACAAAGGCCAGAGATGTCAGATCACCTCTTGAGTTACATTTATGTGCTTGGGATACTATTCAAGAGTTGTATCTACTTTTAAGTGCTGAGACATCTCTCTAGCCATGTCAAGATCATTTTAAAGTCCACCAGCAATTAGAAAGCTTGACTTTAAATTTACAGAATAAAAGCAAACTTGCCTTGGGTTAAATAAATGAGTCTTTGTGGATTCAGATAAGGTGTGTAGAGACAAAGCATTATGGATTCCAAAACTCTTGAATAATTTTGAGGAAAATGAAGATGTCACAAGACTTCTTGAGAGAGCTAAAGGAAGTAGCTGTGGGAAAGATACTGGTGTTAAAGATCCTTTGCAAGAGACTGAACACACTTATTTTTGTAAAATGTGACAGTATAAAAGCAACCATTCTAAACTAAAATACAGGGTTATAGAAGTAAAAAAAAGACCGTAAATGCATCTGTTTGAATTTAATTTTGATATTTGTCTTGTTTTTATACATATAAATTATTCTATAAATATGGATTTTCACATAAACTTTACAATTAATTTTAATTTATTCAGTTTTAGAATTTTATTTAATCTCATTTTTTTTACACTCCAGATTTTATCCACTTCCCATGGTCCACCCTCCAACTGTTCCACATCCCATACCTCCTACCTGAGCCCACTTTTCAGGAGGATGATCCCCATCCCTTCCCCCACCCCACCAGAACTCCCTACTCCCTGGGGCCTCCAGTCTCTTGAGGGTAAGGTGCATCTTCCTTGACTGAACCCAGACCTGGCAGTCCTCTGTTGTATATGTGTTGGGGGCCTCATATCAGCTGGTATATGGTGCCTGATTAGTAGTCTAGTGTCTGAACGATCTCTTGGTGTCCCAGGTTAATTGTGACTGCTGGTCCTTCTACAGGGTCACCCTCCTCCTCAGCTTGTTTCAGCTTTTCCCTAATTCAACTTCAGGGGACAGCAGCTTCTGTCCAGTGGTTGGATGTAACATCCATTTTATTGAAATTTTTATATGTAAGTACTGTATTTGCATTATTTCTACTACACACTTGCCTTTTCTAAATCTTCTTATGCCCTATCCCACTTCTTCTAAACTTCAGGACCTTTTCTTTAATTATTGTTTTACACACACACTCATACACACAATCAGTTGGGTCCACTTAGTGTTGCTCATATGTATATGTACTTACAAATAAACACATGTGACTGGATAACCTATTAACTTGCTTGTCTCTGAGAGCATCTCATGGAGCCCAAGTTGACCTTGAACTCATTGTGAAGCTGAGAATATTGTTGAACTAGGTCCTCCCGCCTCCACATCCCATACCCACACGCACCTACACATTTACACTCATTTTAAACTCCTAAGACAAACATAATAACTGATACAAATAATTGAGAAGTTATTAGAAGGAAAAAATCCAGGAATTTAGAAACAAGAATGGATAAATCATTAGAAAATATGACTTTACACTGAGAAGGACAACAGTATCTAGTTATAGTAGAGTGAATTGAATGGATGAAATTCAATTTGTAGTGTGTGTGTGTGTGTGTGTGTGTGTGTGTGTGTGTGTATGTGTGTGTGTTGGCTATGACCATATCTAAGAATGTAAAGGCCAGAAGAAGGCGTTAGTGTCACATTTCTCTCACTCCCCATTGCCACTGTACTGTCTTGAGACTGGGTCTCTCACTGAACAAGAAGGTTGTCATGTGGCAATGTTGTCTGGCCAGGAAGTTCCCTGGATCTCTCTATCTCTGCCTCCCAATGCTGGGATTAAAGGCACTTGTAGTCATGCATGATATTCAAACTTAAATCACCAAATTTTCAAAGCAAGCCTTCTTGCCTCTTGAGCTATCTCCCCAGCCAGAATTTGTTTCGTAGAGTACCATTTAATATCTTTAAATTAGTAAACATATAAAGTAAACATAATATTGCTACATAATACATGTGTAGCAAATGTGCATGAATGTTTTCTCTTTTCCTCTTCCTCTTCCTCCTCCTCGTCCTCTTTCTTAAGAATACACAGTATTGAAATACACAGATTGCAAATTCCCTTTCAATTTCTACACAGCACATAGTATTATGAAGAATAAACCACAAACAAGGCAATGACAAGTAGAACAACCTAAACAAAGTCATCGTATCCTTTATATCATATTTTGTCAAAGTTACCATTTATCTAGTGGTTGCTATACAAAGACAAGAGATACCCTATATGTTAGCATCTGAAATTAGAATTTCTTTTCCTCACTTGACTCAGCCTTCTATTTCCCAGATTCACCGTTCTTGCAATCTTTTCTGTTCTACAAGTAGGGTGAGATAGTCTTTATGGGTAATGTCTGAAGGTATAAGCAATGTGAGAATAAAAGATAAGCTCATGGTTCTAAAATTTCTGTGATGTAAAAGAAAATAGCTACAAAGGCCATGCTTCAGTAACAGGTTAATTGCAAGGTTCATTATTCAATGCATTTCTGAAGCAATAACATCTCTCAATTATTCATAATTTCTTGGTATTTTATTTAAAATGCTGGCATTTCAGCAGGTGGAGAAAGTATAAAAGGCTGTCTCATTCTGCTTGTCAGGCTTGTCCATTGTCTTAGTTAGGGTTTCTACTGTTCTGAAACACAAGAAAACAGCATGAGGAGGAAATGACTTAATTCACCTTAACTCTCAGGTCAGACTCTATCACTGCAGAAATTTAGGGCAGGAAGTAAAGTCAGGACTGAAGCAGAATCTACAAAGGAACACTGCTTATTGGCCTTCTCCCATATCTTATTCAGGAACTCCATCCCAGGGGTGGTATCACCTCTAATGATCTAGACCATGCTATATCAATCATCATTCAAGAAAATGCCTCCCCCCCAACACACACACACACTTGCCTACAGGTAAATCAGTAGGAAGAATATTCTCAATTGAGATTCCTCTCTCCAAGATAACACTAGTTTGTGTTAACTTGTCCAAAAAACTAACCAGGACATCCATTCTCTGCAGACGGCATCATTTATAAACAGTATTAAGTAAGTTTCCCCACTGGGTCTAAAGCTAGTTTATGAGTAAGGTTTTAGATATCAAGTACAGTACTGCTACTTTGTTGTTAGGAATGTTAAGGATGCTATAAGACTAGTGATCATACCGAGTATTTGCAATTTATTATACAGGATGTAAAAATTAAATTAGACTCATTTAAAAATGAAGGTATTGCAAGCTGATCTCTATGGAATCACTAAAGTGGGAAGGGGGGGTACTATCAAAAGCAACAAATTAAATTCAAGCAATCAGCCCTGTGGCTTACCCTCTGTGGATTCTCTAATGTAATGTTGCCTAATTCCATTCGTTGTAGGGCATATTATTTTTGTTTTCCCAATAGTATTTTCCTTTTCTTTTTAAGTTTGCATAGTACATAATATAATCACTAGCTCTTTGTGTTATGAAATGTCATGATTTTGAAAAGGAAAATCTCCTGGACTATGTAATGTCAATCATCTCTGTTTATGTCAGTGTTTGTCATTCATTTGGATTCAAAAGGAAAATTTGGGGGAAAGCTACCTTTTATTCTGTGGGTATTTGATTTTTAAGCCATAGAGCTACCTAATTTGCATGAGTATGCTGTCAATAGATGCTGACACCCTTGAGAGTAGAAGTGTGCTTTGTACAAATGTGACTGCTTCATAGTCAGGTCTTATCCTTCCAAGTAGCTAAGACAGGTCATATAGGAAGTTCTGCCCTCCCTCAAGCTCACACTCCAAACTCACATGAATCTTCTCACATAAAACGTGATTAGACTTTACTCCCATTCATGGCCTCTCTGCTTCTCCCATTCCTTTAAAGTTCAAATTACACAACAATTAACATTCAGTGGATATTTACTTAGAGTCCAGTAAGTATGTGTAATTCATGAAATGATCCGGTCTGACAGATCTTATGACCTCATCCAAAATACAAGTGAGAAAATAAAATGAAAACAAAGAAATATGTTTTACTGGAATATAACTACAAATCTGTTTACTCAGTACTCCTTTTAAAAAAGGCTTTGTGACCAGTCTGATACAGTTACTAACTCCAAACTGACAACAAAACAGTGACAGAATTTAGGGAAATCATAATATTTGAGCCATTTGTTATGAGCCCTAAATGGAAAATCCATTTTGCACATATACCTATAAACTCCTTTTATTTACATGTTTTATTATAAGAGGAACTTACACAAAGCCCTAACCTTTCCTCTCAGACCTTAATAATCTTTGTACATGAATTCCCATAAAGCCTTCTACACTGTAACATGAGATCACCTTTCCTTTTCTTTGTAATATGGAATAATCTGGATCTCATTCTAGAAATCCTTCTTATTATCTATCTGTTTAGAGACAATGCTTCCTAGCTGTCTGGATGGCACAAATTAAGGCCAATAGTCCAAAAAACAGGCTTCATATTCTCTCATATTAGACTTTTTGAACTTCAAAAGAAACTGTCTTAGAGGTGTGAGAGACCAGCACATGAAACAGAGAAGGTGAGACATCACTGAACAGCCATTTAGAGAAGCAGGTGCAGAAAGGTCATCTACAAGGACACAGATTTATGAACACAAAACTATCCAAGTCTCCAGTCCTACCCACCAGGGAGAGCGAGGTTAGCCACTGAAGACCATCACAATCTCTTACATAGTGTACTTTGTCCACTTTACCTTCCACAAGCTTCCCACTCTACAAACTTAAAATTGTTTTCCTTTTTCATGTTATTCTGGAAGGGTATGCTGTTCTCTGCTGACAATATTCTCTAAGCTGCAGTCCCGTGACACCTCTTTGAGAACTACTCATTTCCTGGGTACCAACTATGACTGTATGGCATATTCATCATGTTCATAAACTTGTGCTAAATTTATCACTACTCTACATTTTGCTGTACTTAAGAGACTATGAGAGCTGAAAACCCATTTTCTCATAAAATTAAATAAAATGATCTCATGCAATTATTCTTTTTGCAGTAGATTAGATCATTTCTCAGGGTCTATGTGCTATGTGTCAAACTGACTCCATAGTTACAATAATCTTTTGACCCTTTGATTTTAGACTTGGCCAGTTGACCCATGTTAGTGAGTAGCATATTAGCAGATATGGCAGAGCAGAAGCTCAGATTGTACTGTTATGGTTTGGCTTGCTCTATTTAATACGTTTTGTGATGAGAGCAATACAAGGCTGACTCAAGTAGGAAAAGGGTTTCAGGGAATTAAGTTGGATCCAATGACTAGCATGAGTCTAGTCAGTGGGATTCAAACATCAGTTGACCTGTTAGATGTAAGAATGGAATTACAAAATCATGCTTAAAATGTTATTCATATTTTATGTTAGATGTGTGTTTGCTTCAATGTGTATCTCTATGCTGTGTTGTGCCATGCTTTGAAGACAAGAAAAGAGCATCAGAGCTCCTGGGACTGGAGTTACAGATGGTTGTGAACAACCATGTAGGTTCTGGGAATCAAAACTAAGTCTTCAGAAAGAGTGCTCTTAACTACTGAGCCATTTCTCATTTGTATTTGGTTGGTATGAGTGTTTAACTTGCATGTAAGTGTATGCACCATGTGCATGCCTAGTGGCTATGAAGGCTAGAAGAGGCCATCAGAACTCTGGACCGGAAATTACAGACAGATGTCAGTGCTGGAAATCAAGCCCAAATCTGCAACAAGTGCTTTTAACCTCTCAGCCATTTCTAGCCCCACAGAATTCATACATGAAACTCACTTGGTCAATTCTAACATTCTTCTTTTTTCTTTTCTTTTTTCAAGACAGGATGTCTTAGCCAGAGTTTCTATTCCTGCCCAACATCATGACCAAGAAACAAGTTGGGGAGGAAAGGGTTTATTGAGATTACACTTCCACACTGCTGTTGATCACCAAAGGAATTCAGGACTGGAACTCAAGAAGGTCAGGAAGCAGGAGCTGATGCAGAGGCTATGGAGGGATGTTTCTTACTGGCTTGCTTCCCTTGCCTTGCTCAGTCTGCTCTCTTATAGAAACCAAGACTACCAGACCAGGGATGGTACCACCCACAAGGGGTCCTCCACCCTTGATCACTAATTAAGAAAATGCCCCACAGTTGGATCTCATGGAGACACTTCCCCAATTGAAGCTCCTTTCACTTTGATTACTTCAGCCTATGACAAGTTGACACACAAAACCAGCCAGTACACAGGGTTTCTCTGTATAGCCATGGCTTTCCTGGAACTCACTCTGTGGACCAGGCTGGCCTTGAACTCAGATGTCCACCTGTCTCTGCCTCTCCCACTGCCCATCCTTTTTTTTATAATGTTTTGTTTGTTTGCTTGTTTTCAATTTATTTATTTATTATATGTAAGTATACTGTAGCTGTCTTCAGACGCTCCAGAAGAGAGTCTGATCTCATTACGATCCACTATGTGGGTGCTGGGATTTGAACTCAGGACCTTTGGAAGAGTAGCCGGTGCTCTTAACCACTGAACCATCTCTCCAGCCCCCATATCTAATGTAGCAACAATTAATGATAAGTCTAGACAAAACACTAAGATTACGATGCATAAAGGCCTTATGCTTTCATTATTTTGTAATTTTCAATATCCAGGTAGGCAGATATGAGAAATCCAGTCATGTGACTATCTTTCTACTGTTCCACTAAAAAGCAAGATAGGTTTATGGATATTCACTGGAAGTTCTTGGTGATCTCCCAATCTCCACAAAGCAGAGTTCAAGGAAGAACTAGATTGTGAACCCACAGGTATTAGCCTGGGTTTTCTAGATGACAGAAGCAGTGAGGGGGATGACTGCAGGTTTGTTATGGAAACAGACTTCAAGGACCTTGGACCTTGAAATCCTACAAGTCAGTAACAAAAGCTGGTTTCTGGAGCTCAAGAACTGGAGGAGCTGGTGGCACAACTTGACCTTCAAACTGAGAGCCTGAGGGTTGAGAGCAGGGAGGAAGAGAGTGAGTAAGAATGAAGAGTGAAGGCTGTGTCAGAGGGCAGGATAAAAGGGACGATCCAGCTCAGTGAGGAAAACAGACAGACACACAGAGAGAATGTGAGAAAATGAAAATGAAAATGGACGATGTAGTAGATGATACCCACCAGTCTTCACTGATAAGGGCAGATAATTTCTGAATCTATTCATTTAAATGGAACTATCTTCCAGGACTATCCAAAAATTACTGTTTAGTATGACAAACATTACTACAACTAATGTTTTATATGCTATCTGGACATGTCTTTACTCAGTCAAGTGATAAATAAAAGCAATTATTATACGCATCTTCCAATTAGTCCCTAAATCATATCAATGACTCACTGATCATTCTAGACCTTCATCAATGTTTGTAGAAAAGCAATTCCATCAGAATAATGCAGAAGATTATGTGAAACTTCAAATTACATACATCCCAATCCTACACATTTATGCTTTAACCATGTTCTGTTAACTATACCTATGTTTAGAAAGGTTGGTCTTCTCAGAGTCAAGGTGTGGGTACTAAAATATCAAGTAACTCATGTATCCGCAGGAGCATGAATGATCATGTATTCCAAAAGGATTTAATATCCGTGCCTCCTATGTCTAAGTGATTAATCCCATACCTCTACTTACAAATACTATTGGAATTACCTGAAAACTTAAACATGAACCAAATATTTAACTGAGAATTGGTTATTGATGGGTGTTATATATAGGTTTTTTACTTTCAGGATTATAAAATAATTACAGCATTTTCCTCTTCCCTTCCCTTTCCTCTCATATACCCCTTCCTTCACTCCTTCATATTTACAGCCTCTTCTTTCATTAATTGTTATTCCAGGCATGTATGTATATGCATACATATTGTTGAATATAACCTGCACAGTCTGTATAATGTTGGTTGTATGTATGATTTCAGGACTACACAACCAGTTGCTGTGTTCTTTCCTGGGGAGAACCTCCTCTCCCACTCCCAGCTTTCCTCAGGTGCCTATAGTCCTCTCTGTGAAGCTGAGGCTTAGTGGGCATTCCCCCATCTACTTTAGCACGCTCATTGGTGGGACTTTATAGATGTAGTTTCTGATATTACTAGGAGACACAATCTTATGGTAAGCTGCTCTGACTCTTACAGTCTCTCTAACTCCTCTTCTGTAATGTTCTCCAAGCCTTAAATGTGGGAATGTTTTATAAGTATAGAGTGCAGACTTTATGACAAACCTCTGCATTTTAATTGGTTGTAGTTTTCTTTAGTGGTCTCTGTCTCATAATATTGTTTTGTGCTGTTTGAGACAGCTTCTGTTTATTTAACACAGGCTAACCTTGACCTTGAGATCCTCCTGACTGAGCTCCCAGAGTACTGGGGTAGTAGGTATTTCCTACCATGTCCAGCAGTTGAAGCATTCTATATTATATCACTTCCTTCATAGCAACCACATAATACTTCTTTGTTTTCACAAGGCACAGAGAACCAAAGCTAACATCCGCCTTGTCAGACTATTAGAAAGAGATCATTCTGGATCATTCTCCAGACTTGCCTCTCCTGGGAGCCTGAATTATAACCTCAATTATTGCACTGCAGTGGAGTAATACATATGTGAGTGCTTTGAAAATTATAAAGTATCTTGAAGATAAGAGGTTACTATTTTCTATAAATGGGATTGGATTTTTATCTCGTAGCAAATAACCAATCTTCGTTTTCGTCTTGCTAAATTGAAAATGTACACAAATACATATCTATTTACCTAGCGTGAGCATCTGCCTGAAGGTTCCAATTGCTAAGGAGGAAAGATAAAGTCATAAAGAGAAAGGAAAGAGAATGCAGGTGAAAATGAGAGAAGCAGACAATCAGCTTGAGATGCTAACATTGTGAGCTTGAAGTATGCAAGACCCAGGCATATGATGGCTGTAGTGGAAATACATTGGATCAAGTTTTATTAAACAGTTTCACAATATTGAATGGTTTTGTACACAGTGACATCTGGGGCTCAGCATTAATTAAAGTGTGTTAAATATAGCACGTCTTATTTAGTAGGATAATGCAATGCAGAAGTATGTCAACAGCTACTATAAGCCCTAAGACCTTGCCCCTTAAGACCCAATCAAGACACTGCATGTTTTTAAAGGCTTAGAAGATAACTCATTGATCCATATTTGAGATCACAAAAATGCTCCAATGAACAAGTGATTATTTTACTATTTTACAAGAGGATGAGCTGGATTCTGTCTCTGACTACTGACTCTTGGGGTCCTAACAAATAAGCCAAAAACTAAAACAACCTTTCAACTCCTGTAGCAGGGAATGTAGCTTAATGGTATCATATCACCATGTTGGCATGTGCTGTTTGATCAGCAGGTAACAAGAATAGATAAGTCTCTTTTTGTTTCCAATATTTTTTTTTCACTTCAAGTTCTGATCACAGGCCCCAATCCTTCCTCTCTTCCCAGTCATACCCTTACAAATCCCTCTTTTTGTTGCTTAGCCCCCCCCCCTTTGATTACCACCTCTGAAACACCTAGTCTCAGCAGGATAAGGCACATCCTATCCCACTGAGGCCCAACTAGGCAGTGCAGATAAGGGGAAGGGCAAGGGCAAGGGGATCCAATGACAGGGAACAGAGACTGAGACAGCTTCTCTTCCACTTGTTAGGGAACCCATATGAAAACCAAGGTGCACATTTGCAACAAATGTGTAGGGGGTCTTAGTCCAGCTGCTGCATGTTCTCTGCTTGGTGGCCTTCAGGGTGTGGAGAGATAAAGATTGAGCAGAGACTGAAGGAAGAGTCAACCAATGACTACATGGATGGATAAGTAAAGTTAAGTACAATCATCATCCAAAAGCATGCTTTACGGAAAATCTGAATTAAGCAACAGTAATTACACCAAAACTAATTTTTTAATAATGAGAAAATAAATGCAGTGACCAGGAGGACAGACATGTCAAATGTTTGAAGCATTGTTTGTGGACCATGTTTGTCTACATTCCTGCTGATGAAAAAAAAAAACAAGGGCTGGAGAGCAAGGGAATGGGCATTATTATAAACAGAAAAAAATCACTAGAATGAAATGCTGAAATAGTTAATAAACTTGGTCCCTTTCCCAAATTTTAGGGAAGTTTAGGTAATGCCAGAGATGGCTCACCATGATTGAAGTGGTTAATAGAAATACAGAAGTTTCCATCTAATCCAATAATTGCCTGCTTATCTATTCTTAATGTTCTTTCTGTTTGACTCTGAAAAAACTCTAATCTTCAAAATAAGCACTATATATAGGAAAGATAACGTTAAGGAATATTTATTGTGATCCATAAAGCCAGTCTGTGTCATTATCAGATATCTTAGACATGACTTTGTGCAAATAAGGGAAGGCCACCAAAATGAGACTAAAGAAAAATGCCCATTAGCATTTGCTTTGATGAGGGGATTAGCTGCCCCCCCCCCATGCTTGACAAGAATGCAGAGGCAGGCAGAAGAAAGGGACAGATATGTGGTACTGAAGATGAGAAAGCTTCAATTGTGCTATGATTAGAGGCTTTTGACTCAGGAGACTGTATGCAGGCAGAAATGTCATTCCAAGATCCTGTTAAAACTGATCATGAGGAGAAATGTACTCATCTGGGGGACCTAAAAGGGCTCTACTGCAAAACCAAAGTCAGAGGAGTTCATTTGATTGGGGCAGGAGTGACTGAGGTGGTAAACTGCACCTGCATTCTGGGCATTGTTTTTGAAAGCATGGCCTTTGGGATTTCCAGGCATTCTAGAATCATTTTTGAGACAAGGGGGAAAAATGAATGTACTATTTTTGTCTGGAAACTAGAATGCTGGAGCTCAGATGGTACAACTCATAAAGGCTGTGTAAATGCCGTGACATTACAGAGGACAGGTTGGTGAGTTCTATTTGGGACACATTTAGGGTTAAGAGGTCAAATTCCCAGTGTAGAGGTCAAGAAAGCTGCTGTATTTGGAGGGAGACATTTGGGAGTAGGGTCAGACACGGTTAGTAACTGTCAGGGCTGGCAAAGTCTGAAAGAACAAGACCCTCTCACCTTCTGTCAGCTGGGTGTCATAGCTCACCAGTGTGATGCTCCAGTTCTCCGTGAGGTCAGCCATTGCTTTTGTAGACCCACCAAGGACAACAAGGGTACAAACTCTTGGGAACATAGAGCTTGCATATGTCTGAGTTCAGAACTCTCTCTGTGCTCAGACTGACACACTAAACAGCAAAGTTAGGTGAGTTAAAGCCAAGATATTCCCTTCCTCATGGTTTCAGAGGCCAGAAGGTTCGCATGCACTGTGCACAAGTTGGTATCTTGGAGCCTCCCTCCTTGTCTCATAGACAACTACTCCCCACTGTCTGCTTACACATCTCTACTGCCTCTTCCTCTCCAGTACTGCCCTATTCAGATTGTACCGGTCACTCTGCACTAACGTTGGGCTTCATTTTATACATCATGTTTGCTAAGGTCAGGACTGCAGCATACAAATCTGAAGGGGACAGAATTTATCCCCTGAGATTGATACCCAGTGTTTTCAATTCCAAGTTCATTACTATGTCAGTGCTACTATAGAAATATCAAGTCTTATTTACTCAATATAGTGTTCAGTAGGCCTTTCTTAGTTTCCTTGTTTAAATCATCAGTTGTACATTTTCTTCGAGTACTTACCATCGCTTCTACCCCCAACATTATTTCTTTTTCCACAACTGCAATTTTCTTAATATCAAACATATTTTCATTCATTTTACTTGGTGTCTCATTCCCCCATCAATACGTGTAATCTATGAAGATGGGAGATTTTTTTTTCTTTTAATTTACTGATGTATCTTTCACACACTGAGTCTCCCACATTTTAGGTGTTCAATAAATATTTTCTGATTGCAGGTAGGGAGCTGTAGATGTGAAGATGCATAAATAAACCTAACTAAAGCACCAAGGCCTACTCGAGTGCTAGGGCAAGATAAGCATGCACTTAACAGGCCTAACATAGAGTGATGCACATCCTAAAAACGGGGCCTCCATCTGCCTTGTCATATAAATAATCTACAAGAGAGAACAGGCTCAGCACCATCCCAGAATCATGGTGCTTTTGTTCTCTAGATGCTATTTTTCTGCCTCTGATACTTGAGCTTTCCAGGATAGAGCCTCTCAGCCTAGAATTTATGTTGCTGTATCTTTCCAGGGCAACCATCAAGCATGCGGTTACCAAACACAAACTGTCCAGTTGCTAAGATAGCAAGAACTGCTCAAATTCTGGAACCCTGCTCCAGGGCCCAGCTGCAAAAGAAGCCTTGAGAATGGCAACTTTTGGTCATGTGTGGAAGTGTATGTGCCTAAATAATATATTCTACTCCTTATGGGAATTAAGTTAAAATCATATAAAATACTGGAATAATGTCCATCTTCGGGCAACCCATCCTGTAGTATGTTGTGGACTATAAAATATACAGAAAGAAGAAAAGAAGGATAACATACATACAGCAAAAGGAAAAAATAATCAAATAAAGTTGAGTAAGGAGCATGTTAGAACACTTGCTGTTCGCCCAGGAGCAGGGGCCAGAGTTACTGTAGCCTCAGTTCCTATTTCGAAATTATTTCTGCAATAGTTTCCTGTGATTGCCATAACAAAGTGCCACATACGAACTCTATTAAAATAGCAGAAAGTTACCATTTCACTGAATTGGAGGCTGGAAGTCTGAGCTCCAGCTGTTAGTGAAGCCATATTGTCTGTAAACTGTAAGGCAACTTGTTATGCCTCCATCTAGCTTTTGAAGGAAATTGACATTGTTTAATATTCTGCCTTGGTCATGAGAATGTGTATCTTTGTCTTTTGACCTCTATATTCTCAAAAAGGTACCAGTTGTGCTGCAGTAGGTACTAACTTGCTTCCAGATAGACTCATCTTAAGCAATTATTGCTGCAAAGGACCGAACTCCACTTAAGCGCTAAGTTACTAAAGACTTGGATTTCAGCATATCTCTTTTCTTTCTTTCACAGTTAAACCAATAATACATTCCTGGTTTATAGATGGTGGAAAGAATCCTAGAAACAAGTTAATGAATCAAGTGGTTGTCAAGTTCCTTATTTGGTAATGGAACAAGTCCTAATTGCTGAGGATGTGTGGAGATCTTGAGACAGAGAACTAGTGATGAAGAGAAAGGTGAAGTCATAAGAGGTCTGGGATAGTTCTGCTCATTTTCTTTCGGTCACTATGATAAACTCCTGAGATAATTGGCTTTAGAGTCAGAATTTAGCTTGCTTGTGGTTTTAGAGGTTCTGGTCCATACTTGGGTGGCCCATTCCATGAGGTCTCTGCAGATTGTTAGATAGCAGAATGAGAGTGTACAATGGAAAAACAATATTCTCCTGATGGCCAGGAAACAGGAAAACAAAGAGAAGAAGACCTGAGGAGTCTTGCTGTGCTCTTTAAGTGTTTGTCTCACAATGGGATAGAGACTTCTCATATGAGCTCACCCTTTAGACTCTACTACCCCTTACAATGGGCACCAAACCTTTAATGTGTGGACATTTAGAGTGCACACAAGACAATATACTATCTTAGACTATATGGTAAAAATATGACAGGAATGAAGAGGAAAATGACTGCTTCTACAGCTCCAATTGATAAGGAAAACCATTAACAAACTCAAGTCAAACTGTCAAGCATAAAGATTCAGGCTGAGAATATTGAGGGAGGATTTCCTCCTGTTGCTTTCTCCTTTTCTATACAGGTCTTACTTAATGTAATTACATATAATTTTATTCAGCCTAATCCTCTCCTTTGATATATAAAAGAATACACACAAGACAGACCTTATACAGTCCAAAGTCCCTTAGGGGGTTGATAAATGTTTCCTAAATGCTTTCCTATACAACACCCCTGAGCACTAAGACAAAGTGGGAGGCCAGAAACAGCTCCTGGAGTGTATATAAGTTACCAGCTTGGGTGACAGAAAGGAATACCTTCTTATGTCTGTATGCCTCAGCTCGGTGGCCCTTTCAAAGTCTCTTATGGAAAACAGAATTAAATTCATTTGGTTGAGTTCATTTTAATTATCAGACCATCTAAGCCCCAATTCCTTGGCTTTTTCCTTTGTGGGTGGGAGTGTGGCATGCCAAGGAATAAAGTCAGGATATAGTCCTATATCTGTGCTAGTTTGGGCTTAGGTACCCACATGAGCATATTGAATTGAATAAGGTGCCCCCACCACAACTCCCATCCCCATAGTCTCAGGCACTTGAACATTTTGTCCCCAGTTGGTGGCACTGTTTGGGAGGTTGAGAAGTAAGTCACTGGGTTCCAGACTTACATTTATATTATTCTAAGTGCTCCTCCCAACCACTGTTTCCTGATTGCTATTCAACATATGAGACCTCAGATTCCTACTTCTCCCACCATGCCTTCACTCTGCCATCATGGTCTCTAACTCCCTGGAATCATAAGTCCAAATACACTCTTGCTTCTAGTTGCCTTGATCATTATGTTTTTATTCAGAGTAATATGAAGTAACAATAGGGAGGCCTTGTTTCATGAGTGCCCTTCCTTTTCCCACCAACTCTGGTCACTTCACTACTTCTGTGACACTCATAAATGAGGGGGAAATCTACCTTCTTGATCCAGGTGAAAGAAACCTGAAGCAGATTCCTGTGGATGCCTCAAACCTATCCCCTTACATGACCCAGTGGTCAACTCAACTTCCAACCCTCTCCACAAAAATTATGAGGTCACTCAGAGCCCTAAGACAATGTAATCTGTTCTTCCAGAGTGGAGCATGATAGAAAGCATAGGACTTCTAAATTGTTGGCATCCCTCAAAACTCACCAGAGGTTTCTACTACTCCATATTTGGAAATCAAGGGCAAGGCCAGTTCTTTAAATCAGAGGGAAACAAACTTCTTATCTGAATAGAAGAACAAAATAGATCCTTTCATCATTTCTCTCCCACATTTGTTGATTTTGTTACTGGCCCTGACAGTCTTTTAAACTCTTAGGTCCCTTTCTCTATTTCTCTACTATACTAGCTTTTCCATGAAGTAATGGCACTTCCTAGTTTCAGTTGCACAGAAAACATCAGAGGATGAAAGAAAGTAATTGGGAATAAAATTCAAGAGCATGGATGCATTAAATATGAGCAGAAAACATGAATGTCACACTAATAACTAACATCTGAGTGCTATAACTTCCAAGTTGCATCAGTGTGACAAGCCATTTTAAAGGAATCCATTTCCAGGAGGTGGTATTCCCTTTCTGTTCCCAAATCAATTGAGATTGTGTACATAAAACTTGCAGCCCAGTACCTAGCATATTATAAAAGTTAAAAGAAGACCACAGTTCTCACAAAACTGCTATTATTTCCCATGCACTAGGTCAGGCAGTTGTGTTACTTGGAATTCTCCTGAACAGGCCTACACAGGGTGCCTCTGAACTTCTCCTCCTTTCCTATATGAAAGGTGATATACCCTGGATTGTAAAATCTTTTGAAGTCATCCTTTTTTATTTTTGTCAAGGAATATGCCTCCAAGATAACTGAAAATCACAAATACAACCCATACAGAATGCTTGCTTTATCATTAGAGGGAGGAGGAGAAAGGGGAAGGGGGAAGAAGGGAGGGGGAGAGAGAGAGAGAGAAATTGCATTAAAGTCTAACTATAACAAAGTACTTGAAAGAAAATTACAATAATGAACTAAAAATCAACTTTCAATGTTACACAGAGAAAACCTTGGGACAATTCAAACAGGCAACGTTATGTCCCTTCAAACTAGTTGGGAGGTGAAGATGTTTCTTATTTATTTTGTCAATTTCCCTTCCATCTCCTGGCCTGAAGCCACAGAAACATCAAGCCTCTTGGCAGGACAATCAGAATTCTCTTTCTTTGCTCATTATTTTTTTTCCACTGGCGGCAGTCCCATTCCTAGCAGCCTGATAAAAGTTATGCTTCTCCAGTGGCTCCTCACTGCCTCTGAGAAATCTCCAGAGGGGTTTGGGCAGCCTCTATCAAAGGAGACATGTAGGCAAAAGTTCAGCTGGGTTTTGGAAATCAGACTTGGGTGGTTCCTCCCTAATTGTGTATGCATGCTCTCAGGAATCACGCTTCAAAGTTGGGTCTCTTCAAAGATATCATCAGAGTGCTGGAGGGTGTTTGCCAAGGCTGAGGATCCCTGCAGAGATACCACTTCTGAAAGGTCACAGCACTACAAAGCATGTTTCCTTTCAAGATGCCACCCTAGAGAGAGCGTTTTATCACATTAGACTAGCTCCTACCATTAAGGGGAGACTGAGGAAACCTACTTGAAAAAGATGCTCTCTTTTGCATGCCATTTGGGGAAGTCCTCCCTTTCTTTTCTCCCACCAGCTCTCAATCCTACTAATGAGAGGCCAAGAGGCTGTTGATGCTGATTCCTCATTTGATAATCATCTATTCAAAATATCAGCTATCCATTAAAACAGAGGTTCTCAACCTGTGGATTTTGACCCTTTTAAGTGGATTGTCTAATAACCTGTACACATGGGTTGCCTAAGGCCATTGGAAACACAGATATTTACATGATTCATAATGATAGCAAAACTACAGTTATGAAGTAGCAATGAAAATACTTTTGTAGCTGAGGGTCCCCACAACATGAGAAATTGTATTAAAGGGTCGCAGCATTAAGAAGGTTGAGAATCTTGGCGTTAGAATAATTGGAATCCATATTGTTGGAAGAAACAAACAGGAAGTTCTACCCCACACTCCCCTTCACTGCAGATTTGCTTTAGGCTTTTCCATCTGCCCAGGGTCAACTGCAGTCTAGAAATACTTGATGGTAAATTCTAGAAGTAAGTAATCCATAAAATTGTAAATTGTGTCTTCTGAGTGGGCATGTCAGAATCTCTCATGCCTTTGTTTAGCGTATCCGCACTATATACATATATATATATGTATGTATATATATATATCACCCTTCTGTAAAACTCTTTGTAACTGGACTTAGTTCTTAGATTTCTTGTCCAAATTTAACACACAGTGCTGGTGCTCCGGTCATCCTCACTTTATTATGGCCCAAAAGCCTGAACAGTGAGCTATATGGGCTCAAGAGAACTCACCAGTAAGGGAGCTGAAGTTCAAGTAAAACAATATAAGTTCTTGACTTACCAAGAGGAAAAAGTCATCCTCTGCAATCTCAAAGGCCTAGGGTAAAATGTCACACAGCACTGTATAACCCTGTTATACCCAACATTTCAGACATCCTTATTGTGCTCAGCTGACTCAACCATAGACTGGTCTAGAAATAATTCCAATATTGAAGATTCCAATTTTGAAGATGGCTAACAATCTTCAGCCAGCTGTGTTAATTTAACATATAGTCTCCACTTTTCCTGAGAAGTAACAGCTTAATTCTTGATTCACAAAGCCTACTCTCCCATCCAAGTACTAACCAGGCCCGACCCTGCTTAGCTTCCGAGATCAGACGAGATCGGGCGCGTTCAGGGTGGTATGGCCGTAGACATAGGCTCACAAGGCTACCTCTCCCACCTCAGAGGCTCACAAGGCTACCTCTCCCACCTCAGAGGCCAAGCTTTGGGTCCTTAAAGTTGTTAATTTACAACTGAATTGGATACTTCTGGGACAAGTTAATCCTATTCCACCTTTAACTCTTGACCTTGTCTGTTAAGCAGACTGGCTGTCTCCACCCAGGCTCACCTGGATGGAGAGATTACATGTCTGTTAAAGACACTTGCAGACCCCCCTGGCTTCAAAACTTACACAAGTGGATCTCCAAAGAGGGAGCCACATAGAACTCAGATCTATGTGTGTTTGTTTATGAACAAACATGGGTACCAGCGAGACGTGCGAGGCAAAGCACTGCATGGGGAGGTGAATTTCTGCTTCTGAGTCCCCAGGAAGTACACCTAATTGCATAGGGGTTAACGTCGAGAGGCTGTCCTTAAAATAATAAGGGAGCCTATTACCCCTCCTCTGAAAAAGACGTTATACAATATTTAAGAGGAATTACGGTCAATGCTTCCCCTCCTGGTTAAGGCCCGCCTTCTTATGAAGGATATTTATCCACTTGTTTTCTACCTCCTCGTGTTCAAATTAATAAAAAAAGGGAGGACATGTACAGAGCCATATTGGGGCAGTCTTGCACTTGGTCAGAGTTTGACTTTGGTCAAGGTTAACTTCTCCCAGTTAGCCAGGATCCTGCTCCACCTAGGGTGGAGCGCACGTAGTAAAGGTTAAGTTCATTGTTCCTCCAGGTATAGGATTCCTGAATTAAACAGGTGACCCACCCAGCTGCCGGAGCAGTCAAGACGAAGACCTCCAAAAGAAGCTAGACAACTTCCACCGGAACTCAGCCTGGAGTCTGGGGGGAGGGTTTTCCCAAACTGTTAAAAGGTCCGGCGCCATTAAAGTTTACGGCTTTGATCAGTGAACATTGACTTGGCCGTACGTTCTTTTCGCTTCTCTTCCCTATGACCCCCAAAATTCTCTCAACAGGTAACCCGGTTTACATGTGGCTGCGGGCAGCTACATGCAGCATTAGGCTTTTTTTTTTATTCCAATCTGTGCAGGGTCAGTCCTATTCCAGATGACATTAAGCATTCAAGCATTCATCCAGTTAGTCCCTAGTATTTACTCATTTGTTCAAACACTAAAGAAGTATCATTAAGTGTCTTCTGTGTGCCAAACACTACACAAGGCCCTGAGGCCAAACAGCTGGCACTAATTCAACAAAGACAACATCTGAATAGTGCCCACGCTAAGCACTGGTTTTCTCGGACTTGCTTCTTGTTAGTAGTATAATTCACTGCTCCTAACTCCTACAGAGATGATTCTCCCTATGAATTATGTATTCCTGTGTTTTCCCAGCCAGGATCTGTTTTCCTCAATATTCCCTGTGATGACAGTGTTATCAAAACAGCAGCTCTTACTGTGACATAAAAGTAGGCATCCTTAACCGCAGATATAGAAGAGGAGCCTTATTTATTCACTCCTCTAAGCTGTCCCTCACCCAGAGTTTATGTCTGAACAGGGGTAGGGATCCTTGAGTACTTTTATAAACTTTGATTTGCCAGCTAAGAAATAAATCACACTGAGTGGACACAGAGGAGATGAAGCAGGAATTCTCTGTGTGAAGCAAGGAGATCCCTCAGCAGGAGGGAGGTGACTGGGAGAACCACAGGCTTCTAAGAAAATCATCAGTGTGCTCAGGAAGACCAGAAGCAGAACCTGCAGACCAGACTGGCAGCCTGTTGCAAATAATGTGAAACTATTACAGCCTTGCACCTGTTTGGAGTTTTCGGGAGATTTGGTTCAGAGGAAAGAGACAGTTGTTGGCAATTTGCAGAGTAGTTATAATTGCATAGAAATAAATAATGTAGGGGGGGTCTGTGTCCATGTCTGCATTAAAACCCCAATTGGTAGATGTTTAGCTAAACTTTAGAAAAAAGCTCTACTCCAAAGCTGCAGATCGCTTTCCTATAATATGCTGATGATGAGCCTAGCAAATAGAAAAACTCATGCTAGAGATTTCCCAGCACAAAGCAACCCTTCTGAATGTTATCCATGGCTGCTGGAATAATTTATCAACTATTTCCTACTCTTCACGTTTGGAATGAAGTCCAGTGAGATTTCCTGCTCTCCTGCAGTTAAGGAAGACTGTGTGATGACATTAGGTCTCAGTTATAGCAGAAGCAATTCTGGGCACTAATTCCAGAGAGACTCTTCAGAATTTATTTTCTATGAGATAGATGATGTTTCATTTAGTAGCATCCTTGAATGAAAATGAAAGGACAGCAAGCTAGTAATGCTCATGTGTGCAAAACACGGTCTGTAATGTTTTAAGCAGGAGAGATTGGAGGGTTGCATGGTAGCACAGATAACCTGGAGTACCCTTATTGATGAAGCTCTACTTACAATCCTCTATTACATACACAGAGAAAGAAAGAAAGAAAATTTTATTATGGCTGTATCAACATATAATTCTATTTACTGTTTTAAAGTGGTCTTAGGGATTTGTAATTCACATACTATAATATTCACCCATTCCATTTACTTAAAAGATGGAGGGCACAGATGCCTTAATGTATTCCTAGAGGTCAGAGGACAACCTGCAGAAATAGATTCTCTCCTATCTACATGTGGGTCCAATGAATCAGACTATAGTCATCAGACTTAGCATCAAATGATTTTACCCCCTGAGCCATCTGTTCAGCCCAAATCCACCAACTTAAAATGAATGGTTTTTAGTATACTTACAGATAGTGGCAGCCAACCCTATAGTCATATGTGGAATCTGCTCATCAGCATGAAATGGACTGCCACAGGTTTTATCTATTACCACCTAACACCAGACCAGCAATCAGTAACCAATCTACTCATATCGTTATAGAGTCCCATGTTCTTATTGTTTTTTATCCTTTAAATCATAATATGTGGTATTTTTGTGATTGGATGCTTTCAAGATTCATATCTGTTTTTGCACATGTACTGGCTGGTTTTGAGTGTCAACTTGACACAGGCTGGAGTTATCACAGAGAAAGTAGTTTCAGTCGGGGAAGTGCCTCCATGAGATCTAACTGTGAGGCATTTTCTTAATTAGTGATCAGGGGGGGGGCGGGGGGGGAGGGACCCTTGTGAGTGGTACCACCTTTGGGCTGGTAATCTTGGGTTCTATAAGAGAGTAGGCTGAGCAGGCCAGGGAAAGCAAGCCAGTAAGAAACATCCCTCCATGGCCTCTGCATCAGCTCCTGCTTCCTAACCTGCTTGAGTTCCAGTCCTGACTTCCTTTAGTGATGAACAGCAATGCAAAAGTGTAAGCTGAATAAACCCTTTCTTCCCCAACTTACTTCTTGATCATGATCTTGTGCAGGAATAGAAACCCTGACTAAGACAGCACATGTCAATACATTACTTTTGGTTGAATAATGTCTTATTGGTGTATGCCATAATTTACTTATTCGTTGACAGCCTTTTGCAAGTTCACACTTGGACTGTTCATGCTTATATGACTAATAGTGCCATAGATTCACATACAAATTGTTGTCATTTCACTTCTGTAATTAGGAATGAAAATGTCGAGTCAAAGGGCAACTCTTACCTTTGAAAACCACAGTTCATCAGATTGTATTAAATCTGACAGATTGTGTTCAAAAGTGGCTGCACTGTTTGCATCCGCTCCTTTCATAATCCTCTGACAATTTTACAGTTACTAGCAATGTTCTGCATTCCCCATATTTTGACCAATGATTGTTCTGATATAACTTTTATTCTACTATTCTCATAGGTATAATGTGGTATCTCACTGTGGCTTCAATTTCTATATAATTGCTAATGATTCCCAGATTTATTCTTTCTCTTACTCATAATTTATATTTCTTTAATTTATATAAGACCACAGATGGTTTAATAACTAGTCTATTTTTCGATATTAAGTTACAAAGATTCATCACATATTCTGAGAATTAGTCCTTTATTGGTTAAGTGATTCACAAATACATTCTCCCATTCTGTGGGTAGTTTTTCAAGTGTTTGATGGCCTTCTTTGAAACATGAATGCTGTGACTTTTAAACTCATCTAACTATATTTTACTTATCATTTGTTTGTGTCATACTTAAGAATTCTTTGTCAAATTTGAGTCGGAGGATTGACCTTGTCAAGAAACATTTGCCACGCTTTTTTCTGAGTTATATGGGTTTAGCGCTTTCATTTAGGTCTCAGATTCGAAGTCTATTCATTCTTAATCAATTTCTGGCAGTTCTGCAGAGCATGATGGATGTATAATAAGCTTTCTGTACTTAATGTGCAACTGTGAAAGTTTGAGCATAGGTTTATACTCACGAAGACATTACCACCATCAAGACAAGAAACCTTACCATTGCCTTTAAATGATTTCTAATGCACTTTTGAAACCTCTCCCTTCTACATTTCTCTCTGGCAAATGTCTGAGTAGACACTGATGTATATCAATACAAATTGACTTAAAGATTAATCAGTGGTACTAGGTTGTATCTAGATAGGAGTAAGAAATTCTTGGATCCTTCTATAGAGAAATAAGTGAAATAGGTAGTTATAACACTGTATATATTTTTAATAGAAGAAAAGAGTTTATTTTCACAATAAATAAATGTGAATGATTTAAGTAATAGATGCATTTACCCCAAATTAAACATTACATGATATATGCATTTATCAAAGCATTATGTGGTATCCCATAATTCTATACAATTTTAAAATAACTAAAGCTTTTAAGTTAAAATGTAATATAGTTTGAATTTTAGGAAATCTGTGTACATAGATTCATGTAGTATATACTCCATTCTCTCATTTTTATCTTAGACTATAGATACAGCACAAGATCCTCAGTTTGTCAATTTGTAAGTATACAATATATTGGCGATATGAACATTCATTATCTTGTCCAGTCATCATTACCAACTCTCAAAGAACTTGTTCATCTTCTTCAAAGCTTTATAGCCATTAAATGATAATTTCTAATTTCCTCCATTTCCTTAATCTCTAGAACCTTCTATTCTGCTTCCTGACTCTGTGACTAGAGCTTCATATAAGTAGATATATATATAATACTTTCATTTTTTTTGCCTGGTTTGTCTAATTTAGCTTACTTCTTTAAGCTAAATTTTATCAAGTAGGGCATTAAAGGTGGCTCAATTATTAAAACTTTGTTGAGTAAAAGTATCATTTATTCACCTGACATAGTTGTTATCCTGGAGACTTTCTGCCTGTTTGCTAACCTAAGCCTAGACCTGGAAACTTCTAGCTTCCATATAATCTAATCTAAGCCTAGAATGCTTTTGGCCTCTGAGATGTAACTGATGAATGAGTTCATCCTTGTTCTTTCTGAGCTCTGGTGAGCTCTTTCAATTTGACTATTCTGGCTTAAGCTCCAACCCAAGCTAACTGATTCAATCTGGCTTCTCTCTTTGCTCCTCCTGAGTTGTTCTGCTTGGCCTCATATTAATTCCAGCAATCTGTTCTAATCTTCTGGCTCCTTCTCATTCTCTGGATCATTGTGTCTCCCCTATGTGTATCTTGTTCTCTCTTCAACCTGTTTCTGTAAAATAAAACTGCTTTTCTTCCTTCCTTCCTTCCTTCCTTCCTTCCTTCCTTCCTTCCTTCCTTCCTTTCTTTCTTTCTTTCTTTCTTTCTTTTTTCTTTCATTCTTTCTTTCTTCTTTCCTTCCTTCCTTCCTTCCTTCCTTCCTTCCTTCCTTCCTTCCTTCCTTCCTTCCTTCCTTTCTTCCTTTCTGACTGTCTGTATGCACTGCTCTCTCCTAGGTAGCTTCTTTTTTTTTCTCTTTTTGTGAGAATTGGCTACATCCTATTCTGTCAATTTTTTTTTTTTTGATTTGTCCCTTCATCTGCTACTCAGTGAGACATCACTTTTAAACATGGGTACTTCCTTTTACAAACCAGCTTTACCTTCATTGCTTGTGATTAAAGGTATATACTACAGATGTGTCTGTATTCCAGCATGAGGGATTAAAGTTATATGCTAAGGGCTGAGTCACAGACAACTTGAAGCAAGTATTTTCAGTAAATACCACAATCTCAGGGTTTACAGTTGTTCTTGCAACATTGTTGTTCTTGCAAAAGATCCAGGTTCAAATCTCAGTCCCCACATGGTAGGTAGCTCACAACTCTCTGTAACTCCAGTTCCTGATAGCGTCTTCTGACCTCCACACGCACCAGGCACATACACAGAATACAGTCTTGCATGAAGACAAATTACTCAATACATATAAAATAAATCCAATAAAAGATTTATCTAAGTTATAGTTTATATCAAAATTTCATTCTTTAAGGAGACTGTATAACCTCTCTCTCTCTCTCTCTCTCTCTCTCTGTGTGTGTGTGTGTGTGTGTGTGTGTGTGTGTGTGCTTATTAACATCTGATTATTGATGAAATTAGGAATTGCTTTCATGTTTTGGCTAATATGAATAATGACATTGTAAACATAAGTGTAATATCTATTCAAATCCCTTATTTATGTTTAAGAGATATAAACTCAGAAAAAGAAATTCCTTACACTATTGAACCTATACATTGCTTATTCTTTGTTATTATTGAACTGTATTCAACCATATGGATATATAACTTTATTTTATTCATGATCCTCTTCAATTGACTAGTATAGGGAAGGTTGTTGTAAACATTCATCTATAGCATATGCTTTTATTATTTCTTCTGTAATAGAGTAGAATATTGGACTTGTATGCATATTTAGGTTTTCGCATACTTGTAGAGATTTTTTCCTCTTTTTTTTAAAATTCAACATATTCTTTACTTACATTCCAAATGATTTCCCCTTTCATGGATCCCCGCTCCCTGAAAGTCCCCTAAGCCCTCTTCCCTCCCTCTATTCCCCAATCAACCCCTTCCCTCTTCCCTGTCCTGGTCTTCCCCTACACTGGTGCATTGAGTCTTTCCAGGACCCGGGGCCTCTCCTTCCTTCTTCTTGGGCATCATTGATATGTGAATTTATCCTATCCATCTGTTCTTTTTGGAAATTTTATACATATATATATAATAATAATGTGTATATTATATATAATATATATACATGATGTATTTTGATCATATTGACCCACAATGACTTTTTCATATCCCCTTCCTCCACTTTCCAGTCAGTCATCCTGATATTTTCATATTTTCATGTGTCTGTGTGTGTGTGAGTTTGTGTGTGTGTGCAAGTATGTGTCCTATTGAGTTTAATTACAGTTGCTCATTTGCATAAACATTGGTGAGGGTTATTTACTAGACCATAGACAACTTGACAAAATGGTTATACCAACAAAGAAAATGCCCCTCCTCTCAGCTGTAATCATCAGCTGAAGGGAAGAAAAGGGCCTCGTGAGTCTCAGTTGTAACCACAATCCCCTGAAAAAGAAAGTTCTTTGACCAAGGCAATAGCAATGCTAATCTATGGACAGAAGCATAAAACTTTAGAAAACATTTTGACTGGTGTACTGCTCTGGAAAATAAAAGTAGCAACTTCCCATGACCTCTTCAGCCGCAGGCTTTTCACCAGGTTTTCAGAGCCAGGCTTAATTTCCCTTTGTGGAAATGTCATCAAATCTAGGCAGAAAGTGGTTTGTTATATTCTTAACAGTTGTGACCCTATTTATTGCGTTAATCAGCAGGCACATCTTCCCTGACAGTTCACCTGAGTAGCATGTTAATTTCTGTCCACTTGATTATATAAGAGTTTCAAATTTTAGTCTTAAAATGTGTTTACAAGTGTATACTGTGGCCACATTTATGGTGTTATAATCATTAATGGCATTGAATATAGTTTCATCTTTTTATTTGGCATCTATATATTTTTGTTGTTAATGATATGTTCATATTTTCCACCCATTCTAAATGTTTGGGTTCTTTTATCTTGCATTTTTGAAATATTCAAAATTATACAGAAAGTTGGCTGTCAGTATTCTCAGTTTGGGGGTTTGGGGTTACTGCTAATATCAAATAAAAATACTTTATAGAAATGTACCTGTTCTGAGCATGTCATCATTTCCTCATTAACAGAATATAACAATAATTTATGTAGCATTTACATCAGATTGAATTTTATAGGTAATTGAAGGATGATCTAAATCATGCAGATTGCTTGTGTAGCTTGAATATAAATTCTACATTATTTTACTTAAGAGACTGGAATATGCTTGGGAGTTATTGACCTTGAGGTTTCTGAAATCAGTTCCTGAGAGTATAACAAGGGATCGGTGCACATTCTGGACATCATTTATCAGACAGATACTTTGTAAATATTTTCTTTTTATCAATGGATCATCACATCACTATTGTCTTTTGAATACAGATTTTCAATTTTAATTTAGCCCTTCAAGATATTTTCTTTAATGAATTAAACATTTTTAATTTTATTCTGAACTTTAATTTTAAACATTTGTTTATTATGTTTCATATTTACTACTATGTTTCGTACTGACTTCTGCATTCATCTCAAATTCATGTCTGTATATGTCAAAGATGAATATTTGTACAAGGCTAACAAGTATTTCAGCATTTTCTAATGAATAATTCTTTTTCTTCATCTTTTGATGATGAAAAGTAGTTTATTTATATTCCTGGATACATTTCCGAAATCTCCATTCTTTTCCATTAGTCTACTTTTTTAGTTGATTCTCAGACTCCAATGCCTCAAGTATTATAGCTGCTAATTTTGTTTTTTTTCCTCCACCACTGTTTTGTCAATTTTATGTTCATGTTATAATACTTATACATCCTCAAGAATAACTTGTCAATTAAAAAGAAAATTTCACTGTGTTTTCAAATCCTGTGTGTGTGTGATTTTATTTTGAGATAGAGCTTTACTATGTAGCCAAAGCTAACCTGAAATCACTGTGCTATAGTTGGTTTTAACCTACAATTCTTCTGCCTCAACCTTCAGCATGCTGTGTTTCTATCCATGTACCACAAAGGGCTGACTGCAGTTTTAATTTGGGTAAGAATAATATTGGAACATATTACAGGTTTTTTTTTTGGTATAACTGATTTAATGTCTATACCTGCTCATTCAAATGTCTACATCTGTGCAACTTCTATCATTTGAAGTCTTTTCTGACAATTGGGTTATTTTCCTGTGTCCTTTCATGCATGGCGACTGTCTGTCCAAGGCCATAAATTGTGAGTGCTCTCTCATTGTATCCTGGGTACTGTAATCACTCTGTGTACTTCCAAGGCTTTCTTTTGATGTATAGTTTGGTTATTTGGAGCATGTTTGTTTTGGTTTTGTTCATTTGATTTGTCTTTTCAGAGGTTTTAAGCCATGTATATTCATGGCTAGTTATTACTCTAAGGACCTGAGTGTTATACCCAATACCCTGCTTATAATGGCTCTGATAAGTGTGCCTGGAAGACAGAGAGGCTTCTTTCCGGTTCTTACAAGTGACCATTTTCTGGGTTTCTTTAAATTTCCTGACATACATACAAGCATCCACCAGTTCTTACTGAATTTTTATGAGATCCCACACCATTCTCAGCACCACGATCCCTGACTGGATCTCTCCGGTGCTTGACCCTCTGCCCACTCTAACATCAACAGTTTCCCTTTGTTCCATCACAAAGGGAACTGATCTCATCAAGTTAAGACAGCCACCAAGTTCTACTGTATTCTCTACCTTGATTGTAACTTGAAACTTCTTGTCATTTAACAATGTAAAATATAAAGCTTATCTTAGGATTTTGTACCTTTTAAAGACAACTGTCTTCCAATTCTTAATTTTAATTCTTTTGAAAATCATGGGTTCATAAAATGTATCCAGTTTTTCTACATACATGTTGCACTGGAAAACAATAAATCTAATACCTGTTACTTCGCAGTAGCTACAAATCCTTCTCCTAAGCTACTGGTACTTCGGTTAACTACAACATTCATTGATTTGTGTTGTGGTCCTAAATAGAAAGATTTGTTCAAATTACTCCACGTGTTCTTTCAACACAGGAAATGACAGAGCAATCATTCACCGAGAGACCCAAATATTTTCACTATTTAATCTGCATAAAAAAAGAAACACATGTTGATAAAAAAAAAAAACCCAAAATTGTTATCTTTGTCCTGCCTAGTTTTCTTCTTAATGGAAATGTATTCTTCCTCTCTCTTGGATGCGTGAGTTCACGGATTGCCTCCAGAGTCCTCCTAACAGGCTACCATCCTGGAAATTTTATAAGCAAGTGTGTTGACAGAAAGCCCTACCCTACACCACCCAGATGGTAGTGTGAGTTTGAGGGCCATTGAATGCCGGGATTTTCTCCAATTCATCACAATTAAGCACCTGTGCTAAATAAGCTGCACGGCTCTACTGTGGATTTAAAGCCATGAAATGGTAACCATCAAATTCTCCTTTCCATTTAATGGGATAAATGGCAGGAAGGCTCTCCAGATGTTGCTTAGTGATAAAATATGAAATGCCTTCTCTGGAGGCTCTACGGACTCTGGTGAACCCTCCTGCTTGTGTCCTCCATGTTTTGTCTATGTCAGGGCTGTCACTCTCTTTAAACTCTGAAATGTTACTATAACTTATCATATTCTCACCTTCATTCTTTAGCAAGGCCACAACACATTGTCCTGGAGACGGCTGAATATTGACACTAGAATTAAGAATATGGGCCTGGATATCATACAGACCCAACTTCAAAGCCCAGCTCTGTGTTTTCCCATCTGTGTAACCATGGGCATGTTGTTTAAGCATTGTGGCCCTCACTTGCAGCCCATGCCCTATTCACAGAAAACATAATGCAATGTTTTTGTGGAGATGAGATACAATAATAAATGTGAAAGAAATACAATACTCAATGTTCAGTGAAGAGGATAGTCTAATACTCGATAAATATGCAACAATGGCATTAAATCAAGCCTCGTTTTAGCACTCTTAATAATCATTTTTACCATGATGGTTATTTACAGTCTGTTGAGCCAGTTGCTTTCAAGTATCTGATAACCTTCCTGTGCAGCTGTCCTCAGACAAATACATCAAATTCATGATCTACTGGCTAGCTGCAAATTTTATTTTAAACATTAGCATCAACATTAATGGGGGAAATTATTCTCACAAATCCAGTTTTTCAATTGAAATTCATATTTCTGACTTTCTAAATATTTGAGCTCTCTTTGATCAGTGATCGTCAAATTTCATGTTACAATAACTGGGGACTGAGAACCAATTGTAGGGGGGGTTGTATCAGAGACTCAGCAGGAGTTCATTTGTCTACTGTATTAGTTACTTTCCTTGTCTCCAGGAAAATATGCCCAACAGAAGGAACAAGGAAGAAATGTTTCGTTTGAGCCATGGTTTCAGAGTATACATTCCATCATGGTGAGTACAGTATGACAGCTGGAAAGGCTTTGTCTGTGGTGACAGAAGTATATCATATGATTTGTTAGCATTTCAATAGATACAATAAGAGAGGTCCAGTCAGGTCTAGAAGTAGATATCAACTTCAAAGCATCCAACCTCTGCTAACTGGGCCTTAGTTCCAAAGATGCAATTTCCCAAAACTTTCCCAGTTGATGACCACTTACACAAACACATAAGTCTCTAGGTGATATTTCATGTTAAAACTGTATGAGTTCCCCATACTAAATTGTATCATCTAATGCTGTAAATTTTAATTTTTCTAAAATGTTCCCCCATTTTATTTCTGAGCCTGTTCTCTAATTGAGATGCAGTAGTATGGATTGAGCAATCAGAATAGAACCTATAGAATAAAAAGAAAATTCTGGAAATTTTTTATGCCCATGGAAGTATAAAAGTATCTGGAGGCAGAAGAAGTAAGCAGGCAGCTTCAGAGTTTTTAGTAAGGACTCTGGATCTCCACCCGAAATAAGTTATTCTTTTTATTTATCTGGCATAAAATCTCCTAGGGACTTTCTCTGCTGTTGAACTATAAAGTATAGACAGACACTAAATATCTCTTTTCATTTGGCATCGTGGCATGAGTCAGTGGGAGAGCAGTGTGGTTTTGGGGGTAGCAGCATTAGGTAGAGAAGCAGGTACTTTTACTAATCATTTTACTTTCTTTAGAGTAACACAAGTGGATGTGATGGTTCCAACTGTAGATAAACTTGTCCAAAGTCAAGCCATGCACTGAGCAATCTGAAGTTAAAAGGAGAATCTAGAAAAGAAGTTCTCTCAGATTTAAACCGTGTTGGGGGAATATATTGGTTCAGATTTTGGAAATTTTCAAAGTTTAGATTTAAATGAAATTTATACAATAAAATTCTGAAGTCTAAAGGTTTCAAGTCTTGGGTCTTTGGATTAAGAGCTACATAACGTATGCCATGTTAGGAGCCAGAAAATCACAATCACATACCATAATAACATCAAAAGAATGTCTCAGATACTCCATTGCTCCTCAGCATCTGTTACATCTCCCTGTAGACATCTCTACACCAAAATATTCTGTAATATAAAGTCTTCATTGTATCTATTCATTCTGTCTTTGTCCTTGAGATTTGTCATAGTTTAGTATTATATATTACTGTATTTTATTAGCTTGATTGAGACCATCTACATTCCATACATTTTTTTCATACAAATTTTGGAATGTACTCAGAAAGTTGTACCTCCATCATCACAGTCAGTTGTGGGTGTGGCATCTACTTACTCTACACTGGCTCAGCCACCTCTCCTGGCCTTAGAGAGAAAACCTCCCACAAAAAGAAGTTTCATTCAGAAGGCCAAGTGTTAAGAAGAATAAAACCTTCTGCCTTGACTTAAGGCACACTAGGTGCCATAGTATTCAGAAAGATGTATGGAAGATGTACAACTCCAATAGGTTTTATTAGAAATTTCTAGATTGTAATTGTGAATAGGAAAAAGTGATGCCTCATGAAAATGTTCATTTTTAAGGTGATTGAAAATTTAAATACATAATCTGATCTTGTTTTCCTAGAAGAGAAAAGTCAGTTGACAACTTAGAAATAATAAGTTAGGGTTAGTTCATGTAAAACCCAGGATGTTTTGAGAGGTATTTGAGTGACAAGCTATAATTGACTTTTATGGAACAACAATGAAAGTGATAATTAAACTATAGAATAATGTTAGGCAGGTGTTACTCTATATGACAGCCACAGAATTATATGCGTTAGAGGTTGTATATAGCTTCTTCAATGGCTCAAAACTCAGTGATCCTGACATCATCTCTATCTTACAGGCAAATGAAACTCAAAGGGAAGTTACTTGTCAAATGTCAAAGAGTAAGACAATCCTACTTGTAACCAATTATTAAGAATAACAGTTGATAGGAAAAATAATTTCTTCTAAACTGTTAACAGTAAATATAAAGGGTGGGGCCATGGTGGTTTCCTTTTATTTGTGGTTTAACTTCCTACAGTAGAACTGTACAGTTTTTTAATTCTTGATTAAAATATTGTATCATTTACCCTACTCCCTCTTTCAACTTTATGACTTCTTTTTCTATAAAAATTATCATTTTACATACGCATAATATACATATGATTGCATGTGTGAATACAACCTTTTGGGTCCATTTTGTGTTATGTGTGTATGTATTTCTAGGACTATTCACTTGCTGTTGGATGATGAATTAGAGGTTCCTCCATATTAAAGACTATTTCTCTCTCTCTTTCTACACAAGTCATTAATTGCCTGTACCTCTTCATCAGGAGTAGCTGAGTCTCTGTGGGCTTTCTCCTATCTATACTGGGATATCAGCTGGTATTGAATTGTGCAGGTCTTGTTTAGGCAGCCATAGTCTTGAGATTTCATGGGTGTAGCTTCCCTGTCAGATCTAGAAGACACATTTTCCCAGCAACTTCCTTGTCCTTGGGATTCTTACAGCTATTTTTTTTATATTTGAACATCATGTTTATATTTATATGTTAAAAAAACAACAAAAACTGAACAAGGCATCATTCAGTCAAAAAATGGGCTAATGAAATGAACAGGCAGTTTTGAAATGAAATACAAATGACCAATAAACATAAAATAATGTTCAACCTCTCTAGACATTAAAGACATGGAAATCAAACTATTCCCTCCACAAACCCCCTATCTCATCCCCCTCCACCTCCTTCTATGAGGGCATTCCCCGACCTACTCACTCACTCCCATCTCCCTACTCTGGCATTGAGTCTCTACAGGACCAAGGGCTTCCCCTCTGATTGATGTCAGATAAGGTAATCCTCTGCTACATGTGCAGCTGGAGTCATCAGTCTCTCTCCATGTGTACTCTTTGGTTGGTGGTTTAGTCCCTGTGATTTTGGGGGTCTAGAGGGTTGATATTGTTGTTCTTCCTATGGGGATGTAAATCCCTTCAGCTCCTTCAGTCCTTCCCCTAAATCCTCCATTGGGGTCCCCCTGCCCAGTCCAATGGTTGGCTGCAAACATCTGTATCTGTATTGTTCAGGGGACAATGACCTAGGGACATTTTTACCAGGCTCCTGTCAGCAAGTGCTTATTGACATCAGCAATAGTGTCTGGGTTTGGTGTCTATAGATGGGATGGATTTCCAGGTTGTGCAGTCTTTTCTTCAGTCTCCACTCTACTCTTTGTCCCTATATTTCTAAAAGCTACAACAACCCAGATGTCCCTCAACAGAGGAATGGGTACAAAAAAATGTGGTACATTAACACAATGGAGTACTACTCAGCTATTAAAAACAATGACTTCATGAAAATCAGAGGCAAATGGTTTGAACTAGAAAATATCATCCTGAGTGAGGTAACCTACCAAGTCACAAAAGAACACATGTGGCATGTACTCACTGATAAGTGGATAGTAGTCCAAAAGTTCGGAACACCTACGATACAACTCACAAACCATATGAAGCTCAAGAAAAAGGAAGACCAAAGTATAGATCTTCAGTCCAGCTTAGACGGGGGGAACAAAATAAACATGGGAGGTGAAGGAAGGGCGGAACCTTGGGAGGAAGGGGAAAGAAATGGGGGTAGGATCAGGTGTAGGAGGAGACAGGGGGAAAATACAGAGGATCAGGAAATTGAGCAGAGAGATGTGTAACAGTGGGGAATGGGGAACTGGGGGTAACCACTAGAAAGTCACAGATGCCAAGAAAGCAAGAGGCTCCCAGGATGCACCAGGGATAATATTAGCTGAAATGTCCAACAAAGGGAACAGAGAGCTTGTCTCGACCATATCTAGAGGTAAGACATGGCCCCTAGTTGAGGCATGGGGCTGCCCACCCATCTCAAAATATTAATCCAGAGTTGCTCCTGTCTAAAGAAAGAGGTATCATTAAGAAAACAAATAAATCCTGCTAAAATGTGGACAAAAAAATACCCCTAATCCATCTCTGGTGGGAATGTAAACTAGCTCAGCCACAGTGGAGGTCAGTGCCCCCTCTTCCTCAGTGCTCCCTAAGCCTTAGTATGGAGGTTGTGTGTGATGGGCGTGTCAAGTGAGGTTGAATAGCTTACTTATTCTCTGCATTTTTACTTGATGTAAACTGCACAGGTCCTATCTGCTACAAAAAGAATTCAAAACTGCTTCTTTGATGAGGCATGAAAGCTATACTTTTCTGTAGGTATAAGTGTTTAGAATGCAGTTCTCAATGTTCAACTCCAGGAGCATTTTGATTAAATTATTCTTGAATGTTTTATCCTTTTTTCATATTGTTATATCAGAATTGTTTGCTTAATTTTCTCTTCAGAATGTTCATTGCTAGTGTATAGAAATACAACCCAATTTTGCTTTTTCATTCTGTACCTGGAAGCTGAATTCATTTACTTTTAAATGAAGACTCTTTAGTATTTGTTCCCTATATGAAATCCTGCCAACTTTGAGTAGATAGTTTCATTCTTTCCTCATAACTTGGATACTAGACTGTCCAGTGAAAAGGTAACTAATAATGACAGTATAGACTTTGTTTTCTTAGTTCTGAACCCAGAGAGAAAGTTTTCAACCTTTCAGATTTTTCATTTTCTTTCTTCTTTTGGGTTGAAGGAAGGGGCTTTATTGGTTGGTTGGTTGTATGGTTGGTTGGTTGGTTGTATGGTTGGTTGGTTGGTTGTATGGTTGGTTGGTTGGTTGGCTGGTTGGTTGGTTGGTTGGTTGTATGGTTGGTTGGTTGGTTGGCTGGTTGGTTGGTTAGTTGGTTGGTTTAGAGCCAGGGTCTAACTTTGTAGCCCCAACTATTCTGGAATTTACTGTGTTGTTCAAGTTGGCCCTGGACTTTCAAGAAGACACAGATTTCAGGCATGTGTCACACGTGTCTAGCTTAATCATTTCCTACCAAAAGAGTACATTAATTCTAGACCTATAAAACATGTATGTTTCCACACATATAATAAAATTAGGTAAAACCACTGAAGTTCTTAAAATAATAAAAGCCTACCATTTTTCTTCTTAAGTAATAATAGACACCAACAGATCAGTATTGAAAGCTACCAGTCATACAGAAAGACACCTGAGACTATAAAGAGTTATTGGATACATCTTTCCTATAAGGAAAAGAAAAGCTAAATATTGACCAGGATAAGAGAAACTTTTGACCCTTGAATACTTGCAATTGCATAGCCACATCTATACATAATAACAAAGAAGCCTTCTAATTGCAGTTAATGGCAAAAAGTTCAATATTCAGAAATCTAGAACCAATAATATAGTTGCTAGTGACTGCCAAAAATAGTAATCAAATTTTGAATAGTTGAAGTCCCTATAACTGAGAGAACCCATTCTTTAGGAAACAGAAGCAAGGCAGGGGAAGATGAACATAGTGAGCCTGTCTGACCTATTTCAGTGATGGTCAATACCTCATTACACTGTCAGTTGTGGACTCTGTATTTATAGATTCTACCTAAAACAGTCTCCATAAATAATATCTGTGACCATGATTTTCTATTAATTATTACAACCTTGTGAGAGATACAATTTGACTTCAGGTGATAAAGATGGAAATTGATCAGGAATGTTAAATATTTTTCTCTAGTTTTATAGTGGGTAGATGTGAGAAATATGCTTTGAATCTAGAATTTGGATTAAATTTAATGATTTTGATAGATGATATACAGGAGTATTTTATATTTATTCAAATTTTAAATTATATATATGTATGACTCAAGTACTTGCAAAAGCCAGAAGAGGGCATCTGAACCCCTGGATCTGGAGTTACAGATAGTTGTAAGATGCCCTATATGACTGATGGCCCTGACCTCAGGACCTCGAAAGAACAGTATATATTCTAAACTCTCTGGCACCCAAAGGAGTGTGTTTTTGCAGATAATATTATTCAGTCTGTATGAACAGGATAAGTAAGGCCTTGCTACAGGAACAAATAGCTCCTGAATTTCACAAGCATAAAACTACTTTCTCTATTTTACTACATAACCCAGGGCAATGGACTATCTCACATTATCAATATCAATATCAGCAATACCCATGGCCATCTCCTTTCCTCTACATATATCTGCTGTGCTTCAAATTAATACTTCTAGTGCAAGCAATTGAAATATTTATCAAGCATCAAAGAATGCAATTTATAAACCAACATCTGTGTATTTCACTGATAGTAGAGAATAAAAAAATGTGAAAGCACTGCATGCTCCTTAAAAGAAAGTATCATATCAAATTTCAGCTATTACCATAACAGCACTTCCTGTCACTTCAAATTGTCTAGTTTCAGTAGAAAGCATCCAAATCAAGACTGAAAATAAGCCTTGACCACAAGAAATTTTCCAGGAGAGTTTTTATTAAAGTTTTTATTAAAGGGCAGAAGTTCAGCTTAATCTTCAACAGGATGAAGGGTTGCAACCGATTACAATGTCGAAAAGATATTGAATTTGTTTTGGACACGTGGGGAAGGTAAACCTGGGCTTTCTAGGAACCACGGAAAGGAGAGAATTAAAACCACACTATCTCGTTGTCATACTGTGTGCATAATGACCCAGCATGTTCTTGACCCATCACAGAGATAAACTGGTGGATTTTCCCTTCTGCCAGGACTGGTAATGTGCAATGCATTTAACAACTACATTTGCATATAGAAAGTATCATTGACCTTTGAATTTCAAAGGACAAAGATTTAAAAGGACATTCATTCCAAAAGCCATTTAATTTGTGCCCCAGTGCTCTTTTTGTCTACAGCCATGAAGAAGCCAACACGCTGCCACTTCACAATGAGAAAATGACAGGAAGCATCTTTCTATGTGGGAGATTTACCATGTGGTTCTGAAGCTATGGGAACAAACTCCCATTTCTCTTACTCAGAGCCATTTGTGTTGTCGCTGTAATTGCAAGTGTTAAAACTGAATATAACCATAATGAGATGGTTCTTTAAGATAACAGAATCGTATAAGCATGCCTTTTCCCCATTAGAACACAAATTCAGGTAGAGTATAATATGTCAGAGCATCCATCCTCTTCTGCTACCTTTCCTATTCAATGCTGCAGTTCTACAAAGAAGAAATGAAAGAAAAAATCCTGTGTTTCTTTCTTTCTTTCTTTCTTTCTTTCTTTCTTTCTTTCTTTCTTTCTTTCTTTCTTTCTGCCTGTCTGTCTGTCTCTAGCTTCTTATGCATCAACTATCCAAGTTGATCTTAAACTTGAATAACTGCATTTTTTAGTTCATTTCTTCATTTTTCTGTCATTATGTATATATGATAGCTGCTGGCAGGAAAATCCTTATGACATCTTCATTACTGAAATGTCAGTGTAAACATGGCCATGTGTCCCTGGCCCCTGGGACCTGCCAGTGGGTCAATAGTGAGAAGGCACACTTAAGAAATGAACAAATATATGAAAGTTGCAATTTAGCAAGCATAAATGCTGTAAATTAGGAGAAAGGTCAGTGTGAGATGATATGTCAGTTGGGAAGCAATGGGTAAAGTTACTATAAACTTGGAAGCTACCCTGAAAATGTGACATGATGCTCAAAGAATTTCCAAGAGACCATTGAGAATCAAACTACAGGCAAACTATTGAGGAAACCAAGCGAAAGAAGTAGTACAAGATTTGTGTATGAAATTAAAATAACCTAATTAGTATCTACTTCTTTCTGTTTTGCCTTCCCTGTGTAATACAGAGGTGATGTTGCTGGCTAGAAAAGGTAATGTTGCGCAGGCTCTGAATTCTGAGAGACTGGGGCTGAATCTGAGTGTTGTTCTTGCCTTCTCTGTGAGCCTATGTCCTCAATGATCAGAATGGGGCTGCTTTAGCAAACATTTCATCAAGAAACTGTGGCATCCTCAGTTCGGGGAATTTGAGGAGGTTCTTTTACAAAGGTCATAGTCAGACATGTATGAGTAGGGTATAGATGAGTCATGAGGATGGGTATGAGAACTGAGGTAAGTCATAGGGGAGCTGTCACCACAAAAAAGGATGAAGTAAGATTCAATAAGAAAAGACAAAGCACTCACATCTAGGCTGGACAAGGCAATCCAATTGGAGAAAAAGAATGCCAAAAGCAGGCAAGAGTCAGAGACATACCCACTCACAGTTAGGAGTTCCAAAAACACACTAAAATATATGCTGGCCACATGCCTTCCTCCTCCATCTCTGTGAGCCTGTGTGAACCCTTCTTAGCTGATTTAGTGGGCCATGTTCTCCTGGTGTCCTCCATCCCATCTGACTCCCCCTTTTTCCATAGGGTTCCCTGATTCCTGAGTGGGGACCCAAAGGATACCTCTAATTTAGACTCTTTCTCTGCATAATGTCTGACTGTGGGTCTCTTTCCTCTCTTGGAAGCCTGCTCTTTTCTGAAGAAGAAACTAAGGAAGAGTAGATTTGGAGAAGAAAGAAGAAGAGGGAGAGCACTGAAGAATTGAGGAAGGGAAAACTATGGTCAAGATGTATTGTATGAGAGAAATTTTTAATCTTAATATAAATAAATAAATAAATAAATAAATAAATAAATAAAACTAGCTTCATCTCTAAACGCCAATATATACAATAATAAAGTGCCACTATACCTGAAAGGCAGAATTCTTACTGTTCTATATTGAACTGGTGTTTTCCTTCTCTATAGATGAACAATATGAATAATATGAAAGCAGTGCTAAGAGGAAAACTAATAGCTCTGAGTGCCTCCAAAAAGAAAATAGAGAGAGCATACACTAGCAACTTAATGACACACCTGAAAGCCCTCGAGCAAAAAGAAGCAAATTCACCCAGGAGGAGTAGAAGGCAGGAAATCATCAAACTCAGGGCTGAAATCAATCAAGTAGAAACTAAGAGAACCATACAAAGAATCAACAAAACCAGGAGCTGGTTCTTTGAGAAAATCAACAAGGTAGATAAACCCTTAGCCAGACTAACCAAGGGGCACAGAGACAGTATCCAGATTAACAAAATTAGAAATGAAAAGGGAGATATAACAACAGAAACTGAGGACATTCAAAAAATCATCAGATCCTTCTACAAAAGCCTATACTCAACACAACTGGAGAATCTGGAAGAAATGGGTAGTTTCCTGGACAGATAGCAAACACCAAAATTAAATCAGGATCAAATAGATCATCTAAACAGTTCCATAACCCCTAAAGAAATAAAAGGGGTCATAGAACTTCTCCCAACCAAAAAAATCACGGGACCAGATGGTTTTAGTGCAGAATTCTATCAGACCTTCAAAGAAGACCTAACACCAATACTCTTCAAACTATTCCAAAATAGAAACAGAAGGAACACTACCCAACTCATTTTATGAAGCCACAATTACACTGATACCAAAACCACACAAAGACCCAACAAAGAAAGAGAACTTCAGGCCAATTTCCCTTATGAATATCGATGCAAAATACTCAATAAAATTCTTGCCCACCGAATCCAAGAACACATCAACACGATCATCCACCATGATCAAATAGGCTTCATCCCAGGGATGCAGGGATGGTTCAATATAAGGAAATCGATCAATGCAATCCACTACATAAACAAACTCAAAGAAAAAAAAAACCACACGGTCATTTCATTAGATGCTGAAAAAGCATTTGACAAAATTCAGCATCCTTTCATACTCAAAGTCTTAGAAAGAACAGGAATTCAAACATAGTTAAAGCAATATACAGCAAACTGTTAGCCAACATAAAACTAAATGGAGAGAAATTTGAAGCAATCCCACTAAAATTAGGGACTAGACAAGGCTGTCCTCTCTCTCCATATCTTTTCAATATAGTACTTGAAGTTCTCACTAGAGCAATTAGACAACATAAGGAAGTCAAAGGGATACAAATTGGAAAGGAAGAAATCAAATTATCACTATTTGCAGATGATATGATAGTATACTTAAGTGACCTGAAAACCTCCACCAGAGAACTCCTACAGCTCATTAACAACTTCAGCAAAGTGGCAGGTTATAAAATCAACTCAAGCAAATCAGTAGCCTTCCTATACTCAAAGGATAAACAGGCTGAGAAAGAAATTAGGGAAATGACACCTTTCACAATAGCCACAAACAATATAAAGTATCTTAGTGTGACTCTAACCAAACAAATAAAAGATCTGTATGAGAAGAACTTTAGGTCTCTGAAGAAGGAAATCGAAGAAGACCTCAGAAAATGGAAAAATCTTCCATGCTCGTGGATTGGCAGGATTAATACAGTTAAAATGGCCATCTTGCCAAAAGCAATATACAGATTCAATGCAATCCCCATCAAAATCCCAACTCAGTTCTTCTTAGAGTTAGAAAAAGCAATTCCCAAATTCATCTGGAATAACAAAAAACCCAGAATAGCTAAAACTATTCTCAACAGTAAAAGAGCTTCTGGGGGAATCAATATCCCAGACCTCAAGCTATACTACAGTGCAATAGTGTTAAAAACTGCATGGTATTGGCACAGTGTCAGGAAAGTGGACCAATGGAATAGAATTGAAGACCCAGAAATGAATCCACACACCTATGGTCCCTTGATCTTCGACAAAGGAGTGGAAAACATCCAGTAGAAAAAAGATAGCCTTTTCAACAAATGGCACTGGTTCAACTGGAAGTCAGCATGCAGAAGAATGTGAATTGATCTATTCTTATCTCCTTGTACTAAGCTCAACTCCAAATGGATCAAGGACCTCCACATAAACCAGACACACTGAAACTAATAGAAAAGAAACTGGGGGAAACCCTTGAGGACATGGGCACAGGGGAAAAGTTCCTGAACAGAACACCAATAGCTTATGCTCTAAGATCAAGAATTGGCAAATGGGACCTCATAAAATTATGAAATTTCTGTAAGGGAAAGGACGCTGTCAAAAGGACAAAATGGCAACCAACAAACTGGGAAAAGATCTTCACCAACCCTATATCCGATAGAGGGCTAATATCCAATATATACAAAGAACTCAAGAAGATAGACCCCAGGGAACCAAATAACCCTATTAAAAATGGGTTGCAGATCTAAACAAAGAATTTTTACCTAAAGAAATTGGGATGGCTGAGAAGCACCTTAAGAAATGCTCAATATCATTAGTCATTAGGGAAATGCAAATCAAAACAACCCTGAGATTTCACCTCACACCAGTTAGAATGGCTAAGGTTAAAAACTCAGGAGACAGCAGGTGTTGGCAAGGATGTGGAGAAAGAGGAACACTCCTCCACTGCTGGTGGGATTGCAAGATGGTACAACTACTTTGGAAATCAGTCTGTTGGTTCCTCAGAAAACTGAACATGACAGTTCTAGAGGACCCTGCTATACCACTCCTGGGCATATACCCAGAGGATTCCCTGGCATGCAATAAGGACACATGCTACACTATGTCCATAGCAGCCTTTTTTTTCATAGCAGCCTTATTTATAATAGCCAGAAACTGGAAAGGACCCAGATGTCCCTCAATGGAGGAATGGATACAGAAAATGCGGTATATTTACACAATGGAATACTACTCAGCAATTAAAAACAATGAATTTATGAAATTTGTAAGCAAATGGTTGGAATTGGAAAATATCATCCTAAGTGAGGCAACCCAATCACAAAAGAATATACATGGAATGCAATCACTGATAATTGGATATTAACAAGCCCAGAAGCTCTGAATACCCAAGACACAAGTAACATATCAAATGACTCCCATGAAGAAGTAAGGAGAGGGCTCTGATCCTGGAAAGGCCTGATCAAGGGTTGTAGGGGAGTACCAGGACAGAGAAAAAGGAGGGAGGTGATTGGAGAATGGGTGGAGAGAAGGCTTATGGGACATATGGGGAGGGGGGAACTGGGAAAGGGGAAAGCGTTTGGAATGTACACAAAGATTTTAGAAAAAAAATGGTGGGAAAAAAGTAAAAAAAAAAAGATGTATGGGAGAAAATTTTAATTTTAATATAAATAAATAAATAAATAAATAAATAAATAAATAAATAAAACTAGTTTCATCTCTAAACCCCAATATATACAATAATAAGGTGCCACTATACCCGAAAGACAGAATTCTTACTGTTCTATATTGAACTGGTGTTTTCCTTCTCTATAGATGAACAATATTTTATGCAACACAGTACGCATACAGTTAAGTGTCAGGTACATAGATCGTAGCAACAGTTCAGCATATGAAATTCCAGTGAAGATACACCTCCTGCATTGGTTTAACCCTCCCTTTAAAATGATGCGCATGGGACCATCTTCATAACAAATGTATACCTTAGCCACATATTCTGTCCTTGTTTTTTTTTCTGCTCTTCTCAGAAGCTCAACCATTCTATATTAAACTCAAAGACTGGCTCCATCACACAACTTCTGCATTGTCTGGAATATTTATCCCATCCCTTTCCTTTCTATAAACCATCCCACTATATCTATCAGTTATATACTTACCTACAAGTTTCTGTTCTTCTACTTGACTGCATGTTAAATGATCCAAATTATATTTCAGTACATAGTCCAAAATAGTTACCATAAATTTACATGGCTTCAAAGTTACTTATTGTTTTAAGTAAAAAGTCTTTAAAAATAAATACGTCCCCTACTTTCTAGGTCAGGAATTCTAGATATGTTTTTAAAAGTTGTGAGGTCAGGAATTCTAGATATGTTTTTAAAAGTTGCAAAGTAAAAATCAAGTGTCACAATGGGATGGTAAATTATGTTTAAGAACAACTTCTGAAAGCTGTAAAAGTAAATTAAACTGAGTCCCCTTATACACTGATATGCAATGTTGAAATGGGACTCATCTTTCTGAAATAAATGTCATTATATGTATCAGAGCCATATATACATATATGTATATACATGTATATATGTGTGTCTGTATGTATGTACATATGTATATAAGTATACTTGTGTCTATATGTATATATATATATACATATGTATAGAAAAAGAGAAATATGTGTTTATTGCATTTATATTGTACATATATGTATATATGCAACAAATATCACTAAAACATTCATTACAAAGGAGATCATTAAATATAGAAAGCATACTGTTGTTTGCAACAGAAGCAGTCCACATGCCCATCAGTGGTTGAGTCACTAAGTAGGGTTTCCTTAATTGTCAACATTTCTCTCAGACTGCTATCCTCCCAGCTGTATGTCAAGAATTGCATAAACACTGTTGAAAAATAAAAACGATAACAAGATGGGCCCCTGTGCTGACTAAAATCATTCCTGGAGAATAATTCATAGCATGAGCCTTGCTAACACGCATAATGTTAAGAGAATAAAAGTAAGATGAATTCCCTAGATAACTGTTATCTGATTGAGTATATTTCTTTCCTTTTAAAATATGCATGTGTGGGGGAAAAAGAAAAATAAATACTTTAAGAAAAACTGCCATTTACAAGCTATTTTCTGGCTTAACTTCTGCCTTGTAATATGCCTTATCTTTTGGAAACAAACATATACTAACTTGTGGAGAAGAGATGTTGCAAAATGAATGTAGAGAGCTGGATGGCTAGGCCAGTTGGAGCCTTTCCTATCAAGGTTCCTATCATCTCAGAAAGATCTTCCTACCAGGATGGCAGCCTTCACTGAGGCAACTGAGGCACTTCCAATCCCATCTTGAGTCTCACTTGGCCCTCTAATTTTCATAAAACCACAGTATTTGTACTTTATGTATATATTTGTAGATATAAATTCATGAACATATATTTCAACAAAAACTCACTAAATATAGATATAAATGGTTTATAGGGGTGACTGGAAAGATGACTCAGTGATTAAGCACACTAGCTGCTCTTGTAGAGGACCCAAGTCCAATTCTTAGCAACCAGGTACATAGTAGCTTACAGCTGCCTGCAACTACATTTCCAGATCTGATGTCCTCTTCTGAAAGACCAGACATTTTCATGGCAAGCAGACATACTTGCAGGGAAACCATTCATACAATAATATTAAATTAAGAGATATATTTTTTTAAAGCTGTAAATGGTATTATGGAAAATTCAAGACATGCCACCCAGCTCAATGCTCGTCTGGTTACAGATAACCATGTCCATGGTTTTAGGAACAATTTTAAAGGAAAAACTTTTTATCACTTGTTGGTTTGTCGTGTATTGACCATTGCTGGAATAGACAATAGTGTAGACAGTTCCTCTGGTGCAAATTCCAAGGTTTTTCAAAGCCTGAAAGACATGGAAGAATAAGTGACTCATAAGGAAGATCAGAGAGCTCTACAATGTAAGTGCAGGAGTATCCAAGTTAGCTTGGATTTCAATATAGTAGAATAAATTAGGAAGTGTGAAATTTGAAGCTCATGGGAGTAATATCAAACTGTGCACACAGATCTATATGACACACAACACTTGTCCTTTTTCTGTAGAGCATGGCAAATATTTAAGGATTTTCAAAACAAGAATATATAGTTAAATATCATGTGTATCCTACCAAAACATTTAGAATACAAGCTGGTGACATGGGCCAGTTCCAAGGACCTTGTATAAGGCTCATCATTTACACGTAAGAAAAAGTTATAATATAAATTAATTCGGTCTTCCTGCTACCATTTGTACCAGGGAGGCAGGAGACTCCACAGCCTTCTGTGCACAGCACACCAAGAGAGAGTGATCTCCCAGTAGCACTTTCACTTCTGAGCAGAGGTTAGATCTCCACCTTCTCTCTGGAGGGGACCAGCTAGGAGCACACAGGGCCTAAGATCAGTGGAGCAGCTGGGACAAAAGTCTTCCTACCACCATTTGCACCAGGGAGCTGGGAAACTCCACAGCCTTCTGTGCATCGCCCACCAGGAGAGAGAGATCTCCCAGCAGTGCTTTCACTTTTGAACTCAGCGGAGTAAGGACACAGGCTTGCAGGCCCACAGGAGAAACAAACTCCAGAGACAAGAATACCAAATAGCACCAGAGATAACCAGATGGTGAAAGGCGCCAACAGAAACCAAGGCCACATGGCAACATCAGAACCCACTTCTCCCACCACAGCAAGTCCAGGATACTCCAACACAAACAGAAAATGTTTGTAATTCCCCTTTCAATTGATTTAATAATTTTTTATGTCTACCATTTTATCTGTATTATTTTTCATGATAATCTTCAATTTTAATGTCTTTCTATATATTTCCTCTATTTTATCAGAAATGTTTTCAATGTAAATCTTTGATCTTATCACAAATGTTTCTAATTCCACCTTCAATTAATTTAGAAAGTTTTTATATCTACCACTTTATATTTAAAATTTTCCATTAAATAGTCAATTTTAATGTGTTCGTCTATATATTTCTTGAATTTTACCAGAAATATTTCCATGTAAATCTTCAATTTTATCTGAAAATGTTTATAATTCCACCTTCAATCAACTTAGAATTATCTTTATGCCTATCATATTATCTGTATAATTTCCATGATAATCTTTAATTTTAAGATGTTTTTCTATATATTTCTTCAATTTTATCAGAAATATTTTCCATTTAAATCTTCAAGTTTATCAGAAAATGCTTATAATTCCACTTTCAATCAACTTAGGACTACTTTTATACCTACCATTATTATATCTATATAAAATTTTCCATGATAATCTTCAATTCTAACATGTTTTTCTACATTTTTATACAATTTTATCAGAAATATTTTCCACTTAAATCTTCAATTCTATCATAAAATGTTTCTATTCCATATTTCAATTAACTTAGCAATGTTTTACATGTCTACCACTTTACCCTTTAATTCTCCATGAAAATTGTCAATTTTAACATGTTTATCTGAAATATTTTCCATGTAAACCTTTAATTTTATCATAAAGTGTTTTTACTTCCCTTTTCAATTAAAAAATAATAATTCAATCTTCTAAAGTATAGGGTGTTTTACCAGTAACATGGGCTGGTTTGAAACATAATGTTCCTATGAAATATCTGTATAGATATAAAGTAATAGGTTTAAAATGCATAAACTCATCAAGACAAGTTTGAGACCAATTCACAGAGATCTGGCTAGTTCTAGGCCATCCAAGGCTACAATAGTGAAACCCTATCTCTAAAGAAATACAAATTTATGATCTAGTAAATGCATGTTACAATGCCAAAAGAAACTTCAGAATAATAAAGTGGGAAAAATAAATTGTAATCAAAAATGAGCAAGAGAGTTATCAGTCACCTCTCAGTATTTAATATGCCCTTCACTTTGTAGTGGAATCTGCCTGACTGGCAATAGGCAACAGCCTGATAAACCATTAGCCTTAGCTAATGGCCACAGGCACAGCATTATTGTAGGAAAGAGAGCTGGATCACAATAAGCTGGCTTTTGAATCAAAATTCACAGTGCTGATACTACAGAATTTGTATCATCTTTACACCATCCCAAAATCTAAAAAGCATTAATCAAGCATCTGAACACTGAGAGCTATCTATAAACTGATTTGTCTTCCCATAAAATTGGAAACATTTAAGGCTTGGAAGGGACTAGTGGTTTTCAATGTGTGGGTCTGATTGCTAGTGGTTTCTGATCTAGAAGGCACTCTGCAATTCTACATGCTGAAAGATCATTGATCTTTAGAGCCTGACAGATACATGGGACTCATGTGCATTTCACAAATAAGACATATCAACCTTGTGTGTCCATCTCAGAACTTCTGTTACATTTGCTGTGTATTTTTATGTGCTATCAAGAGTTTTGTTCAGTTCATCTCAGCTAACATGCAGTTAGCTATTAAATTTGCATTTTATTTCCGCTACCTATATTATATGCTCATTCAAAGGTACATTTAAGACACAAAAGGAGGTTCATTCATGCCTAAAAGTAGTTATTAAATTATATTAGTTATTAAATAACTATTGTTGTGATCATAAAAAGAGAAAGAGGCCTAAAAATATGTTCTATAGTGGTGTGGGGAAAGGAGGTTTCTCAGTGGGCCCATGGCAAGACTTCCCTTCCCCCTGAGGGAGCAAACATATGAAGGTACAGTATAGACTAGAGTTTATTCAAGGAATAGGGAGGAGAGTTAAGAGGGTTGTAGAGTCAAAGAAAGGCAGAGAGGAGAGAGGAGAGAAGTAGAGGCTGGCCTGACCATGTGGAGGGGGGAGGGAAAGGGGAAAAGGCACAGCCCAAGAGGGCAAGAGAGAGGTTATGAGAGTAAGAGACAAGAGAAGCAAAAGAGGGAGGAGGGGCAAGAAGGCCCTTTAATAGTGGGTTGTTGCCAGGTAACAATGGGGAGGGGCATACCTGGCTGTTGCCAGGTAGCTGTGGGGTGGAGCTTAGACATAATCCTAACAACTTCAATTCACCCAAACATTTGCTATGGTTCTAGTGAAAGTTTTTAGTGCAAAAGGATTGATTTTGTAGCTGGGTGTGGTGGCACATGCCTGTAATCCCAAAACCTTGGGAGCTGGATATAGGAGAATCAGAAGTTCAAAGTCAACGTGTAGAGAGCCTCAGATCAGCAAACACTGCAGAAGACCCTATACCTCTCAAATAAAAGATGAAAGGAAGGGAGAAAAACCTGATGATATGTTAAAGAACAATTTCCCAATGATGTCATCTAAGGAAGAACATACAGGGGTTGGTCTGAGGCCCCCAGCAAATATGTAGATAAGGGCTGCCTTGGCTGCCTCAATGGAGGAGAGGATGTGCCTAATCCTCTAGAGACTTGATTCCCCATAGTTGGGGTATATTTGGGGAGGGGGCACCCTCTCAGAGGCAAACAGGATGGGGATTGGGTAAGAACTCTCTGAGGGAAAACCAGGGGACAGTATTGGGATGTAAGTAAATAAAATAATTAATTAAAAAAAGAGAACTAAAATGTAGACAACAAACATGATGGTGACTATTTTCAACATTCCATGCAATTAGAAGTATAAGCTTGAGAAAATTTACCATGTCTCGGTATCCAGCACTGGTTGAAACTACAGAACAGTTTTAGTGTCTTAGAAGCAGAGGGACTTCATTGTTTTCTCTGAAAAATCTCAAAGACACACACACACACACACACACACACTAACCAAACAAAAAACAAAAAACTTGTCTCCTGCTATAAAATTCATCACTTTTTGTCACTGGTGGAACAGAGCTACAGAGACTCCTTCCAAGGCTATGTTCATCTTAACCAAACACAGATACAAGTCACACTGATGGCAAGAAGCCAACGGAAGCAGCTGCATTCTAATAATGAACAGTGGGATCACTGGGAAAGCAGTATGTGATACAGGCAAAGTGCCTTGTTCAAATAATACTGATGGATGTTACAAAGTATCAGTGCAGTGTGCAGTTTGTGTGTGGAAATTTCACTCCAGACTTTGGTAATACTCCTGGTTGGGCAAGTATGAATTTGTTCCTCCTGGCATAAGTGTATCACATATATGTGCAGGCGAAGAGCTTGATTTGATTTGATTTGATTCTGTTTATCCAGACTCTAAGAATAGAGATGTCTTCTAGGTCATGCCTTTCTCGTGTTTTGCTCTTGGAGTTTAACTACCTATGTGTAGCAAGGATGCGATTTGATTGCAAATAAAAAGTTTGCACCTTAATGCCAATCCATAAACTATTTTATTTGTCAAATAAAATGTTTTATTTGCCAAGGATTTTTAAAAAGAAATCATGCAAATTGTGACCCAAGATGGGGTGAATAATTACATTATCCCCTCTTCTATCCAGTAGCATGCTGTTTTTAGGAGTCACTTATTTAGAAAGTGATTTCGCACAAGATTTCCCAAGCTTCATGTGATGTTTGGATGTGGGTCTCTGCATCTGTTTCCATCAGCTCTGGATAAAGCTTTTCAGGAGACAGTTCTGCTAGGCTCCGTTCTGAAAGCATAGCAGATCAGAGTATCATTCATAGCTGGCTTTCTCACATGGGATGGGTCTCAAGTTGGGGCAGCCATTGGTTTACTGTTACCTCAGGTTCAGCTCCATCTTTAAACCTGTGTATCCTGTAGGCAGGTCAAATCTTGGGTTGAAGGTTTTGTGAGTAGGTGGATGTACTCCTTTCTCTACTTCAAGTCCTGTCTGGCTACAGGAGGTGGCTTCTTCAGGCTCCAAATTTCCCACTGGTAGGAATCTCAGCTAGGAACACCCCCATACATTTCCCATAGCCTCCACAGTCCCAGGCCTCTAGTTAGTCCCAGAGATGCCTCCCCCATTTCCATTTCTCACTTTCAGCCCCTCTCCTACTCCCTCTACCCACACCTCATCAACAACCCCATTCCCTCATCACTCCCTCTTCCACCCAGTTCCCTCTCTCCATCCACCTCTTATGACTACTTTATTTCCCTTTCTGAGTGGGATCCTCACATCCTCCCTTGGGGACCTCCTTATTACCCAGTTTCTTTGAGTCTATAGATTGTAGACTATAGATGTGGTTATCCTGCATTTTTTGGCTAATGTCCACTTGTAAGTGAGTACATTCCAAAGTGTCTTTCTGGGTCTCGGTTAACTCATTCAGAGTGCTATTCTCCAGTTCCACCTATGTGCCTGCAAATTCATGATCTCTTTGTTTTTAATAGTGGAATAGTACTCTGTTGTGTAAATATACCATATTTTCTTTATCATTCTTCTGTTGAGGTACATCTAGGCTGTTGCCAGTTTCTGGCTATTAGAAATAAAGCTGCTATGCATCTAGTTCAGCAAGTATCCCTGTGATATAGTGGGGCATCTTTTGGATATTCCCAGGAGTGGTGTAGCTGAGTCCTGGTGTAAAACTATTTCTAATTTTCTAAGAAACTGACAAACTGAGTTCCAAAGTCGTTGTACAAATTTGCATTCCCACAAGCAATGGAGGAGTGTTCCCCTTGCTCCACAACCTTACCAGCATGTACTGTCACTTGAGTTTTTGATCTTAGCCATTCTGACAGGTGTAAGATGAAATCTCAGAGTTGTTTTGATATGCATTTCCCTAATGACTAAGAACAATGAACATTTATTTAAGAGTTTCTTGGCTATTCTAGATTCCTCTCTTGAGAATTCTATGTTCAATTTGTATTCTATTTTTCATTTGAGTTACTTGATTTGTTGATGTCTAATTTCTTGAGTCTTGTGGAAGAGTGGGAGAAAGAATTGAGCATGCTAGAGAGGTCAAGGACACCATAAGAAGACCTACAGAGTCAACTGTAGGCTCACAGAGATTGAACCACAACCAAAGAGCATGCACAGTCTGGGCCTAATCCTCCAATACATTTGCAGACGTTTGTAGCTTGAACTTCATGTGTGTGTGTGTGTGTGTGTGTGTGTGTGTGTGTGTGTGTTTGTGTGTGTGTGTGTGTGTGTGTGTGTGTGCTGGGGTGTGTGCTGCCTCTGACTCTGTGCCTCTCATTGGATCCCCTTCCCCAGGACTGCCTGGTTGTCTCTCAGCTTGTGAGAATGGGCCTCCATCCAGGGTGGGATGGTACCAAAGGTGGCTTCCCCTTCTCTGAGGAGAAAGGGAGGAGTGGTGGGGGCATGGTTTTGTAAGGGCTGAACTGGGAAGAATGTAGGAAGGGAACTGCTATCAGGATATAAAGTGAAAATTTAATTAAATTAAAAGAAAGATTTTGAAATGAGAAATAATGTAAAAACACTCTACTGCTAGGCTTTTAATGACAACTTAGGCTACAATTTCAAGTCGTTTGTTCATGAAATATATTTAGCATTATGAATAGAATGAACTTATTGCCCCAAGGCTAAAGCCAGAATTGAATTATTTTACTTTTTATTTTTGAGGAAAAAATGGTTTATTACAGGTTACAGTCCATCATGGAAGGAAGTCACAGTAGGAACCAAAGCAGAAGCCAGAAAGGAATGTTGCTTGCTGACTTCCTTATCTCAGGTTCAACTGTTTGCCCAGAGGTAGCACTACCCACAATGCACTGGGTCTTCCCTCATCAACTATCAATCAAGACAATGCCTTCCACCCTCTAGCACAAATCTGTCCAGAAGCAAATTGAGACAACCCCTCAGTTAAGGTTCCTATTTTCAAGATGACAGCCAAGAAGAGTCATCACACAGTCACAACTGGATACCAAATGCAAAAAGACATCATTAAATATGTGGTCATGGCAAGTTCATCTCACTTTACTGAATCTATCAAGGTCCAAGAGGTTAGGCAGAGCCAAGAAACCACAGCTGCAGGCATGACTCCAGAAACAGGCTGTTCTTGGAAGTTTTGTCTTGAGTTCTCCCTTGCTGGACTTCTTTGGGTGGCTTTGTTCTCAGCCACTAGGACTTTGATGGCTTTCCCTAATCTTTTTTTTTTTTTTTTAAGAAATTTGTCTTGGGGTCTAACTTCTTGAGTTCTTTCTATATATTGGACATTAGCCCTCAATCAGATGTAGGGTTGGTTAAGATCTTTTCCCAATTTGTTGGTTGCCATTTTGTCCTTCTGAAAGTGTCCTTTGCTTACAGAAACTTTGTAATTTTATGAGATCCCATTTGTCAATTCTTGATCTGAGAGCATAAGCTATTGGTGTTCTGTTCAGGAACTTTTCCCCTTAAACAAAGAAGAAATTCAGATGGCAGAGAAGCACCTTAAGAAATGCTCAACATCATTAGTCATTAGGGAAATGCAAATCAAAACAACACTGAGATTTTACCTCACACCAGTCAGAATGGCTAAGGTTAAAAACTCAGGAGACAGCAGGTGTTGGCAAGGATGTGGAGGAAGAAGAACACTCCTTCACTGCTGGTGGGATTGTAAGATGGTACCACTACTATGGAAATCAGTCTGGCGGTTCCTAAGAAAACTGGGCATGACACTTCCGGTGGACCCTGCTATACCTCTCCTGGACATATAACCAGAGGATTCCCCAGCATGCAATAAGGACACATGCTCCATTATGTTCATAGCAGCCTTATTTATAATAGCCAGAAGCTAGAAAGAACCCAGATGTCCCTCAATGGAGGAATGGATACAGAAAATGTGGTATATTTACACAATGGAGTACTATTCAGCAATTAAAAACAATGAATTCATGAATTTTTTAGGCAAATGGTTGGAACTGGAAAATATCATCCTAAGCAAGGTAACGCAATCCCAAAAGAATACACATGGAATGCAATCATTGATAAGTGGATATTAATTAGCCCTGAAACTCTGAATACTGAAGATACAATTAGCATATCAAATGATTCCCATGAAGAAGGAAGAAGAGGGCCCTAATCCTGCATTGATCCAGCATTGTAGGGGAGTACCAGGACAGAGAAAAGGGAGGAGGAAAGATAGGAGAATGGATGGAGAAAAGAGGACTTATGGGACATATGGGGAGGGAGGAACTGGGGAAGGGGAAAGCTTTTGGAATGTAAATAAAGAATATTGAAAAAAAAGAAAGAAATTTGTCAAAATAGACTTTAGGGCTGAAGTGGGGCCCTAGTGGTTAGAAGTAGGTACTGCTCCTGCAGAGGATCTGAGTTCTGCTCCCAGCATCCCTGGCTTTCTCACCTCTTTGCATTGCAACTTCACCTCCATGGAATTGAATGCCCTTTTATGGTCTCCACAGGAAGCTTTACTTATGTACATAAACCCCAAATAGACATACGTCAGTATATACATTCAAATTATAGATAGATAAATGATAGATAGATAAGTAAATAGATAGATGATAGATAGATAGATGATAGATAGATAGATAGATAGATAGATAGATAGATAGATAGATAATGGATAATTAGATAGCTAGATAGTCAGGTAGATAGTTTGGTAGGTAGGAAGAGAGAAAGAGAGAAAAAAACAAAGAAACAAACAAAGAGAGAAACAAAGAAAGAAATAAAGAAAGTAACAAAGAAAGAATCAAAGAAACAAAGAAAGCCAGGCATTAAGAAACCAGACAATGGGATAAAGAAGTCAGTCTAAAGGTGTTTTCAACTTAGGTTACTTTCTTCATTGAGCTCAAAAACAATTTAATTATATAGGTTAGGAAATAATTTAAAATTATATAAATGTATAACTAAAATGTTTTAATTTTCAGGCATGTTGAAACTGTATGTTAATGTTCATAGCAGTTCTGTTTTTTTTTTGTTTTTTTTTTTTTGTTTTTTTATTTTAATAATTTTTTTTATTCGATATAATTTATTTACATTTCAAATGATTTCCCCTTTTCTAGCCCCCCCACTCCCCGAAAGTCCCGCAAACCCCCTTCTCTTCCCCTGTCCTCCCACCCACCCCTTCCCACTTCCCCGTTCTGGTTTTGCTGAATACTGTTTCACTGAGTCTTTCCAGAACCAGGGGCCACTCCTCCTTTCTTCTTGTACCTCATTTGATGTGTGGATTATGTTTTGGGTATTCCAGTTTTCTAGGTTAATATCCGCTTATTAGTGAGTGCATACCATGATTCACCTTTTGAGTCTGGGTTACCTCACTTAGTATGATATTCTCTAGCTCCATCCATTTGCCTAAGAATTTCATGAATTCATTGTTTCTAATGGCTGAATAGTACTCCATTGTGTAGATATACCACATTTTTTGCATCCACTCTTCTGTTGAGGGATACCTGGGTTCTTTCCAGCATCTGGCAATTACAAATAGGGCTGCTATGAACATAGTAGAACATGTATCCTTATTACATGGTGGGGAGTCTTCTGGGTATATGCCCAGGAGTGGTATAGCAGGATCTTCTGGAAGTAAGGTACCCAGTTTTCAGAGGAACCGCCAGACTGATTTCCAGAGTGGTTGTACCAATTTGCAACCCTACCAGCAGTGGAGGAGTGTTCCTCTTTCTCCACACCCTCTCCAACACCTGCTGTCTCCTGAATTTTTTATCTTAGCCATTCTGACTGGTGTAAGATGAAATCTTAGGGTTGTTTTGATTTGCATTTCCCTAATGACTCATGAAGTTGAGCATTTTTTAAGATGTTTCTCTGCCATCTGAAGTTCTTCAGGTGAGAATTCTTTGTTTAACTCTGTACCCCATTTTTTAATAGGGTTGTCATTTTGCCTAAAGCACTATACAGATTCAATGCAATACCAATCAAAATCCCAACTCAATTCTTCACAGAGTTAGAAAGAGCAATTATCAAATTCATCTGGAACAACAAAAAACCCAGGATAGCTAAAACTATTCTCAGCAACAAAAGAAAATCTGGGGGAATCAGTATCCCTGACCTCAAGCAATACTACAGAGCAATAGTGTTAAAAACTGCATGGTATTGGTACAGTGACAGGCAGGAGGATCAATGGAACAGGATTGAAGATCCAGAAATGAACCCACACACCTATGGCCACTTGATCCTCGACAAAGAGGCTGAAAACATCCAATGGAAAAAAGATAGCCTTTTCAACAAATGGTGCTGGTTCAACTGGAGGGCAGCATGCAGAAGAATGCGAATTGATCCATCCTTGTCTCCTTGTACTAAGCTCAAATCCAAATGGATCAAGGACCTCCACATAAAGCCAGACACTCTGAAGCTAATAGAAAAGAAATTGGGGAAGACCCTTGAGGACATCGGTACAGGGAGAAAGTTTCTGAACAGAACACCAATAGCATATGCTCTAAGAGCAAGAATTGACAAATGGGACCTCATAAAATTACAAAGTTTCTGTAAGGCAAAGGACACCATCAAGAGGACAAATCGGCAACCAACAAATTGGGAAAAGATCTTCACCAATCCTACATCAGATAGAGGGCTAATATCCAATATATATAAAGAACTCAAGAAGCAGTTCTGTTTATAATAGCCAGAAGCTGGAAAGAACCCAGATGTCCCTCAATGGAGGAATGGATACAGAATACAATACACAATACAATGTGGTACATTTACACAATGGAATACTACACAGCCATTAAAAACAATGAATGCACGAAATTCTTGAACAAATGGATGGAACTGGAAAATACCATCCTGAATGAGGTAGCCCAATCACAAAAGAACACACATGGTATGCACTCACTGATAAGTGGATATTAACCCGGAAGCTTGGAATACCTGAGCCACATTTCACATATCAAATGATGCTCAAGAAGGAGAAAAAACAAAGTATGGATACTTTTGCCCTTCGTAGAAGACGGAACAAAATGCCCACAGAAGAAGATACAGAGACAAAGGGTGGAGCAGAGTCTGGGAGAAAGACCATCCAGTGACTACCCCACCTAGGAATCCATACCATATACAGTTACAAAATCCAGACACTATTATAAATGCCCACAAGTGCTTGCTGATTGGAGTCAGATACAGCTGTCACCTGGGAGGCTCTGCTAGTGCATGAGAAATACAGAGGGGGACACTCTCAGCCAGCCATTGAACTTAATACAGGGTCCCCAATGGAGGAGCTAGAGAAAGGACCCAATTTGCTAAAGGGGATTGCAGTGCCTCAGGAGGAACAACAATATGAGTCACCCAGTACTCCCAGAGCTCCCAGGGATAAAACCATCAACCAAAGAGTATACATGGAGTTACCCATGGCTCCAGGCACATAGGCAGCAGAGGATTCCCGTGTTAGACACCAAATGGAGGAGAGGCCTGTGGTCTCTGAAAGACTCGATGCCACGGTGTAAGGAATACCAGGACAGGGAAGCAGGAGAGGGTGGATTGGGGAACAGGGGGACAAGAGATGGCTTATGGGATTTTCGGGGAAAGGGGGACCAGGACAGGGGACAACATTTGAAATGTAAATAAAGAATATATCCAATAAAAAGATCTCCTATTCTTCTGTGTTCCGTGGGAACTAATTACTTGCCAAAACCTTAAAAGGTGATGTATCTGTAAAGGACAAAACCATATACATTCCACAAGTATACCTAATATGTCACCCAGAGAGACAATGTTTTGGCAACAACAATTGTGATTTTTAGTCTTTTCTTATAGTGAAAGTAGGGCTGGAGTGATGGCTTCACGGTTAAGAGCACGAGCTGCTTTTCCAGAGGTCCTGGGTTCAATTCCCAGCAAACACATGGCATCTCACAGCTGTGTGTAATGGGATCTGATACCCTCTTCTGGTGTGTCTGAAGACAGCTACAGTGTACTTATATAAATAAAATAATAAAGAATAACAAAAGTCAACAATTAGAAGTATGACCTACCTGATTACCATGCTGTAAAGTGGAATAAAACTTGCTCATGCCTTGCAAATATCTTGCCATTTACTGATTATTTATCTATAAATGTAACTATAGAATCACGAAAGTATTTTACAGCATAAACATTTGAAAATAAAATAAAAAGCAAATCAACAGCAACACACACACACACACACACACACACACACACACACACACCTTTATCTCAAGCAACCATGGTCAAAAAAATGTGAGTCGGGGAGTTGGGGCTATACTCCAAAGGGTGAAGGAAGCTTATGTTTGAAAATAGAAAATGCATCAACAAAAAAAAAATTGGAGATGGTGTTGAGATAAAATTCAGAGAACTCGAAGTGCTTAACTCTGAGTTATGATATTAAATTTCACCTATTTAATAAAATTAAAAGTCACAGATATCATCTAGGTATATATAGAAAAGTGAAGAACTTCAGCATTGCATCAATAATCCAATTAACAGAAAAGACAGTCAACTATGATTCACTATATAAACAAAGGGTAGGGTGATATATGCAGAAAAAGTTGAATGAGGATAAAGAGGGAGAGCTGGATATAGTAATATGTAAAGTGAAATAAAGAAAAGGGAGGCTCCTTGGGAAATAGGAGGGAGGCAAATACAAGGAATGGAGGTAGGTAGCTAAAGTATCAACATGGGTGGTTGGAAAAGGTACTATTAACTCCCTTTCTTCAAAAAAAAAAACCCTATAATGCATGTGATTCTGTGTACAAACACACATATGCAGTTTTAATCAACTATTCTCATTTGGGTAGGCATCATTTCTTCAAAAACCAAAGACCACCTAACAAAGACTTTAATACCAGACATGAGAAGTACTCTTTGACTTGTTAGCCAGGGATGTCTAAGAGAACCCCAAAACATAAAGCCTATTGCTAATTCCCTTTGTTATCCCCTAGAGGTAGACATTTAGTCCCTATTGCTGAAGACACCATGCAGGCATTAGATGCCCTTGAGCTGTGACTGACCTGAATGCTCCCTCCTTAAGGACTTTTATAGTACTAGAAAGCAGCATACAAGTTTCCAAAGGAAGAATTCACACAACACTCCTAACCAGCTAGGACACAGCCAGCACCACCACATGACAGCCCTAAGGATTTAGAAGTGGCACACATACACCTTGGCAGTAACAATAGCTCTCTAATTAGTCTTAAGAGCTACTCAACAAGAAGAAAAAAAAATGCTTGGTACTAAAAACATAGGTAACTACACAGGGTTAGTAAAGTCATTTTATTGGAGAAGAATCTACAGTCAATGATTTATGAAACCAGCATAATCCCTGAAATCAATCTGTAAATGTTTGTCCACAGAAAAGTTAACTTTTCACCTTATCAAAAACATTTCTCTTTGCAACAGATGGAGACCACTACAGAAAATGACAACCAAACAATACACAGAGCTGTGGACTCCAGTCCCGCTGAATACAGCCACAAAATACTTCCACACCTAAAGCTTAGCTCCTTCCATTGACAAACCGAGAGCTGAAATTGGGGTCTTCACGGTGAGATTGTGTCTTCTAGTAATATCAGAAGCTATACCCAAAATATCTTACCAATATGGTCCTCCAAACATGAGCTGCACAAGGACAGCTTCAATGGATATGCCAAACCAGATGGGGAAATGCTTAGGAAGCCACAATCCTACACAAATGACTACTGGCAACTGAGGAAAGCAGGGGTGGAGAGAGGAAAGCGGGGGTGGACAAACAATTGGTATGCCCCAGAAAAGAGCATTCCAATTGGTTGTCCAGTGCCCAGTAATCAGCCCTGGAAGCATACATATAAATAGCATTATATGGACTCAACAGGTTATATTTATGAATATATGCATATCCATATGTGAAGACACTGAAAATTGCTGAAAAAAGAAGTAATAAATTTGAATTATAGCAGAGAAGAATATATGGGAGGGTTTGGAGTGAGGAAAGGGAAACTAGAAATGTTGCAACTAAAATACAGTCTCAGAAAGAGAAATTATATAATGACAAACAGAAATTTAATATTAAATAGGTTAAAGTAATCAAAAGAAAACATATATTAAGATAATATAAGTGACCAGTAAATAAATATTTTTATTGTAAAGAAAGAACCGTGCTTTGCTCATCCACCTGGAGAAATCAGACTGATGACCTCCAGGGGTGAGGCCTTTGTCATCACCATCAGAACTGTATGCCTTTTTCATAGGTATGTAATTGCAATGTGTGGAAGTATGTAATTATTCAATGGTGACTTGTAAAATTAACATATATTATTTTGTAATTTCAAGATACAGAAACACAAATTTGGTTTAAAAATTGTTCAAGGTGTATCAGTTTTATTTTATGTCAGAAAATAATTTTAAAAAAAAACCTAAATCAGTGACTGATGGTATGGAAGGGAGTCTACTATGGTGCTGAATGTATTTCAAATACTTTAAAGGGAGCAGTTTGAGGATTTCTAGGTTTCTGCTTCTTTGGAGGGTGGCTATGAAGTAGGCTGAAGCAGCCAAGAGTGAAGAAAAGGAAAGTGATTTATTTCTTACACTTGCAAATTTCATTGTTTAAAGATATGTTCACGAATAAAAACGTATTTAATGGTTCTCTGTAAAACTCATTTTACAGAAGCCACATGACACTGCTTCCTTATGCCACATGGAAACGGATGTTGTGAACCAATAAAACGAAATGATACCTTAACTGATACCTAGAAAAGCAAACCCAAGAGCCATGGAAAACAATGAGCCAAGAGAAAACCACCAATAAATAATAATTATTATTAACAATTTATTCATGCAATTAAATATGATGCCGATAGCATAGTGGTAGAGTAACAATAAAATAATCTTGGAGACTAGAATGGAAGTAGATCTCAAACAAGAAAGTGACAATTGACCATCTTTTCTCAGTTTAGATAGGTAAGTTATAGTTTTAAAAGTTATTATATTTTCTCTATCTTGGATGCATGCATGAATATGTATCTGCATATCTGGTGAATTGCTGTCTCTATGCAGGTGAGGGCAGGTACAAGATAAGATGGGAGCCTGTGATTGGGCAGTGGAAAAAGAAGGCGGGCTGAGAATTTTAGAGATGAGGAGGACAGAGAGACAGAGAGGAGCGAAGAAGGAAAGGAGAGGATGGAACCTATGTGTGAGGAAGAGAAGCCAAAACCACACAGTCTTAGGAGCTGTAAGTATTAGGGATTTCTTAGAGAGATGAGTAAATAATAGTAGGATGTGTTTGCCCCATCTAAGGGTATAGCTTATGTTATCGATTGACTTTTGAGTTCATTGTATAGGTACTTTATGGGTTGAGAATTTCCTAATATAAATATGACTGATACATCACAAGCCTCTAGAGTTTTGATTTTACTGGGTTACAATCTACAGCAAGAGAACTGCGAGACAGGAGGTCGCTGGATCGGGCTAGCCATGGAAGCAGCTAGACCGCTGGGGTCAGAGTAGCTGGCGGGACAGTGCCTTTTAAAATATTTCCTGCTACAGGTGAACATATGCCACAGGGTGTACGTGGTCAGAGAACAACCTTCAGAAGTAGGTATGTTTCTTCCACTATGTGGAACCCAGGGATCAAACTCAGAGCGTTCCATTTGACACTAGGTGCCTTTTCCCATTGTACCATCTCCCCAGCCCAGAGGAGTTGTAATTCATTTACCAAATTACCTTATATATTCCAAATGACAACATATAGTAATGGCTCAGAGAAAAATTCAAATGGTATGTAAAACATTATGTATTTATTTTGTACAAGCATAGGAAAAAAACTCAGTGTGCAAGCACTGCTTGAAATTCTTTGTTTTAAAGGAGTCATTATTTTCGTCAAGAGAAAAGAGCGATGGTTAGTGAGAAGGGGGCTAACACCCAGCACTCATGTACAGACTCACATAAATCATATCTTGATGAGACCACAGGGAAGCGAACAAATGAAAGTTTGACTAAAATTAGTCAAGTCAGAAGTAAGCACATTTTGGCCTCCAGGAATTACATTTCTAGAAATTTCCTGCTTCCAACCAGAGGTAACAAACCTGATCGCCCACACATCTCCATCTCTATCTCCCTCCCCACCCCATCTCCTCCTACTTTCCCCTTGGCCAGCCCTGCTCCCTCTCTCCCTTCTGTAGGCTCACCTCATTTCTTCTTTCTTTTACATCTGAATTCCATCTGAAGAAATGAGAGACAGCATTCAGCTGCCATAAGAGTAAGGATATAAAGATGACAGACAACTCATTTATCATACTGTCACTCTAATAAATCTCCCAGCTATATTTCATTTGAGAAATGAAATTGTCTTGATGGGCAAGCTGAATCTTCAGCTGGATCTGTGTGGGAACTCGAGTAGCGCACGTCTGATGCCCAGGTTCTGACTGGTGTTTTTCCTCTAAGATGCCAGTTAGCATGCTAATATTCTGTAGCTGGGTTCGATGTGTTCTATGAACTGAGACAGGCCCAGTAAGGGCAAGCCCTGTGGACTGAGCTAGTGAGCTTTAAATGCTCCCAGACAGCAGGAGGTCACAGGAGGCTTTGAAACAGGCTACAGCACTATCACTCAGTGCTATGCAGACATTCCTTGTGCTGACTTCTGCAAAGAAAAAGACAGGGAAACTGTTAATTACAGACTAAGGATGTTTTAGTCTGAGAATTTTCTACTATAGAACTGGAGGCTGGCTGAGAATATAAGTTAATAATACATACTGATAAACCAAGATGTTATAACCTCTATTTTAGAATCTGTTCATAAGGCAAAGTTATAAAGAAAAATTAATTTAATAAAAATATGAGGGTTTTTTGTTAGCATGGTTTTTGAAAAGGAATATTACTTTTTACAAAATTTGCAAAAAGAATATTTCTAATTTCTTTAACATCAAAATACCAGAAAAAGAGTATTATAGATCCGAGCAGAATTTCATGCATATTAAAGTTTGAGACCTGCTGTCTATCTTCCCCACACTAACAGAGCTATGTTAGCATCCTTGTCATAAAAATATTGCAATTTTAAAACTATTTATTTAAGTATAGGGTTTGCTTTTTGTTGCTGTTGTTAACAACTAGAAAAGCCCTTTATATGTACCTTTTAGTTCCTTAAAACCTTAAAAATCCATCAAAGAAAAGCAGGTATCCATATACGTGCTCATCTGCTTTCAATTCTTTACATCTAATTACAATAATTTATTATATAGATATATATATATATACACATATATGTGTGTGTTTATATATGCTATAGATTGATTAAAATGTAGGGAATCTTGTTTTAGCTAGCAATTCATCAATGCTGTGCATTAAGTGGATGTTAAAAGTGGATATACGGTGGCTGCTCCAGCTGAAGGGCCATCAGCGGTGGAACCAAGGCGACACAGGGTCCAGTTAGGCCCTGCGCCCACGACCACTGACCTTCGCTGACCAGCCGGGCGGCAAGCAACTGCGGTTCTGCGGAGCCTTTCGCTGCACGGAAGCCACTTCAGAACTCGGCTGCCCGCCAGTCAGGAGAGACTCACCGCCATCTTGATCCCGGGCTCCAGAGATCGGTCAGACTGAGGTACACAAACATAATCCTAGGCACAACACCGCAGGGGTCTGAGCCAGACGGGCGTTGGCCTGCACCCAGGCCCTGGGCTGTTCGAGTGGCCATCGGGGCGCCAACCCAGCCAGGAGTTTTTTTTTTTTTTGCCCCGGCCGGTGCACGCGCCGCCATTTTGCCTACAGGAGCCAGAGTGCTCGGGAGGGCAGAGACTGCTAACAAGCGTAGCCTGAGGCTAACAAAACGGGGGTCTAGGCCCCAAAAGGCACAGGACTGACCCCAAGAACTGGGCGGCTTGGTGGGCCATCTGTGTGTCAACCAGCCCAGGAGGTTATTAGCACAACAGACTCTCCCGGTGCTTTCGCGGAGCGCGGACGCGCACGCCCGCCATCCGGGTCACCTGGCGGACCCAAATAACAGACATAGCCCTAGGGGAACTTTGCTCGGACCTTGGCCTCCCAGGCGTTTGCCTGGACTCAGGGCCCAGGCGACAAGGCTAACCTAGTGTGCGCCAGCCCGGTTGGGGAAATCGGCTGCCCAGCGGAGTGAGCGGAGCACAGGGGAGGTCACAGCAACATTCACCTTCGGAGCTCCCTGGGGGTGCACACGGGTTCCACCTGGTCCACAGACACAATCTGGGGCAAGGCCTCAGGCAGAAGCCCCCAGCTCAACTCTCTCCGCTTCAGATCAGCCTGGGTGGCCGCCACATCTCCAGGTCCCTCAAGAGGCTAGTGGGGGCTTCCGGGCGGCCAGCTGGGAGAAGTCGGTGTGCTCCAATAAATCCTGCAGGCCCCAGCGGGAGCCTTCAGGTGCCTGGTTCGGGATCTGAACAGCCTGGACAACAGCACCCTGTCTATAGGCAGTGCAGAGTGTAAGCTGTGCACCAGAGGCCAACGGGGAAGGGGCAGCTTGCACTGGTGAGTCCAGCACTGACAAGACCAAGTAACACCAGTGAGAGCTAGATGGCAAAAGGCAAACGCAGAAACGTCACTAACAGAAATCAAGGCAATATGGCAACATCTGAACCAAATTCTCCTCTACCAGCAAGTCCTGGATACCCCATCACACCAGTAAAACAAGATTTGGATTTAAAATCACTGGTCATGATGCTGGTACAGGAACACATGAAGGACATTGAGGAGAAAATGGATCAAAAGTTAGAAGCCCTTGCAAGGGAAACACAAAAATCATTGAAAGAAATCCAGGAAAATACAAAAGCCAACAAGGAGGAAATGCAAAAAACACTTAAAGAAATACAGGAGAACTTTGCTCAACAGGCTGAGGTCATGAAAGACGAAACACAAAAATCTCTTAAAGAAATACAGGAGAACTTTGGTCAACAGGCTGAGCTCATGAAAGAGGAAACACAAAAATCTCTTAAAGAATTACAGGAAAACACAAACATGCAAGGGAAGGAGCTAAGCAAAACCATCCAGGATCTAAAATCAGAAGTAGAAACAACTAAGAAAACTCAAAGGGAGACAACTTTGGAGATAGAAAGCCTTGGGAAGAAATCAGGGGACAGAGATGCAAATATCAACAACAGAATACAAGAGATAGAAGAAAGAATCTCAGATGCTGAAGATTCCATAGAAACCATGGACTCAACAGTTAAAGAAAATGCAAAGTGCAAAAAGCTTGTAACCCAAAATATCCAGGAAATCCAGGACACAATGAGAAGACCAAACCTAAGGATTATAGGCATAGATGAGAGTGAAGATTTACAACTTAAAGGGCCAGCAAATATCTTCAATAAAATTATGGAAGAAAACTTCCCTAACCTAAAGAGAGAGATGCCCATGAATATACAAGAAGCCTACAGAACTCCAAACAGACTGGACCAGAACAGAAATACTTCCCGTCACATAATAATCAAAACACCAAATGTTCTAAACAAAGAAAGAATACTAAAGGCAGTAAGAGAAAAAGGCCAAGTAACATATAAAGGAAGACCTATCAGAATCACAGCAGACTTTTCACCTGAGACTATGAAGGCTAGAAGGTCCTGGGCAGATCTCATGCAGACTCTAAGAGAACACAAATGCCAACCAAAACTACTATATCCAGCAAAACTCTCAATCACCATAGATGGAGAAACTAAGATATTTCACGACAAAACCAAGTTCACCCAATATCTATCCACAAACCCAGCCCTAAAAAGGATAATAGGAGGACAACACCAATACAAGGAGGGAAACTCCACCCTGAAAAAAGCAAGATAGTAACCTTTCATCAAACCCAAAAGAAGTTAAGCAATCAAATTTAAAAAATAACGTCAAAAATGATAGGAAGTAACAATCACTATTCCTTAATATCCCTTAACATCAATGGACTCAATGCCCCAATAAAAAGACACAGACTAACTGACTGGATACGTAAACAGGACCCTACATTTTGCTGCTTACAGGAAACACACCTCAGGGTCAAAGACAAACACTACCTTAGAGTAAAAGGCTGGAAGACAATTTTACAAGCAAATGGTCTCAGGAAACAAGCTGGAGTAGCCATTTTAATATCAGATAAAATTGACTTTCAACCCAAAGTCATCAAAAGAGACTCTGAGGGACACTTCTTGCTGGTCAAAGGAAAAATACAACAAGAAGAACTCTCAATCCTGAACATCTATGCTCCAAATGCAAGGGCACCCTCTTTCATAAAAGAAACTTTATTAAAACTCAAAGCACACATTACACCTAACACAATAATTGTGGGTGACTTCAACACTGCACTTTCCTCAATGGACCGATCAGGAAAACAGAAACTAAACAAGGACACAATGAAACTAATTGAAGCTTTGGACCAATTAGATTTAACTGATATATATAGAACATTCTATCCTAAAACAAAAGAATATACCTTTTTTTCAGCACCTCATGGTACCTTCTCCAAAATCGACCATATAATTGGTCACAAGACAGACCTCAACAAATATAAAAAGATAGAACTAATCCCATGCCTCCTATCTGATCACTATGGAATAAAAGTGGTCTTCAATAGCAACAGAAACAACAGAAAACCCACATACACGTGGAAATTGAACAATACTCTACTCAATGACACCTTGGTCAAGGAAGAAATAAAGAAAGAAATTAAAGACTTTTTAGAACACAATGAAAATGAAAACACAACATACCCAAATCTATGGGACACAATGAAAGCAGTGCTAAGAGGAAAACTCATAGCCCTGAGTGCCTCCAAAAAGAAAATGGAGAGAGCATACATTACCAACTTAATGACACACCTGAAAGCCCTAGAACAAAAAGAAGCTATTTCACCCAGGAGGAGTAGAAGGCAGGAAATCATCAAACTCAGGGCCGAAATCAATCAAGTAGAAACAAAGAGAACCATACAAAAAATCAACAAAACTAGGAGCTGGTTCTTTGAGAAAATCAACAAGATAGATAAACCCTTAGCCAGACTGACCAAAGGGCACAGAGAAAGTATCCAAATTAACAAACTTAGAAATGAAAAGGGAGACATAACAACGGAAACTGAGGAAATCCAAAAAATCATCAGATCCTACTACAAGAGCCTGTACTCAACACAACTGTAGAATCTGGAGGAAATGGACAATTTCCTTGACAGATACCAAATACCAAAATTAAATCAGGACCAACTAGACCATCTAAACAGTCCCATAAAGCCTAAAGAAATAGAAGGAGTCATAGAAAGTCTTCCAACCAAAAAAAGCACAGGACCAGATGGTTTCAGTGCAGAATTCTACCAGACCTTCAAAGAAGAGTTAACACCAATACTCTTCAAACTATTCCACAAAATAGAAACAGAAGGAACACTACCCAATTCCTTCTACGGAGCCACAATTACGCTGATACCAAAGCCACACAAAGATCCAACAAAGAAAGAGAACTTCAGACCAATTTCCCTTATGAACATCGATGCAAAAATACTCAACAAAATTCTTGCCAACCGAATCCAAGAACACATCAAAACGATCATCCACCATGATCAAGTAGGCTTTATCCCGGGAATGCAGGGTTGGTTCAATATACGGAAATCCATCAATACAATCCACTACATAAACAAACTCAAAGAACAAAACCACATGGTCATTTCATTGGATGCTGAAAAAGCATTTGACAAAATTCAGCATCCTTTCATGCTTAAAGTCTTGGAGAGAACAGGAATTCAAGGCCCATACCTAAACATAGTAAAAGCAATATACAGCAAACCGGTAGCCAGCATCAAACTAAACGGAGAGAAACTTGAAGCAATCCCACTGAAATCAGGGACCAGACAAGGCTGCCCCCTTTCTCCTTATCTTTTCAATATTGTACTTGAGGTACTAGCTCGGGCAATTCGACAACATAAGGAGGTCAAAGGGATACAAATTGGAAAGGAGGAAGTCAAACTATCATTATTTGCAGACGACATGATCGTCTACCTAAGTGACCCAAAGAACTCCACTAGAGAGCTCCTACAGCTGATAAACAACTTCAGCAAAGTGGCAGGTTACAAAATCAACTCAAGCAAATCAGTGGCCTTCCTATACTCAAAGGATAAGCAGGCTGAGAAAGAAATTAGGGAAATGACCCCCTTCACAATAGCCACAAACAGTATAAAGTATCTTGGGGTGACTCTTACCAAACATGCGAAAGATCTGTATGGCAAGAACTTCAAGACTCTGAAGAAGGAAATGGAAGAAGACCTCAAAAAATGGGAAAACCTCCCATGCTCATGGATCGGTAGAATCAATATAGTTAAAATGGCCATTTTGCCTAAAGCACTATACAGATTCAATGCAATACCCATCAAAATCCCAACTCAATTCTTCACAGAGTTAGAAAGAGCAATTATCAAATTCATCTGGAACAACAAAAAACCCAGGATAGCTAAAACTATTCTCAGCAACAAAAGAAAATCTGGGGGAATCAGTATCCCTGACCTCAAGCAATACTACAGAGCAATAGTGTTAAAAACTGCATGGTATTGGTACAGTGACAGGCAGGAGGATCAATGGAACAGGATTGAAGATCCAGAAATGAACCCACACACCTATGGCCACTTGATCCTCGACAAAGAGGCTGAAAACATCCAATGGAAAAAAGATAGCCTTTTCAACAAATGGTGCTGGTTCAACTGGAGGTCAGCATGCAGAAGAATGCGAATTGATCCATCCTTGTCTCCTTGTACTAAGCTCAAATCCAAATGGATCAAGGACCTCCACATAAAGCCAGACACTCTGAAGCTATTAGAAAAGAAACTGGGGAAGACCCTTGAGGACATCGGTACAGGGAGAAAGTTTCTGAACAGAACACCAATAGCGTATGCTCTAAGAGCAAGAATTGACAAATGGGACCTCATAAGGTTACAGAGTTTCTGTAAGGCAAAGGACACCATCAAGAGGACAGATCGGCAACCAACAAATTGGGAAAAGATCTTCACCAATCCTACATCAGATAGAGGGCTAATATCCAATATATATAAAGAACTCAAGAAGTTAGACTCCAGAAAACCGAACAACCCTATTAAAAAATGGGGTACAGAGTTAAACAAAGAATTCTCACCTGAAGAACTTCGGATGGCGGAGAAGCATCTTAAAAAATGCTCCACTTCATTAGTCATTAGGGAAATGCAAATCAAAACAACCCTAAGATTTCATCTTACACCAGTCAGAATGGCTAAGATTAAAAATTCAGGAGACAGCAGGTGTTGGAGAGGGTGCGGAGAAAGAGGAACACTCCTCCACTGCTGGTGGGGTTGCAAATTGGTACAACCACTCTGGAAAGCAGTCTGGCGGTTCCTCCGAAAACTGGGCACCTCACTTCCAGAAGATCCTGCTATACCACTCCTGGGCATATACCCAGAGGATTCCCCACCATGTAATAAGGATACATGCTCTACTATGTTCATAGCAGCCCTATTTATAATTGCCAGATGCTGGAAAGAACCCAGGTATCCCTCAACAGAAGAGTGGATACAAAAAATGTGGTATATCTACACAATGGAGTACTATTCAGCCATTAGAAACAATGAATTCATGAAATTCTTAGGCAAATGGATGGAGCTAGAGAACATCATACTAAGTGAGGTAACCCAGACTCAAAAGGTGAATCATGGTATGCACTCACTAATAAGTGGTTATTAACCTAGAAAACTGGAATACCCAAAACATAATCCACACATCAAATGAGATACAAGAAGAAAGCAGGAGTGGTCCCTGGTTCTGGAAAGACTCAGTGAAACAGTATTTGGCAAAACCAGAACGGGGAACTGGGAAGGGGTGGGAGGGAGGACAGGGGAAGAGAAGGGGGCTTACGGGACTTTCGGGGAGTGGGGGGGGGCTAGAAAAGGGGAAATCATTTGAAATGTAAATAAATTATATCAAATAAAAAAAATTCATTTAGCACTAAAAAAAAAAAAAAAAAAAAAAGTGGATATACAATGTTATTTCGAATTTTATGTTGAGAATGCCTTGCTTCAGAACCCAAATCCATGGAAATCTGAATGTGATTCCAGGAGTGCTCAAGAGGAACAACTTTGCCTTTAAATATGTACATTTGAGTTATGTCTATGCTTCTTTTATACTGCTCTCCAAACCCTTAGCCTCTTCATCTGTAATATGTGATTATAATAAATCCTATCTTGCTATCAAAGATTACTTTGAAGATAAGTAAGACTATGTGATAGGCTTAGGAAGTTGATAATAGTGTATGCATTAATGATAAAATATATTTAAATTTCTACTTAATGAGAGAATTTTACGTGGTAGGCAAAAATTCTTTAAAGCTGTAGACGATACTGCAAGAAACATAAATATCTAATATCTTCAAATTTCACTTGGAAACTGGAAGTCGAGAGGTGCCCCCATGACCTAGGATGATATCTTAATTTAGGGGCATGTGTTGCCTGGCATTTTTCTTCCATCACACTTCATCCTCAGTAGAAAATTGTTACTTTGAGTAATTTATTTTCAAGACTTCCTTGGGAAAATGCTATATTCAGCAGCAATTGCCATATCTCTCTTCAGTTCGTTTTTTTCAGTCTTATGTAAGCAAAGCCACACTTGGATTTAGCTTTCTGTCTAAATGTGATAGATGTTCCAGAACTTAGTAGTCCTCCGGGAACTAAGTCTGTAGTCAAAGCAATAAGAATGACCATTAACTTTTATGTTGATTACTTGGCTTGTTGGCCATGAGGTAGAGATATTAGTAAGATCTAAACCTCTGCACGAACCACAGCAACAGTCAGTTGAACCTTTCTGATTAATCCACAAATGTCTTTTTCTTAGACACATCTTCTGAAGCTACTCAATATTTAACCATATTCAAAGTGGTCACATGAGCACACAGCTAAGCTTTGAAGGGAGTCCCAAAAGACTTTGAGAATTCTAAATAGAATATTCAGTAGGAAAATGTGCAAATCATGTCTCAATATGAGGCACTGAGTTAAACCACATAAGATATACCGATTTGCAAGCTGTTGCAATAGCTTGGCATATGTCACCTAATTTCAAATCACCAGAGATTATGAGGTACTGGGGTGCAGACAAGTTGAGCATGTAGCTGGTATGTTAAAAACCTTTCTTGTGAGACTGTTTTGACCTAATGCCTTCATTTTTCATAAGTCACTGTGATCTCTATGATAATTCATTCATGACACAGAAAGTGTAATGACAGAGGTTTCCTAGAACATAGAGTATTTTACCAAATTGCTTGATGTTCCTTAACAATCTTTAAGGGACCAGACTTATCAGGGAAAGAGTATAAGGAATTCTTTCTATTGTTGGTGTCTTCTATCTCTTATACACTGGCTTCATAGAGACATTCAGATGTGTTGCTATAATGCCCAGGAAATTAACATAGATTAAAATGATTCTGAAGTCCATTATAAGGCACTGCACCTGTGGTTGAGGATTTCCTTCTTAATTTTGTCTGAGTCTTTGGATAAAAATTAGGAAGCAAAACACCTCCATATTGCTATAGAGTCTTGGGACTCTAGCATTATTTTCTCAACCACGGGAGTAGGGGATTTTCAGGTGAGATATAAACATCTACTGCTGCAGAAATCTTTCTACCATGATGGCACACTGGGCCACATGGTACTCATACTGTTTTAATAGGCTACAGACTACTAAATAATCCATTCCATAACCAATGGCATGCTTGTAGATTCAATTGTAATAATAAATAATGGAGTCTGAACTTACTCCATACTCTTTGTCACTTAAACACACATCCTCATGGACAAGTTCAGTGAAGACTGCCAGCCCATTGTAGATGTGACTAATCTGTACAGTTGTCCTAGTAAAACTGCATCTCTCTCTCCTCTCTCTCTCTCTCTCTCTCTCTCTCTCTCTCTCTCTCTCTCTCTCTCTCAACAAAGGTTCGGAGGTCACTGTTTCTAGTCACTTATCAAAATGATCAAGATACAAGAAATACATTCCTCATTCCTCGGCTGTATCTTTCTTGAGCTTACTTCCTTGTCCTACCCCAATGTCAAATATTCTTGCCATTTTCCTAGAAGCAGCCCCAAGAGCTCTCAACAGGAGTGGATGGGAAGAGGGAGAAGAAGAGAGGAATGGGGAATCTTGATACCCAATAAAATATAAATTTTAGGGAGGTATGAGAGCTTAGTTCTCCTTCCTGTTGGCAAAGAGCAAGTGGAGGATATAGTTTCCCACAAGCAACTACAAGGGAAAGAACTTCAGAACATTTGGTAACTTTTGAAACATTCCCACAAAATCCTGGTATTGGTGTGCCCTTTTGTATTTCTTTAGAAATTTTCAGCAAATACTTGACAACAAATCCACTTTCCCTGAGGAAGAAATTACATCTACTATAGTCATCAGCCTGTGCTGGAAAATAGATTGTGGAGATCTACAAGAGATATCCTCAGCTTTAAGAAGAAATGGAAGTGTGGGAAGCTTGGATCCAGTCTGAGAGAAGTAAATAGTTCTTGAGGCAAAGATTTCAGTGATGATCACCCTTAACAGCAGCAGCAGAGGCAGCAGCAGCAGGAGCAGCAGCAGCAGCAGCAGCAGCAGCAGAGCACTAGAAACCTCAGAGCTATTGAGTATTAGCTGAACGCTAGCTACTGAACACAGAGGTTAAGATGAATAGCTTAATGCTTACTTTGCTTTTCTGTTACAGTCATAAAACATTAGCCAACAACAACTTATGGAAGAAAGGGTTGACTTGTATGTTTCTCTCCATCATTAAAGAAAGCTACTTCCCAGGTTTGTTAGTTGACAACCAAGATGAGTCATCACGTTTACCACTAAGAAAAACACATGATATGTGTAAGGTGCCTTCCTCAGAGATAGATAGGAAGTGAGTCTCCAAATTGAATTTAGACCTGCTGAATTCATAGCCAAAGGGAAATTTGGTCTTAAACTGAAAATGTGTCTTTTCTCAACACTGACTATGTTCTGAATCAAGGACTTTGACAAAATTTTCTATAAGAAAACATGAGTTTACTTAATGAATGAGGGATGAAGGAAATATTAAAGTCATTATAATCTCAGAACAGCTAAATGAAATCAAAAGACAAGTAGTAAGCTAGGAAGACATTTGAAATATATGTCATGAAAAACTGACTATTATATGAAGGGTCTTCCATCTTAATAAATACATTTTAAAAGGAAATAAGAAACATTACTAGATCACACAGAGATGAGATCTAATGGCCAGATACACATGCTTTAAAAATGGATTCATTTTTTCTAGTAACCAAACAAATGCATATTAAATCAGTGAGCAACATAGATTGAATGGCCAACTTATAAAATATAGAAACTAGAAATTAAGCTACACAATCTGCAAAAAGATACTTTGAAATAGGCACTTTTGTGATGAGATTTTTAAAGAAAGATAGTTTTGCAATTTACAGCAAAGTCTGAAAGCATACATTTTGTTTTGCACGGTAATTTCTCATGTAGGAACATGTCCTAAGGAAATTTTAAGGATTGGTGGTGTGATTTAGAAGACAGTATTTTCAATGCAGTGCTATTTAGAGGGTTATTTAGTCTGATGGTGAACTAAGAAAATGAGCGTGTTAACTCAAAGAAGCGATGTAGAATTTGAGATTTTGAAAACTCTATGCATGGGGCAGGGGGAGGCAGGAAGGGTGAACAAAAAGTGGTGTCACATGTACTGTGTCGAATAATTTCTTTTCTGAATGAAACACATTTAGCTTTTGAAATAAGAAATTATGCTTCTGTTGAAAGAGGCAGTAAGACATAGACATGCTTTTTGAAGACGCAAAACAAACTCATAACTTAAAAGCAAAATATCTAAACAGAGATAAATGTTAAATCATTAAAGCCCGTTGTAACAATAATATCAATTTATAGGAGGAAAAATGAAATTCATATTTTATGTGTGGTATTTGCAGTAGGTCTAGGAATTAGAGAGGGGCCAACTCACTCCAGGTGGAAAGGGAAGTTATTGTTTAGAGGTTCTGTGGAACACGCTGGGTGCTGGGAGCTAGGAACTATACTCAACTTTTGAAGGGGTATGTGAACAGAGTAGGATAAATATTCTTTAACTTCCTAGAAACAATATACTTAACAGTGCTTAAAACATAAATGTAAGAAATAAAATAAAACAATAGCAGACTCAGTTTTTCCATTAAGCTAATAAAATAAATTTGCAATAAAACATAATATAAAATTTACAGTATTGTACTTTTATACGTTTCCAGTTCAATAGTATTAAGGGCGTTTGTGTCTTACAAACACATCACATCAAAGCATGTTAACTCAGTGCTCTACATATTAAAATTCACATCATCTCCTACCTTCTCTTACTCTCAGGCAAAAGCCATTAAACCTACCACCTCCTCAGACTTTGTATTAGTGGAATTCTGAAATATGTGTTGTTTTTTCAGTCTAATTTATTCAGCCTAGCATAAAGCCTTCAATCTCTGCCTATGTTCTAATATCTAATAAGACTAATTGTGTGTGTGTGTGTGTGTGTGTGTGTGTGTGTGTGTGTGTACACGAATGCATGACACTCATGTCAAGGTCAGAAGACAACCTGTGGAAGCTTTCCCGGGAATTGACCTCACGTCGTCCAGTGTGACAATAAACACCTTTACCCATTGAACCATCTCACCAGCCCAGACCTTTCTTTCTAAAGCTAAATAAAAGTCCATAAATATGTGTTACATCTTGTTTTTCATCTGTCTACAGACATGTGATGAAAGCTAACAAAAGCAAACAAATGGAATGTCTACAGGATTTCAAACATTTCTTGTGCATTGCTGCCAGGAAAGGGAACAGAGCATCCTTGTGGGAATACAGTATGGGTGTGTTACTTCTTTGTCATTGTGACAAAAGACCCAGGCAAAACAGTTTCATGGAGGAAAGCTTTATGTTGTCTCATAATTTCAGAGGTTCCATTTCGTCATGATGGGGAAGGGGTGACGGAGCCCAGCAGCTCGCCTCACGGTGACCCAGAAGCAGACAGAGGATGCCTATATTCACACACCATATCTTCTCTATTCTTCATGCACAGCTTCCAGATTACTGTGTGGCACATGTTCAGGATGGGGCTGGTTTTTGTTAAGCTTTTCTGGAATCACGCATATAAGAAAACACATAGGTGTGCTTTAGTCTTCCCCTTGGGACATCCGAATCCTTTCAGCTTAAAAAGATTCATATCAGGGCTGGGGGACAGCAAAAATGGGTGATGAAGACCTGAGTTCAGATGCTGGAGCCCATGTAACAGTCAGGGTGATGGTGAGCACTTCTAACCCCAGCACTGGGGTATAGAAGAGACAGTCAGATCTCAAGGGTTCACTAGACAAGTAATCTAGCCAAAATGGTTAAGAGACCCTGTCTCATGAAGTAAGGTGCTGTGCAATAGAGGACGATTCTTGCAACTAAACTCTGAACTGCAGCTGACCTCTGACCTGCAGCTGAAATTTTATCATCATATGTGTATGTGTATAAACACACGTGCACATACACAGAGGAACAGACAGACAGGCACAGGTATACACACACACACACACACACACACACACTTTACTGAGTCCATTTAGAACTGTTCGTATGTACTCTAATTAGGGCTGGCCACCAGGAATTAGAACTGACCACTGGGGATTGAATAACCTAACAGGGGCACTCCTCCTGTCCAAAACTGATTCTCCCTCTCAGCTTCCATTGATTGCCTATACCCTTTCATCTAGGAAAGGAGCCTGGTAAGAGTTCCCCTGTGTGCAATGGCATCTTAACTGGATGATTCACACAAACTTCTTTAAACTGGTTTCCATGGAGTGTGTGATACAGCAGCATGAACACATAGTAAAAAAGTCTTTGATAATTATTTTCATTATCAGTTCAATCTCTCATTTATCCCCTGTGATGAAATTGGAGCATTTTAATACAAAGTTGATTTATTTCTACTTCTTCCAAAGGAATTCTTATGCCTAAATAGCATTTCAGTTTTAAGAACCTAAAAACGTACTTACTCTTTTAATTTAATTTTAGCTAAAATTAGACAAAAAATTTACCCCTTAGACAAGGTTTTTATTAAAATCATAACTATACTTATATGAGCATACTATTTTATACCTGTCCTTATTTGCTTGCTGGTGTGATAAAACACTGGATGTAACCAGCCTGGGGAAGAAAGAATTCATTTGGTTAAAGATTAGAGGTTATAGTCCAGATTCAAGAGAAGGCAGGCAAAGCTCAGGCAGAACCTTAGAGGCAAAACGTGAAGCAAAGGCCATGGAAAAGCGTGACTGACGGACTGACTTCCAGGCACACATTCAACTGTCATTCTTATACTGCTCAGGCCATCTTCCTGAAGATGGCCTTGTCCAAGGTGGGCTATTCTCTTCCACATTAATTAGCAAACAAGAAACTGCCTCACTGATGTGACCACATGCCAATCTGATGGAAGCAACTTCTTAATTAAGGTTCATTCAAAGCTAAGTTTGACAATATCTAAAGTTTTTGGTAAGATTAACTCTCATTTCCTAAACTTTCGATCAGTTTGCCTATCCACAGGATTATGTATCAGAAAATTTAAATAGAAGAGAGGCAAAGAATTATTTGTGTGTCATTTTAGTATTGCTTGATTTTATTTACTTCAAAGTTTGACAAGAATAAATATATTACAAACTCATCTAAGAAAAAACTGAAGGCAGTGTGTACTGGCTAGTTTTGTGTGTCAACTTGACACAGGCTGGAGTTATCACAGAGAAAGAAGCTTCAGTTGGGGAAGTGCCTCCATGAGATCCAGCTGTGGGGCATTTTCTCAATTAGTAATCAAGGGGGGAGAGTCCCTTGTGGGTGGTACCATCTCTGGGCTGGTATTCTTGGGTTCTATAAGAGAGCAGGCTGAGAAAGCCAGGGGAAGCAAGCCAGTAAGGAACATCTCTCCATGGCCTCTGCATCAGCTCCTGCTTCCAACCCTGCTTGAGTTCCAGTCCTGACTTCATTTTGTGATGAACAGCAATGCAGAAGTGTAAGCTGAATAAACCCTTTCCTCCCCAACTTGCATCTTGGTCATGATGCTTGTGAAGGAATAGAAACCCTGACTAAGACACAGTATTAGGACAAATTGGATATGTGCATGGAAATTTTGTAATCAAATGTGTTTGGCTCTTGTTCTGTTCGTCTAACAAAGGCATCTTTTCTGTTCCTAAACTACTTTTTTTTTATTTAAAATAGATTTCCTTTTCTTTTTTTTTATTCGATATAATTTTTATTTACATTTCAAATGATTTCCCTTTTCTAGCCCCCCACTCCTTGAAAGTCCCATAAGCCCCTTTCTCTTCCCCTGTCCTCCCACCCACCCCTTCCCACTTCCCTGTTCTGGTTTTTCCGAATACTGCTTCACTGAGTCTTTCCAGAACAAGGGGCCACTCCTCCTTTCTTCTTGTACCTCATTTGATGTGTGGGTTATGTTTTGGGTATTCCAGTTTTCTAGGTTAATATCCACTTATTAGTGAGTGCATACCATGATTCACCTTTTGAGTCTGGGTTACCTCACTTAGTATGATGTTCTCTAGCTCCATCCATTTGCCTAAGAATTTCATGAATTCATTGTTTCTAATGGCTGAATAGTACTCCATTGTGTAGATATACCACATTTTTTGCATCCACTCTTCTGTTGAGGGATACCTGGGTTCTTTCCAGCATCTGGCAATTATAAATAGGGCTGCTATGAACATAGTAGAGCATGTATCCTTATTACATGGTGGGGAATCCTCTGGGTATATGCCCAGGAGTGGTATAGCAGGATCTTCTGGAAGTGAGGTGCCCAGTTTCTGAAGAAGGAAATGGAAGAAGACCTCAAAAAATGGGAAAACCTCCCATGCTCATGGATCGGTAGAATCAATATAGTTAAAATGGCCATTTTGCCAAAAGCAATATACAGATTCAATGCAATACCCATCAAAATCCCAACTCAATTCTTCACAGAGTTAGAAAGAACAATTATCAAATTCATCTGGAACAACAAAAAACCCAGGATAGCTAAAACTATTCTCAGCAACAAAAGAAAGTCTGGGGGAATCAGTATCCCTGACCTCAAGCAATACTACAGAGCAATAGTGTTAAAAACTGCATGGTATTGGTTCAGTGACAGGCAGGAGGATCAATGGAACAGGATTGAAGATCCAGAAATGAACCCACACACCTATGGCCACTTGATCCTCGACAAAGGGGCTGAAAACATCCAATGGAAAAAAGATAGCCTTTTCAGCAAATGGTGCTGGTTCAACTGGAGGTCAGCATGCAGAAGAATGCGAATTGATCCATCTTTGTCTCCTTGTACTAAGTTCAAATCCAAATGGATCAAGGACCTCCACATAAAGCCAGACACTCTGAAGCTAATAGAAAAGAAACTGGGAAAGACCCTTGAGGACATCGGTACAGGGAGAAAGTTTCTGAACAGAACACCAATAGCATATGCTCTAAGATCAAGAATTGACAAATGGGACCTCATAAAATTACAAAGTTTCGGTAAGGCAAAGGACACCATCAAGAAGACAAATCGGCAACCAACAAATTGGGAAAAGATCTTCACCAATCCTACATCAGATAGAGGGCTAATATCCAATATATATAAAGAACTCAAGAAGTTAGACTCCAGAAAACCAAACAACCCTATTAAAAAATGGGGTACAGAGTTAAACAAAGAATTCTCACCTGAAGAACTTCGGATGGCGGAGAAGCATCTTAAAAAATGCTCAACTTCATTAGTCATTAGGGAAATGCAAATCAAAACAACCCTGAGATTTCACGTTAGTCAGAATGGCTAAAATTAAAAATTCAGGAGACAGCAGGTGTTGGAGAGGGTGTGGAGAAAGAGGAACACTCCTCCACTGCTGGTGGGGTTGCAAATTGGTACAACCACTCTGGAAATCAGTCTGGCGGTTCCTAAACTACTTTTTATAATTATTCTAAAACTTCTCTCCACTTATTGTTGGGTTTTTAGACTATAGTTTGTTGGGTTGAATTCTTCTGGTTACTTTAAAATGCATTGAATATGACATCCTGTTTCCACATGTTATATTCTAGGTGAAAGTTTTAACTTTTTTTCAAATTGAAGCTGTCTACTCTTGTCAGATACATTCTCCCAGAAGACTGGTATCCGTGGATGCCTTCAAGCAAGATTTCCTTTTGTGCTGAATGGCTGCTGCTAGCAAGCTCACGCAAAGTTCATTTATCTTTTATCACCCAACATTCCATGGGACCACTTCTTAATTCCCTTCTTCCTGTAATGGCATTATCTCTATTCTCCTGTCTCTAGCCCAATCCTCCTCTTTGTCCACTTGCTTCTCTCCTTTTTCCCCCTATGTGGTAGCTAGCTTCACTTCTCAGACATTATATTTTCCCCATTTCTACCACATTACTCAGCCATCTCATCACTTTCTTCAGTCACAGATTTGATGACTTTTAGTCCAAAGCCAGATTCCAACAAACTTTGAACTATTTATGCCTGCCAATCAGCTACATCCACAGGGATATCTAAAGATATATTTAAAATGATCAATTAATTCATTGAACTTATTAAAATCATTCACTCATTTATGAATCTAAACCCAATAAATTCCATTCTATAACAAACATATTGTAGATTAGCCTTTATCATGACCATGATTTTGCCTTTACAGGAAACTAATGTTTCATGGTTAAGAAACCTAAACTCTAGTGGAGTCTAGACTGATACTGTCCACCAATAATTTACTTCTTTAACTCCATGATCACTCCTCTTTGTTTTCTCCATATCAGCTAATAGAATAATACTCTTCATAAAATCTATAGAAGAAAATTTGAATTCTCTCTCTTTCTCTTTCTCTTTTTCTCTTTCTCTTTCTCTTTCTCTTTCTATTTCTATTTCTATTTCTATTTCTTTCTCTCCCTCCTTCCCTCCCTCCTCCCCAATGGGTGTGTGTGTGTGTGCGTGTGTGTGTGTGTGTGTGTGTGTGTGTGTGTGTATGTGAATCAAATGATTTCCTGTGCCTGAAGTAACTTCTTTCAATAATAACTCTCAGATGCATCAAATCAATTTCATCTGGGATCATGGCAATAGCATCTCCAATTATCCTAGCCTCCTATCCCTAACTCATGTAGGCAATTTCTCTTCTTGCTGCTGCCACCTTAATAATCCCAAATTTCCTCTTTAAGCAATCATTCTTAATCATCCTTAATTGCTACTTTAACCAATTACTGACATACTCTTCAAATTCTGATGGCCTCTCTTTGAGCTATGAAGTTCACTAATATCCCTAGCCTCTTTTCTAGCCACTTGTATTTCTTTCTAACCCTGTGAAATAGCACTATAACTCTAGTTTCTAAAAGGCACTTCTCAAACCTGTGTTGGTATCAGTATCATCTGCCTGGTTTGTATATAGAACTCTGCCCACTCCTCCCTTCATGGATATTCTGATGCTAAGTCTAAGTAAGATTTGAGAATAGAATTTTCAATAAGTCCTCATAAAATACCCATCCTACTTTGAGGAAACATTACTATGAACACTACTGATTGGGTGTAATTTGTCACATGCTTTCCTTTAATGCATTCTGTATTGTTCTGAATGAAGTTCTCTCTCTTCTTTACAGCTTCCAAGCTCTATCCCTCCTGTAATGTTTTCCATGTATAATTTATAGGCATGTCCCTTTTTTTCATCAAAACCATTCTTCTGCTGTTATCTGATCATAGCTGTATCCTTTTGCTCAGGTCCCTGCAATAGCTTCTTATTCTTCTCATGTCTCCTTATTCTGGTTCTTGTTTATAGACATATGTGCTTTAAAGGGTCCCTTTCCTTCTCAATAAACAGTTAAAACAGCAATCACCACCTATTTGTTTAAATGAGGGAAGATAAGGTATAAATATATCATTCTACTAAGAAACTGATACTAGGATCTGCTAAAATAATAATTAAGTGCTCTTTTTGTTTATATTGTTTTTCTGGTTCACAATATCAATACAAGTGTAGTTTAAAAGGTCTGTTTTCAAACAATATCAAACTACTTCATTCCTATTTTTATTGATCAGGCATAAAAGCTTTAAAGCATCAGTTTACTGGGCATTAGAGAAAGCTCAGATCAAAACCACAATGGGGTATCACTAAAAGGATAATCAAAAAGAGACAATTGTAAAGAAACCATGACACTTATAAATCATCGGTGGAATCTAAAATAGTGCAGGTGCTTTAGAAATCAATGTAACAATTTCTCAGAGATTATACATAAAGCTGTGAGCATGTCCACTCTTAGGTTTATTCCTCAAAATACTCATGCTGCCACAATATTTATTTATTGATGTTCAGAACAACATTATCATGAAATCCCAAAGTCTAAAGCATTTCAAATGTCCATATAGGAATACATGGCTAAATAAATTATGGTGGTAAATAAATGTTTAGCAATTAAAAAAATGCTTTTGGAGCTAGAAAGGTGGCTCAGCAGTAAAGGGAATATGGTGTTTCTGAAATTCAGTTCTCAGCATCCACATTAAGCCCTTTACATCTACCTGTAACTCCACCTCCAATGGATCCACTGCCATCTGCTGGCCTCTGTGGGTATTTCATTCCTATGCACATACTCTCACACATATACACACTTTCACACATCATCAAAAATGAAATAAAATCTTTTTAAAAGATGGGTTCTTGGTGTAGGTCATGGCATAAGTTAAACATGAAAATAAGAAGCTAGTCATTAAAGATTATATACATTATAAGGTAAGTTTGTATAAAATAACCAGAATAAACAAGCCAACAGAGATAGAATATGAGTCAGTGTGTGCCTAAGATTGAAAAAGTTTAGAAAAACTGAAGAGAGTTAGTTTAATAATTATATTTGGAGCCATTTTGAGGGAAGATAAATATGTTCTTTCTCAATTCTGACCATATAACAAATCACTCAACTGTATGTTCTCACTGGGTCAGTCAATACACAGTTTATAGCTCCCAAAAGATGTTAATTAAGAAGATAAAATAGAAATTACCTTATTCCTCATGGGGCTCCTTCTGGCTGTGTTCTGGGAAGAATGAGTATCTTGTCTGGGTTATTTGACATTCATACTGATCTTAATGACTTAAGTCAGATTTTTTGAAGTAAACTAAATCATGTATTTTTTCCTCAGCTCTCTAAATCAAAGACACATTGACAAGAAAGAATCTTCTTGAGATTTTCTTTTTTTATATAATCAAGTCTATAAAAGGTGATATGTAGTGTTTAATTGCAGCTTCTGCGTGTTACCAAGTATTTGGTTCTTTAAAGGAACTCTAGACATAATTGAGAAAAGGGAAAACTTCATGTTAAAGAAGTATGAAAATGAAATGTGTTTCATAAAATTCTTAATCTTTAAGCTAGCTGTGATGGCAGGTACCTGTATCTCTAGCACTCAGAAGACAGAAACAGGTAGATCATCACAAATTCAAGGCCAGACAGGACCACAATTTAAGAAGTAATAACAATTTCTAGGTTTGAGCCATGTATGGTAATGTACCTTGTGATATCAGCATTTTTCAGTGCCTGATGCAGAGAGATTGTGAGCTCTAGGGTAGTCTGAGCTAAACAGCATTATCCTATCAGAAGAAGTAGGTTTTATAGAAAAAGAAAGGTGGTGTCTCAGTTTGTTTACTTATTTCTGTGGGATAAAATACCTTTATTTTAAACAGCATTATCCTATCAGAAGAAGTAGGTTTTATAGAAAAAGAAAGGTGGTGTCTCAATTTGTTTACTTATTGCTGTGGGATAAAATACCTTTACAAAGCAACTTACAAGAGGAATGGTTTATCTTAATTCACATGCAGTCATGGCAAGGAAGTCACAACAGGATCTTAAAGGTTCTGATTACATTACAGGGAGAATCAAGCAGCAGAGAACAAGAATAGCACTGTCAGCCCAATCTCCATTTTACACAGTGCATGGTCCCCATCCAGAGAGTGACTGTGCCCAATGTAAATATGGGTCTTGCCATATGCATTGACATGCCTAGAGGCCATCGTGGGTATTCTAGATTCTGTCAAGTTGACAATTAACACGAACCATCACAGCAGTTAAAATGCCATTGAGATCCAAATATTGCCTTCCAAGACAATAATACATTTATCTTCTTAGTATAGCTTCAAAAATCTACTTTGGCATATATATATCTATAGTTCTCCGGCTTGTATAAACAAATATTCTCTATTATCATAGTCAGAAGTGATTCCTTCACCCAGTATAGTATGTCTGTAGCCTTTGAATTGAAAAATGATACAAACAAACAAGCACAAATTTTCTTAAAATATTTGTTATCTCAACAATAAAGGTTGAAGACATTACTCAATCCAAAGAAAATATAGGACTTGGGGAATCTGAAAATACAAGATTGTCAGATGATAACGTTTAATTATAGAGTAACAAAAGAAAAATTGCTAGTAGAAAACATGAATTTTCTTCACTTTAGGCTAAGTCCACTGCATAGCAAATAATTACATATAAGATAAAAGTTTTAAAGGATGAGTTTCCTTTAAAATATATATTTCAACAAGTCTAAGGAACAGCTATCTCCAAAACTGAATGCATAAATTATAACAATGAGGAAAAAGGTTGAATATCACAATTTTTATTTTATACTTAAAGGACTAGAAATTAACAGTAATATTTTCTTATGAATTGATGGTATACAGATATATTTTCAATTAGTATTTGTGCATTTTAATAGGTACACATGCTCAAAAATTTACAATAGACTAAGATTTTGTCTTTTTATTATATTTGTGTGTGTTGCGTGTGTGTGCATGTGTGTGTGCATGTGTGATTTGCTTGTACCATGTTCATGTCTATAGAATGCAAAAAAAGTGTTGGATCCCCTGGGAACTGGAAGTTTGAATGCTTGTGAGACATCATGTAAATGTGAGGAGCTGAAGCCAGGTCCTCTGCAAGAGCAACAGGTGCTCTTAACCACTGAGCCTTCTCTCCAGATCGTAGACTAAGATCATTTTTAAGTATATTATAAAATAGGGACTAGCAAACAAAACTAGTTAAGCGAAAGAAGTAACTTGTTTTCTTGGCATCTAATAATTGAAGTTGTCAGGTGCTACAGCATATATCTGTAATTCTAGCAGCCAGAAAAGACAGAGGCAAGAAAATAAAAGTGCATAACCAGACTGGACTATATGGTAAATCTTATTAGAAAAAAAATATTTTCCATCATTTAGGATTCAAAACATTTTACATAAAATCTGGAATCTTCTCTGATCCTGAGAAATGAGACATTCTGGATAGATGTTTGTGAAAGCACTCATCTTAGTGTGCGTGTGAAACTCATTCCCTGTGACTGGGCCTCTCAACTGGAAAGCACTTGGTTAAGTACACCTGTGGCTCATTCCCTGTGACTGTACATGTGACTCTCATCTCAATATGTATCTGCTTTCCTTGTGGTATTCACTACTCTAGGCTACTTGTCCGGCAGATTTAAGTTTGTAGGATAAGCTGCTTCTGAGCAAATATTGCAAGCCCTGAACCACAGTCCTCACAGCAATGAGCAACAAAACTGATCTGCATTCACTGGGTCTGTGTATCCTTCTGAGCCACAGTTCAACCTACTTCCCAAGGCTCTGGCCATGTGCTTGCTACATTCTAGCAAAGGAGAGAAAAGCTTGACCCTCTTCCCTTCATCTGCCATGTGAGATCAGGATGTCAGCATGCTTTGCCATCCTGGAAACTACTTGTGCAAAATGCAAAGTTTGTGCTGATGTGGAATCCTCCTTAAATCCCCGGACTCACTTGTCTCTCTCCTTTCTCCCATAGGGACCTGAATTCTAATAAACATGTTATTAAACCACTGATACTGGAAGAATCACTTTAGTTAAAATTACCACATCTGCTGTTTACTCTACCTCTGTCATCTTCCCCTTAGGAAATACAGCTGTCAATCTCAGAAAGGAAAAGGGTAAGAAGGGACTAGCTTCCTCAAGTCGTTCTGCTTGTTCACTTGCTTGTTGACACTGCCTCACAGTGCCACCCCTCTACATACAGTCCATGATGATTTGAGTCCAAATGTCAAAAGACTCATTTCAAACTTCTTTAAATAACAAAAGAAAGTTTGGGGCTCTCTTGACTGAAATAGTTCAGGTCTTAAATATACTGGAATTAGCACCTAGATCTGCTTCTATAGCACTCTAACTTTTCTCCTCTGGCCAGTTTTCCTCCTGGTAACAAAATAACCACAGTGCTTCCCACTTACATCTGCACACCATCTCCTGATGCAGAAGTTAGGCCCTTCCCTTCTTCCTTACAGAGATTCCCAAACATTGCTTCCATTGGGCCTTCTCAGTCCTGTGTCCATCTCTAAACCAGTCACTTTGACTGAGCAATGTATTGTGCTTCAATAATCAACCCTACACATAATTTTAGCAAGAGAGGGAAACTTGTGTTGATCTCTATGTGCCGATTTGAAAGCTAATCACTTGGTTGCTTGGATAATGCTAGGAGCCCAGAAAAGGAATTACCATTGCATAGTAGATAGGAAGATGTGGAGAAAGGAATGTATAGTTCCTCTTGCTGCTGTAACCTAGCTCACCACATGCCAGTCTTGCATTTCCCAATTTATTCCTTCCTAAAATTGTATTAGTGTGTGTTTTATTATACACAGCTCCAAAGTCCACTAACAATCCTTTAAAATAGGTAACAATACTTTTCTAAGCTAGCTTCACATTTAGTCTTTATTCACAAAGTGTTTTTTGAACTTGTTCAAGATGAAAACCCTAGTCAGTGGCAGAACTAGAATTCAACCATGAAAATGTTCAGTTAAGCATTGATTCTACTACAGCAGGATGCTTCCTTTCTTCCAGAGCTCTCTTTGAGTGTATACTAGATGAAGATTGTGCTATAATTGGGTTTCGGGTTCAGAAAATCAAAACTGTTATGAGGATAATTGCCCCTATAAAGTACCACTATGGCTTCTTTTTATTCTAAATTGCTTAATCCTTGCGTGACCAAATCTACTTTCAATTAGACCTCTTACCCATACACACAAGCAATCCAGCCTTGTTATGATCAAATCCTGGGGTTAAAGGTAAACACACCATTACAGTTAAGAAAGAAAACAGAGTTTCATTCTTTTATGCTCCTCTGAGAAGTCAGTGTACTGCAGATTAAAGGGAGTGATAGTCGGGCTGTGTAGAAGCATAAGGCATTGATTAGAGTATTATTGCTGTTGAACGGTGAAGGCATATAATTACTCTCTGAAGTGTGTAGTGCACAGGGAGCAGAGATGCACATTTCCAAGCCCATACATTTAAATTATAAACTGAGAAGAGAAGGCATTACCATGAAATGATTTTTTTCATGCTTAATCAGATAAGAATTCACCAGCACAGAGATAGAAAAGTTTTCATTAAGCGTCACAATAACCATCGTCAACGTAGAAACCATAGAACCAGTGATATTTAGAAGAAATTAGTGTGTCCACATTGAAGCCTAGTGAACAAAAACCAACCATGAAGGCACACTCCTCAAGTTATTGAGATAATAATTTAGAAGAGTCTGTTGTCTTTAGGCAGATCATTAGATGGAAAATGTTATGGTGAGGCAAAGCTTTTTGACCTGAAAGTGGTCATAACCACCCACAACTGTCTTGATTCCTGCAGTTAGGGGAGTGATTCATGAAACATGCCCTGAAAAGCAATAATGAGTTTTTAGTCTTCCAGAGGACCCTGATATACCACTCCTGGGCATATACCCAGAGGATTCCCCAGCATGTAATAAGGACACACGCTACACTATGTTCACAGCAGCCCTATTTATAATAGCCAGAAGCTGGAAAGAACCCAGATGTCCCTCAGTGGAGGAATGGATACAGAAAATGTGGTATATTTAAACAATGGAATACTACTCAGTAGTATGAATTAATTAATGAATTCATGAAATTCTTAGGCAAATGGTTAGATCTGGAAAATATCATCCTAAGTGGGGTAACCCAATCACAAAAGAACACACATGGAATATAGTCACTGATAAGTGGATATTAGCCCAGAAGCTTTGAGTACCCAAGACACAATTCACATATCAAATGACTCCCAAGAAGAAGGAAGGAGAAGTCCCTGGTCCTGGAAAGGCTTGATCCAGCATTGTAGGGGAGTACCAGGACAGAGAAGTAGGAGGGGGTTGATTGGAGAACGAACGGGCAGAGGGAAGAGGGATTTTGGGACTTTGGGGGAGGGGAGCGCTGGGAAAGGGAAAATCTTTTGGAATGTAAACAAAGAATATAGACAAAAACAAACAAGCAAACAAAAAACCCGAAAAGCAATAATGAAATCTTATGTATACCAAAGATTACTTACCAATCCATTTCATGTTTATCTCTCCTATAAAAGAAAACCAACCCAAGGAGTATATTGGTCTTCAATTTTTATGAGTTTTGTTTTTTGTTGTTGTTTGTTTGTCTGTTTTTTCAAGTCAGAGTTTCTCTGTATAGCCCTGGCTGTCCTAGAACTCACTCTGTAAACCAAACTGGCCTTGAACTAAGAAATCTGCCTGCCTCTGCCTCCCAAGTGCTGGGATTAAAAGTGTGTGCCACCACTGCCCAGCTTTTATGAGTTTTGTAATAGTTCCATTTTGTTCTGTTCTAAAGCAACTAGATTTCCTATGCTAGTTCCGCTATGTGCATAGCAGCCTTATTTATAATAGCCAGAAACTGGAAAGAACCCAGATGTCCCTCAATGGAGGAATGATACAGAAAATGTGGTATATTTAAACAATGGAATACTGCTCAGCAATTAAAAACTATGAATTCATGGAATTCTTAGGCAAATGGTTGGAACTGGAAAATATCATCCTATGTGAGGTAACCCAATCACAAAAGAATACATATGGAATGCAGTCACCGATAAGTGGATATTAATTAGCCCCAAAGCTCTGAATACTCAAGACACAATTAACATATCAAATGATTCCCGAGAAGAAGGAAGGAGAAGTCCCTGGTTCTGGAAAGGCTTGATCCAGCATTGTAGGGGAGTACCAGGACAGAGAAATGGAATGGGGGGTGATTGGAGAATGGGCAGAGGGAAGAGGGCTTATGGGACTTATGGAGATGGGGGAAGCGGGAAAGGGGAAAGCATTTGGCATGTAAACAAAGAATATAGAAAATAAAAAATATATGTTTTTTTATGCCTCTTTGAAAAAAAAGCAAAAAACAAAGATTTGAAAATGAGCAGCACAAAGAAGTTGGGTAGAGGTTGGAGAGCTGACTAAGAACACTTGTTGCCCTTGCAAAGAGTCATAGTTTGATTCCTTGAACCCATGTAAGGCAGCTCAGCTCCATATGTACTCAATGCCTCTGATCTCCACTGGAACTTCTATTCACATATACATACCCACACAATATACATCATTGAGAATAATAATGATAGTACATTTGTCTAAAATTAGTATGGAATTTATTGATCTTATGATTTTTTTAGTTATCATTTTTTCAAGATTTTTTAGCCTAAAACATTTTAGCACCCTGCAACATTTTCATTAGCTTTAGTTTTCTCACATGAAAAAAATCTTACTTCAATATACTATCCACAGGTATTTCTGAGATGATAAATATAACATAATAGTTGTGAAATATAGCTGATTTTCACCCTTTTGAATTCTCCCTACCTCTGTGACTCAGTTAGGATCCAAAAACAGAAAGTGACCCTGGCTGGAATGTGTTGAGAAAAGGAAGAGCGGCATAGCCAATACAAGCAGGGCTACGAACTAGGAAGGAGTGAAAGGCAGGGCAAGCAGAAGTGGGTGGGTGTGTTAGCTACATTTCTGTTGCTGTGATTAAACAATGAGCAAAGCCACCTTTTGGAGGAAAAGGTTTACATCATCTTATACTTTGAGTTTTCAGTCAACCCCTGAGAGAAAGCAGAGCAAGAAGCCAACACAGGAACCTGGAGACAAAAATCGAAGCAGAAACCAATGAAGGAATGTTACTTACTTGCTTGCTCCTCATGGCTTGCTGAGCCTGTTTTCTTATACTACCCAGGGCCAACTGTGTAGGGGAGGCACCATCCACAGTGGGCTGTGTCCTTTCATGAAAATGTCCAACAGAATCACCTACAGGCAATCAGATAGAGGCATTTTCTTTTTCTTTTTTTTTCTTTTCTCTTTAAACTGAACCTTTTTCAATTGGATATTTTATTTATTTATATTTCAAATGTTATCCCCTTTCCTGATTCCCACCCATCAGAAATCTCCTATCCTATCCCCTCTCCTCATGCCTCTATGAGGGTGTACCCCTACCCACCCACCCACTCCTGCCTCCCTGCCCTAGAATTCCTCTACACTGGGGCATTGAGCTTTCACAGGACCAAGGGCCTCTTTTCCCACTAGTGCCAGGCAAAGCCATCCTCTGCTACATACATGGCTGGAGTCATGGATCCTTCCATGTGTACTCCTTGGTTGTTAGTTTAAACCCTGGGAGCTCTGGTTGGTTGATATTGATGTTCTTCCTATGGGATTGCAAACACCTTCAGCTCATTCAGTCCTTTCTCTATCTCCTCTATTGGGGACTCGATGATCAGTTCACTGGTTGGCCTCAAGCATCCACCTCTGTGTTTGTCAGGTTCTGGCAGAGCCTCTCAAGAGACAGCTATATCAGGCTCCTGTCAGCATGCACTTCTTGGCATCCACAATAGAGTCTGTGTTTGGTGACTGTATAAGGGATGGATCCCTAGGTGGGGCCAAGAGCACAAGAAATTAGACTCCAGACATTCAAATAACCCGATTAAAAAGTGGGGTACAGAGCTAAACAAAGAATTCTCAGCTGAGGAACCCCAAGTAGTCAAGAAGCACCTACAGAAATGTTCAACATCCTAGTCATTGGGGAAATGCAAATCAAAACAACCATGAGATTCCACTTCACACCAGTCAGAATTGCTAAGGTCAAAAACTCAGGTGAGAGCAGATGCTGACAAGGATGTGGAGAAAGAATACTCCTCCATTGTTGGTGGGATTGCAAGCTGGTACAAACACTCTGGAAATCAGTCTGGCAGTTCCTCAGAAAATTGGACATAGTATTACCTGAGGACCCAGTTATACCATTCCTGGGTATATATCCAAAAGATGCTCTAACATATAACAAGGACACATGCTCCTCTATGATCATAGCAGCAATATTTATAATAGCCAGAAGCTGGAAAGAACCCAGATATCCTTCAACAGAGGAATGGATACAGAAATTGTGGTACGTTTACACAATGAAGTTCTACTCAGCTATTAAAAATGATGACTTCATGAAATTCCTAGGCAAATGGATGGAACGAGAAAATATCATCCTGAGTGAGATAATTCAATCTCAAAAGAACATACATAGTATGCACTCACTGATGAGTGGATATTAGTCTAAAAACTCTTGAAATACCCAAGGTACAATTCACAGACCACATGAAGCTCACGGAGAAGGAAGACCAAAATGTGGGTGGGTTCTTTGGTCTTTCTTAGAAGGGGTAACAAAATAATCACAAGAGCAACTATGGAGACAGTGTGGAGCAGAGACTGAAGGAAAGGCCATTGATAGAGGCATTTTCTTGATAGAGGTTCCTCTTCCATAGACCTACCTTGTGTCAAGTTACCAAAAATAAATAAATAAATCCAGTCAGGATAGTGGGTCTCCCAGCTACAAATGACAAAAGAAAGTCCCCAGCATGACTGGGCCTCTGGCAAAAGAAAGAAGTAACACTTGAATGACTGTTTATACAAGCTGGTGACAGTTGGGTGGGATAAGAAGATTCTGACTCTCCCAAAGGGATGACTGTTATGTGGTCCCAAGGAGTAAATGCCCATGAAACCCACTTTCTGGTTTACTTTATCTAACTTGTTACAGAATCTGTAGTGTTGATTAAGGTTTTATCCTGGCATTAGTCATTCCGTCATTACTCAGGGGATAGAACTTATTCTAATCGGAGACTGTTTGTGAGGGATTGCTGAGACAGTCTGAGCAGTTGCCTTAAAAGGAGGTAGTGTTCTGCCATTTGCAGGCACACTACTTTTAACATGAGGACATAATGGCTAGGAAACAGCAACTTGTGCTGGCATTATGTCAAACAATAGGAACAAAACAGCACCTTGTGCTATTCTATTAATAAATGCCTTGCTGCAAAATGCATTATGTCAAATGAACGTCGAGACATGTTGATTACATGTCATTCTTTTGAGCATGAACTGTGGGGCAGAACCTGCAGAGGTGTGCCCCCCTGCAAAGCCTACCTAGGTAAATCTAGGTGACTGTAACCAGATGTCCAGCTATCTGTTCCCATCCAGTACCCCTGGGAACAAAGTACCTTAAGACAACAGGCTTCCAAACGGCTGTCATTTAAGAAAAGAAGCTCGTAACTGCCTCTCATTTCCGCACAGTGGGTCAGAACCGCTACTGGCAATTTAAAATGTTTTTAAAACAGTGGGACAGCCTTCAAGTCAATCTATTCATCAATCATCCTTCAGAATTTACATAGTGTTCCCAGAAAAAACTGTCTGGAGTTCTTTACAAAACAAAATAAACTCTGCAAAGGACCAACCCAAATCTCAAAACTAGTGTAAGTGCAAGTCCTACTAAAGAAAGCAGTCAACATACAGAGAAAGAAATTCCAAGACTATTCGCATGCAACATAGTAGTTGCTTATTTAATGGACATTACAGAAAAGTGAGCAAAGTGGTACAGCTTAAATTAATCTCTGAATGGAAAAAATACAGGCCCTTCATTTGCTCTTTCCTTGCTATCTTTATTCTACAATATGTTCATTTTCTTTTTTTATTGTTATTTGTTTGTTCTGTGATACTTTTCCTGGGGAGAAAAGCACAGGAATCTTCTCTTCCCAGGTAGGACACTGAAAACTGGCCCAAGAAAGAATTCCACAAAGTTCAAATACTAGAGCTCCCTAAAGTAGTACAAATGAGGAGTTACTTATAGAAGCATGATTGAGTCAAACGTAGCCACATTAGCCATCCATCAAAGCAGTCCTCTCCATCCTGAGTGCCAACTTATGAAAGCTTCATTCCTGGAGCTCTCTGTGTAAGTTGCCAGCAGGTTAACTCATCAGAGTCATATCTCTCCTTTATTGCTTTATAATCTTGGCATGGGAGAGGGCTTATGAATTTTGAGAGTTTCAGGGAACTCCTGAGAGTTGTTTACGTTCTGAGTCTTATAGAGTCTCTCTCCAAGATGGAAGGTTTTAATTCAAAACTTCTACATGCATTGTGTTATCTCCCTTCAACTTTAAATTTTTAACTAATGTGATATTTTACATATTTATGGATGACTTAATCCATGAATCTACATAACAATAATCTAGTGTATGTGGCATTTAAACTTCTTCAAGCATACATCATTTCTATGTGCTGGAAACCTTCATATACTTTGTAGTTATTTTCAATTAAAAGTCATAAATCTTTATGGACTAGAAATCCTATTGTGACGTAGAACAGGATCCCCTTCATTTCCTTCATCTGTCTCTTCGTTATTTTCTTTTTAGTTCTTTTGTCATCAGTGCTAGGAGGAATCATGGCCATCTCTGCCCCTCTCAGTATGGGTAAAAAGGGACTTTCATTCTCTAGTAATAATAATTAGTATAAAGGAAAAATGCCTTTGAAATTCGGTGGTTTGGATAAGAATGCCCCACATAGGCTCATAATTGAATCTGAAACCCAGGTTTCCAGTTTGATCAAACTCTTTAGTAAGAAATAGAAGGTGTGACCCTGCTGGTAGAGGTGTGTCACTGAAGGTGAGTTTGAGGTTTAAAAGCCATTCTGAGCCTCATTCTTTCTGCCTCCTGCTTGTTATCAGATGTAAGCTCTCTACTACAGCTTCAGTGCCATGCCTGCATACCTGCCACCACATTCTCTTCCATGAAGGTCAAGTACTCACCCTCTAGAACTGGAATCAAGCTCCCAGTTTCCTCCTATTGCCTTGGTCACGGTATCACGACCCAGTAATTGAATAGTAACTGAGACAAACTTCTAACCCAGTAGCAGTTTGGCCCATCAGACTACCTCTCTTTTCTAATATCTGTAACTCTCTTCTCTAGAGAATGACTTTACCATATAGAATTGAGAAACCATGATGAATGGTAAACTAATTAGTGACAGAATGCTACACATGATTTTGCTAGAATCATTAGTCTATTTATCAGTAGATTTGCAGATAGATGAAGCGAGCTTATCCTTTTATATAGAAGCAGAGTCAGCCCAAAGATGAAAATCAGCCTTTCTTTTTGCCTAATTGTTTTTTGTTTGTATATAATCACATCACTCTGTTTTCCTGCTTTCTATGGCTACTTCTATACTACATTAGCAAGGGTAAGTTATCACCGTAGGAAATGTATGCTGCTACCTGGAATTTTTATCAAAAGAACTTGGCCATCTTCTTAACTTGAGACTTGGCTGAAGAAGAGCTGAAGTAACATAAAGGTAGAGGCCCCTCCCTTTCTCTTCAAGAAGACATTATCTGATTGAACCGAGAAGGTGATCACAGAAGAGATATTTAGGTGATTGTATAAGATAAAGTGTTAGAAATGGCAAATCTGTGCAGCATTGATTGGATTTGTATAAATAATTCAGAGATAAGAGATTGCTGGTGATGTTGCAGAAAGGTACATAGTAGAAATGGATTTTTTTTAAAGAGAGGGCAGGATTTGAGTCAGAATATCTTAGACTCAAATAGCACCTTTGCAGACATTTGGCCAAGTACTAAGCAGCAGAATAGTACAAGTCTGTGATAGGTTCCTATTGATTACTGATGAAAATAGAGCTTGTTGTCAGCCTGGTTTTGGACCACATCTCCCTATACTGTTTACATTTATGATGAAATGGCTTTCTCTTTCCATTTTCTTCCTCCCTTCATCCACACTCTTTAACTGGTATTGAGAGATGAAGTAGATGTACTCTTAGGTAATTTTTGGAGCTTGACGTAGTACAATGACACTTGACCATTCAGTATTTTCTTCCTCTGTACTTTTTACAATCATTATTCCATGAACTTGAGACAAGAACTTACCATGAACTCAGACAGGAACTACACACTACAATAGTTTCATTCTCTCACTCAACATTTAGTCCTATCCAGTGGCTGACATGTTGAGTGAAATGAGAGAAAATACTTTTGTTGATTTCTTTCTGTTTCTAGGCTCTTACATTGCTTTGTAGGTTTTTTTAATACCACACATCTGGGTGTTCTACATCTTTCATTTCTACTAAATATTGCTATGAAGAACAAAGGGTTATCATAGGTTGAAGAAAGCATTCAGACTCATGAACTCACAGTGAGCCCTCTGTGGCTACAATACACTGAACAGGTAGAGACTGGAGGTTTGCAGCTCCCAGCAGAGCAGTGGGAATTCTTTTGATGTGGAAATCTTTGCAGAAGCTCATGTAACAGTTGTGATTATAGCAACTCTCTCAAGGAGATAGGTCGTGTGCAAGAAAACCAGACCCACTCTACACAGCTATAAGAGCAACTCTTGCCCTATAGAAGCTATCATCACTTTTATTTCTTAAAGATTTATTTATAATTATATAAATAAATGTAAGTACACCATAGATGTCTTTAGAGACACCAGAAGAGGACGTAAGATCTCATTACAGATGGTTGTAAGCCACCATGTGGTTGCTGGGATTTGAACTCAGGACCTTTGGAAGAGCAGTTAGTGCTCTTAAAGATGACCTTATATCTCACTTAGTGAAGCCTAAGCAATGACTTCTTATTAGGCATGCGTCTCCTGATTTTAATGGACTCATCCAGTGGACTCATTTTATTATTGATAATGTTGCCTGGCAACAACTGACATTACCATTATCAGGTAACCAGAAGGACGAAATTTAAGGATTAACTAAAAAATTAAACTCATCTCCAAAAAGGAAAGGGTTAATTGAACAATTGCTTCCTCAGTCCTTAGGATAGCAGGTAAAAGAGCACGTACAGTCATCTTGAGTTACGGGGAATGCTCTAACACAACACAGTTATATTAACTCCCTCAAGTAAGAACATGTTTATTCTAAGTGCTGAGATGGGAAAGACATTGAACACACCCTCCTTTCCTTCTTAAGATCTCTTCCTATGTTAGTTAGCATTCTGTCTCTCTAAAGCATATTTGATATAATCAATTTATAAAAATAAAAAGTGAATTTGGATCACAGTGTAGGGAATTTGGGCCTGTGACCAGCTGGTCCCTTTGTTTGGGGGCCTGTGGTGATCGAGAATATAATGACAAGGGACATGTAAAGAAACAAAAGCAACATCATTGTGGCCAGAGAGCAAATGACAGAGAAGAAGAATTTAGCCTCCACCCCCAGAAATTCCCTTTAAGTGCATACTCCCAGTGTCATAAAACTTCTCACTTCTATCACCTTCCCAAATTCCCAAGCTGAGGACCAGAGCTTTAAGAAATGAGCAGACAGGGGACATTCTCAATCTGAACTAGCGCACTTCTAATGTATATCCATTTCTTAGCATCCTTTTATTGACCCCCTTGACACACATGTTCATCCTAGCTCTTCACCATCACAGCACCTTGTTTCTTACTTGCTCTATACATTGTACTATGCTATGTAGAACTTGTCTCATTTTTATGACAAAATACTTGGCAAATGTATGTAAAAATAGAATGGTTTTATTTGAGTACTTAGTTCAAGAAGAGACCTAACACCAATACTCTTCAAACTATTCCACAAAATAGAAACAGAAGGAACACTACCCAACTCGTTCTATGAAGCCACAATTGCACTGATACCAAAACCACACAAAAATCCCACAAAGAAAACTTCAGGCCAATTTCCCTTATGAATATCGATGCAAAAATGCTAAATAAAATTCTTGTCAACCGAATTCAAGAACACATCAAAACGATCATCCATCATGATCAAGTAGGCTTCATCCCAGGGATGCAGGGATGGTTCAATATAAGGAAATCCATCAATGCAATCCACTACATAAACAAACTCAAAGAAAAAAACCATATGATCATTTCATTAGATGCTGAAAAAGCATTTGACAAAATTCAGCATCCTTTCATGCTAAAAGTCTTGGAAAGAACAGGAATTCAAGGCCCATGCCTAAACATAGTTAAAGCAATATACTGCAAACTGTTAGCCAACATCAAACTAAATGGAGAGAAACTGGAAGCAATCCCACTAAAATCAGGGACTAGACAAGGCTGCCCTCTCTCTCCATATCTTTTCAATATAATACTTGAAGTTCTCGCTAGAGCAATTAGACGACATAAGGAGGTCAAAGGGATACAAATTGGAAAGGAAGAAGTCAAATTATCACTATCTGCAGGTGGTATGATAGTATACTTAAGTGACCCAAAAAACTCCACCAGAGAACGCTTACAGCTGATAAACAACTTCAGCAAAGTGGCTGGTTATAAAATCAACTCAAGCAAATCAGTTGCCTCCCTATACTCAAAGGATAAGCAGGCTGAGAAAGAAGTTAGGGAAATGACACCCTTCACAATAGCCACAAACAATATCAAGTATCTTGGTATGACTCTAACCAAACAAGTGAAAGATCTATACGACAAGAACTTCAGGTCTCTGAAAAAGGAAATCGAAGAAGACCTCAGAAAATGGAAAAAATTTCCATGCTCGTGGATTGGCAGGATCAATATAGTTAAAATGGCCATCTTGCCAAAAGCAATATACAGATTCAATGCAATCCCCATCTAAATCCCAACCCAGTTCTTCACAGAGTTAGAAAAAGCAATTCTCAAATTCATCTGGAATAACAAAAAACCCAGGATAGCTAAAACCATTCTGAACAGTAAGAGAACATCTGGGGGAATCAGTATCCCAGACATCAAGCAATACCACAGAGCAATAGTGTTAAAAACTGCATGGTATTGGCACAGTGACAGACAAGTAGACCAATGGAATAGAATTGAAGACCCAGAAATGAGTCCACACACCTACGGTTACTTGATCTTCGACAAAGGAGCAGAAAACATCCAGTGGATAAAAGATAGCCTTTTCAACAAATGGTGCTGGTTCACCTGGAGGTCAGCATGCAGAAGAAAGCGAATTGATCCATTCTTATCTCCTTGTACTAAGTTCAACAGCCTGTCATCATAGGAAATGCATGGTGGCCTGAACTCAAGGCACCGTCTGCAGTCAAGAATCAGAGACTGGTGAATGCTCCCATGTAGCCTACTTTCTCCCTTTTGGTTGCCCTGGCCCCAGCACACAGAAAGGTATTGCTTGTGTCTGAGAAAGTCTTCTTCCCATTCCAGTAATCTCCTTCTAGAAATTTCCTCATGGACATGTCACAATATCCGTCTTCTAGGTGATTGAAGATCCTATCAAGTGAAGACTGAATTTTAGCTGTCACATGCTGTTTATTTGCATTTTGGGTCTTTAATAATATATTAACCTTGCTTTGTACAGCAAAGCAAAATATTCATTTGATAATAGTACGGATTAATGAAGCAAACAGGGTGCTCTAAGCCACAAGGCTACTCTCTGATATAAGACCCATTATGTAGTTAAATGATGAGACTTTTATGAACCCAGACAAAGGTGAAGGCTTAGGTAGTTTGACCTCTTCAGGGGAAGCTTACATCTGAACCTATCATTTCAACTGCCCAGGGGTCTGAGGAAGGTCTGCAGACCTTCCTCATTAACCTCATTTTAAACAGTTGGGACAGCCAATTCAATGTCATGTTAAATGCAGAGGAGATACAGTTTGGCACTGGTGTGACATTCCTTTGGGACAGTTCAGCTGTGGTTCTCATTAGCATCTGTAGAGGTTAAACATGATAAATTTGGCTCAGAGAACAAGGACAGCTTCTCAATTTCCATAAAGCTCCCTTGACCCAACCTTAAAATTCAGCAAATCATAAATGGAAAAAGATTATTGCGCCTTGCTTTTGCATCAAATGAAAGCAAGAATCTGAAAATGAAGAATCTATTTAAAAGGCCACATAGGAAAAGAAATAAGTTTCCTTGAGAAAACTTTTTAAAGGCAACCTAACTTTCTAAGCAAATTCATAGAGGAGAGAAATTGCGAAAAATCATTAAAGAAAAATTCTCTTCTTGCAGGCTCCTCAAGCTAGTTGATATCGTAGCTGTCATGTCTTTGATGATATTCTTCTGCTAATAAAATTTTAAGTGGGTAGGAGAAATTGGCTTCCCAAATTGAGCACCAACCCTAGGCTTCTGCAGCCAGAATCCTGATGTGGTGCCCTGAAAGATACAGTACTGCCAATGAGGGCTGTATGAGGCGTGAACAGCATGCCCGGGGATCCACTGTCTAGCCAGGATGCTGAGATGTATTGATTCTCACAGAATGAGATTGCTCTATGTGGTGAGCTTGCATTTCAAAATTCCAAGCTGATATCTCAGCTTTCCGTGTACAGTCAGTTTCATCTTAAAGTTAGGAAAAAGGGTAGAGATTTCTTTAAAGTTGGTATAGCATTTCTCACCCTATTTGCTTCTATTTATTTAGTCTATGGACAAAAACAAGTAATAAAATGAATGACTCTTTCTGTGGATTTTTATAATCTAAACATAAATAAAAGTTTTAGGAGGAGGTGAGAGTGGGTCGGGTGGAGGGGTATATATACTTGGAGGCAGGAGTGGGAGGAGGGGTTGGAGGTTTTCCTGGAAGGGGGAAACTGGAAAAGGTTTTACCATTTGAAATGTAAATGAAGATTATATTCAATGGAAAAAGAAAAAATGTTTTAGAAAAGAAAAGTAGCATTTCCTTCATGGTAAACGTATATAGGCATTTTCATGTAAATTTTTACTAAACAGCATTAGTGTAACTACCATTTCTATAGCATTAACATTGTATTAGGAATTAAAAGTAGTTTAGATATTATTCAAACTAATAGGAGAGTGTGTATAGGTTTTGAGAAATGTCATAAATAAGGACATAAACATTTCTATGGTATCAGTAAAGGGAGAGGGAGAGAGGGTCCTAGAACAAATCGGTAAATACCAAAGTATTACCATGATATCTGGAGTTGGGAAAGTCTTGGAGCTTTTGTTAATATTTAGAGATAAAAATATCATAGTTATCAGGGAGATAGCTGAGAAGCCTTTGAAAGCCATGTTATTAAAAAAAAAATGGTCAGATCCGCTTCTAAAAGTTATCTAAGTAAGTAAGCAAATAAAAGAAAACACATTTCTAATCCTTTACCAAAAATAAATAAATAAATAAATGCCCCATGACTGTAATAATTTTATAGATCTGAAAAGAAACAAAAGGGTCCTTTCCTTAATAATAACATTGGTTATCTTCACTAATTGTCTTCATAAACACTCTGACTTTTTTGTATTGTTTTTTTCTAATCAAGCATAGGAATTAAACATTCAGGAAACAAAGAGTTCACCCAAGCCACTGAAATCTCATTATTTGAGCATGTCAGTGGGATTTGGCATTTCAATAGATTCAATTTCATTTCCTTTGGGGACAAATAGTTTTCTCCTCCTCCACAGAGGAGAAAGGGAAGTAGAGGGCAACCTATGCTTTAAAAGATGCTTTCATTTAGTGAATGATTCAGATTCCTCCTGCCAAGAAGTAGGAGCTAGCTCAACTTGTAGTAAGTGAGGCATGCATTTTGTATATGGTACTCTCTAGAGGACACAAGTAAATACATTATCTTTTGTTCTTATGACAAAAAGGATGTGCTTGCCTCCCCATTCTTCCTACCTAAGTCAAGAGGGACCATTTTGATGGTTTATAGTGTCCAACATTCAAGCACATAACACTTAAACTGTCAACTGAAAACATTTTATCTATTTGAATTAAATTGAGCAATCCTCTTGTTATTCAAAAATCTGAGTGTTTTTATCATAAGTGTTTTGTATTGATACTTCTGGGACTCCAAGGCTTCTTAGAGGCACAAATTCCTTTTGATCTTATTAGGAAACCATTCTATTTTCATTTAATTTCTATGTTTAGTGACTGGAGGGGGTATAAAAAACATCTATTTTATAAAGAGTCGAGTCAACAAAGCAAAAATGAATGAATTGTAAAGACACAGAAGGGCGGATGAAAATCCCTATCTTATTTCAGCGCAACTCTGAGGAAAGGGATGTTACATTAGCATGGAAAACTGGTTCTTGCAGATGCATAAATCATGCTCCCTCTCTAACTGAAATACACAATGCAACAGTTTGAAATCTTGTGCATCCTCAAAAGCACATTCTTCTGAAGAAGTTTAGTGACTTAACTAATTAGGAGCAAAGCATATTTCAATCACTTCATTGAACAATATCTATCTATGCATCACTATTTATTTTAAGGCATCCCTCGCAGCTCAGTGATTAACAATAACTCCGGAAGTAGTGTTAATATTGGTGACATTCATGTGTTGGTCTTTACCTCACCTTTGTATTATTCTTGTTGTTCCACACAGAATGGAACTAAATTTTAGACAAGGCCATTGTTCTTGTAGTCCGTTGCTGAGAGATCAGCATTTAAAGTTGCATTTTTACTCAGAATCATCTAAGATTATTGTGACATTGTGGGGGCAGTGGGACATGCTACCAGGCAGAAAAACAGGTAAGGTTGAGTGGATTCCGAAACCCTGACAATTCTCATAACTGAAAACCATAGGCGTTTAAATCTGCACCTGACCAAGTTCCTGTCCCAGAACATGTGATCATGACACCCCATAACAAGGACTGTGACAATCAGTCACATAGAGACAGCCCCTAAAGACCTTCCACATACAGATGAGACATCCCTAACATTTCAGACCAAGCCAATAGAAAGCATCTGCCTTTAGATGCCAATCAACCCCAAAATGTTTATAACATCCTATCCACAAGGACTAAAGTTACATAAGTTATTTCACAAAAAACTGAGAGTGTCTGTTTTATCAGGCTGTAACACCCTAAGGGAAGAGCTTTCTCTCTGGAAGCTTCCGTAGCTGGAAGCTTCTTGAGCCTGTAGCCACTTCTTGCTTGGTGATCCTAAACTTGGCCTCTAGGCGCCCAGTGTGTTCTACTGCCTGGCACTGATTCTGGGGAAGCAGTGGCCTTGGAAGAGGCCTGGCAGCCCACCTTGCTTCAGCTCCTCCACAGAGAGCTGAGGCAGACCAGCATGCCATATTCAAGTTCTCTTCTCCATTGAGCCCAGGAAGCTTGCTGGGCATAGGAAAGAGATAAAGTTGCCACGTGGAAACAGTTATTCTGCTATCCCATGAAACTGCATCTGAGCTATCTTTAACAATGAAGTCTCTCAAAAACTGAAGTATATCACAAACCTTCATCTGTTTTAGTACTGAAGAAGTGTCTTAGTATTTCTGAGCCTAAAGATTCCCTAAAGCAAAGTCTATAAATAAAGACCTGGTTGTCCCTGGGTCCTTTCCAATTGTGACACTGAAAAGTGACCAGTTAGTTTCTGTCCCTAGGCTGTAAAGCTCATCAGTAGCTCATCAGTAAAGACTAGTTCTCTTTCTCTCGTTTGATTCGTTGCACTCTTTACAGAGAATTACACTATAGCTCAGGATAGCCTAGAACCTGACATATGGCTGGGGATAGCTTAAACTCAAGCTCTCAGTACTGAGATTTCAAGCATGTAAATCTATGGTTGTTCAGCACTCCACATGCTTATACATGCTTAATTCATTGCAAGGCCTAACACAAGGCTGGGCAAGACAGGAAATCAGATAAATAAAGAACCGCATTTGCTCAGGAAGTTGATCTTGAAAGATACATTTAGGCGGGATTTTGCCTTCAGTTGCCTTCAGGTCCATTCCCTAATGTATCAAGATATGTATTCTCCTGACATTTTTATAATGGAGTAATTTCTGTTGAACTCTTGAATACCAAGTACCTGCTGGTATGGGATCTTTTCTATGTTTTACCTTACTCTTCTATTTGAAGGTTTGATGTGTTTTCCATTACTTAAAAGTCTTTCTAATGCAAGTAAAAGTAGATTAGTTTGATCCCAAAAAGATTTCACAGGTCCCCTACCCAATAGTTCTGAGATATAATTCACTCTAGTTGGTAGAGTTGGGATGCAACAAACCATCTATCCTTCTGCTTAGCTAGTCACAACTTTTGTTGAATGAGTGATTGATTGGTTGACTGATTGAAGTACTGGGGATTGAACCTAGGGTATTAGTTGTGTTAGACAAGTACTCACCTACTGTGCTATATAAGGAAGCACCTGGTCCCTTTTATTTTCCTTATTTTATGACAAACTCTTACTAAATTAATTAGTCTAACCTTGATCATACTTCATAGACTAAGCCTACTCTGAATTTCTGATCCTGTGGTGTCAGTCTCCAGAATAATTGGAATTACAGGTTTACACCATGTATTGCTATATTATCAAATAATAACGAGTCCTTAGCTCTTCCCTTGAACTTAATAAATAATAAATAATAAATTACACATTCATGTATTGCTATATTATCAAATAATAACGAGTCCTTAGCTCTTCCCTTGAACTTGGACACACCCTTCAGATTAATTTACATGAAGAAATACAAAAAGTTACTATGAAAATACGTTTCTGATGGTAGGTCATTTTTTTTATTTAAAAAAAAAAGCTATGTTTTTGGATACTCATTTGGAATACGACTATAACAGTATGCAAAAGGTACATGGTGCGTGGAAGAAAGCAGGTCTGACAGCTTCCACACATATGCTTTCAGCTAATGCTGCATGAAATAAAAACATGATTTCACTAAGAAGAAAAAAAAGCAGGGTAAAAACTAAATCCAACTCAAAAGGGAAAAGGATATCACAATACTCCTTTATACAAGTAAGGTCCTTGTATTGCTAAAATTGGTGTGCCCTAAAGCATGGCCAGTCTTGGCACCTTGGCAGAGTTCAGGATTTAGAGGACCTGAGAGGCAAGCAGGCCAGATCTGGAATAGAAAGAGGGTTAATGCTGTCAACAACAATTCTGAGAGGCCTGTGCCACTGCAGGCCCTGCTTCTGACAGGGATTGCCCTCAGGAATCAGTGAAAGTCAATGGAAATCCAGGTAGTTTCCTTAGCAACCAGAGTGAACCTGTGAAGTCATTTTGGGCTTTGGGACATTTTTTGGGGGGGAGGGGGAGAACTGAAATACAGACATGATAAGACTGTGTTCTAGAGAGAAACTAACAAGGTGCTCCTACTCAAAAATAGTTTAAAAATCAAAAATATGTTCTGTGTTGGCTTGTATTTTGTCATCTTGACACAAGCTAGAATCGTGTGATAAGAGAGAACTTCAACTGAGAAAAGATCTTCACCAGACTGGACTGTGGACAAATGTGGGAGATGTTTTTTTTTTTTTTCTTAATGATTGATGCAGGTGATTGTCTTGGAGTTTTACTGCTGTGAACAGACACCATAACCAAGGCAAATCTTATAAAGGACAACATTTAACTGGGGCTGGCTTAGAGATACAGAGGTTCAGTCCATTGTCATCAACGTAGGAGTATGGCAGCATCCAGGCAGGCATGATGCAGGCAAACCTGAAAGTTCTTCATCTTCATCTGAAATGTGCTAGTGGAAGACTGACTTCCAGGCAGCTGAGGGTCTTAAAGCCCATGCCCACAGTGACACACCTACTCCAACAGGGCCACACCTCCTAATAGTGCCACTTCCTGAGCTAGGCATAAACAATCCATAACAGTGCTATACATCCAGGAGTCCTAGATGCTATAAGAAAGCAGGCCGAGTAAGTCAGTAAGCAGCACAGCTTCAGCTTTCAGGTTTCCTTGAGTTCCTTCTCAGACTTCTCTCTGTGATGTGCTGTAACCTGGTAGAATAAGATGAAATAAACCCTTTCCTCACCATGTTTTTTTTTGTTTGTTTAATCATGGTATTTTATTACATACAGTGATAGAAACTCTAATTAAGGTATCTTCCCTAGCTCATTTTGTCTCACTTTGAGGGTTATAATTTTTCAAATTCTTTTTTACTTTGCTTTTGCTAGCTGCTGTGTTTAAACATTAGAGGACTGTATCTACAAATGTATTAACTTGACATATTTTTTCTGGTTTAAGAAGATTCTCTATCATCTTTCTAACTGTCTGTCTGTCGTCTATCATCTATCTATCTATCTACCATCTAGCTATCTCTCTATACTGTAGCTCAAGGTAACCTGAAACTCATTATATAGCCCAAGTTTGACTCAAACTCAACAATCTCAATACCTCAGCTTCCAAAGTTCTGGGGTTATAGATGTAAGTCTCTACATCTGTAGATTCATTTTTCTCATACTTGGAAAATGATAATAAACAAGTACAATGGGAAAGTTAGCAGAATTACATTTATTAGTGAAATAGGACATCAAAAACTCCATATTCAACAATAGCTTGCATTTTCTTAAGACAGAACCTTTCACAAGAGTTGCCAAAGTTCATTAGAAAACAAAATATATTAACATTGTGATTCATAATAGTAGCAAATTTAGTTATAAAGTAGCACCAAAATAAATTTAATGATTGAGGGTCAACATAACACAAAGAACTAAGTCACAGTGTTAGGAAGGTTGAAAACCACTGTCTTAGGATTTGCCTTCTGAACCTGATAATCTAATCCACACTCTTCTCTCTTTACACTGGAGTTTCACTCACCAGAACTGTTACTAAAGCTGAAATCCCAGAGAAGTTCAATGGCCTGCAAACCTCCTTCATCATCCTCAATAGCCTCTACACTCACATGCCTCTGAGCCTAGTGAGATGCCCTGATACACAATTTTCTATTGGCCTTCCAAGACCAGTGGCAGATGGACATATCTAAAGTTTCTCTGTGTCTAATAGTATCCACAGAAAGTTTAAAACAAAGTTCTGAGTAATAGACACTCTCAAGTCCGGTAATCAGTTGAGGGCCTCCAGCTATTTTCTATGTTATGATGAGTTATGTATAACTTGTTTCTCTTCAAATATAATTTCTTATATAAAATGTGGCATTGTTGCAATATGTATTCTCCCTACTATTTGAAATAATGAACTGATTTATTTTTCTATAAAGAATAATTCTAAATCCCAAGCTCCCTGTGTCTCATGGCCTTTGATTAACTGATGATTTTTTTATGCCTTTCCTAACAGGGTGGAGTATTAAGTGTACTTTGATCTCTAGAATTTGAAGAGAACTAACAGATACATTTATCAGCCCAGAACTACATGTGTGTGTCTCACAGTCTTCCATCTGCTCTACAGCGATGACACAAAGCATGTGGATTTTTGTTTTGGTTTTAGTTTTTGGTTTTGGTTTTGGTTTCATTCTCATTTCTTACTTTTCTGTCTTACTTACTTATCTTTTTTTTTTCTTTTATCCAATGCTTTTCCTTACATGAATTAGATATTTGAGTTTCTGTTTGATTCCCTTTAGTAGTGTTTGCCTTTTAAGTATAATAATTTGTTCATATTAAGCTAATTTTAGTATACATCTACCATCTCTTACCTACTTAACTCAATGTGTTCTTGATCCTAACACTTATTATATTTCAATATCAATATTACTAATCTTCATGACTATCTCCTTGATAACCTAAAGTGGAGTTGATTTTATTTAACTAATCTTCATAAGAAAATAAGTTGAGTGATTATTCACTTTAGTATTTTGTTAACTATTTCAGATTCGGTAATATTTGTAAATCACTGTTCAGTTGAATGAAACTAGTTCTGCTTCATTCAGTTTCACAGAAAAGCAATGGTTCACTGGGTACAAGGTTGCCTTCTTGAGGTTACCCTAATAAATATGGCATAGTGAAAGTACTTAATCAATGATTGTTCTCTTAATATCAGAAGAAAAGAATAGCACATGCACAAGGGACCCCTTTTTAGCCCTTGTACAAATAACTTATTTCTATTCACCTCATCTTCCTGAAGTTTAATTTGTGTTCATTTAGACAGCTTGGAGCCATTAATGGCAATGGATTAGATAATGACTTCATTGAGGTTAAAAGAATTTTGTTTGCCATTCAATCCAACACCTATATGTGTGCAAGATAGTATCTCTGCTACCAAGACTTATCAGTCCTGATTGAATGTTTAGACCTAGGAGGGAGCTACTTGGTCATTTTTACACAGGACTATTCCTGCTCTTATTTTATCTGCTATACACTTCTTCTTACTACCTTTCTGTGTCTCCTTGGAGACTCTCAGCAGTCAATTTGATGACATCCTTTCTTGTGTGAGTTTGTGAGAAACTCTGCAACTGATGTTAGGAGTTTTCATTTCTCTTGTTCCTTCTGGACTTGGCACTTGCATCTTTATCTAGTTTATAGCACACAAGTGTCAGCTTGCTTCCATTTCACACAGTGAGCCAGACGAATGTCTGAAGCAGACACATCATTTGATTCAAGATGACAAAAGAACTTCATTGGGCCCACTGCACTTCTTACAAAGAAACTGTTGAAATCATGGGGAAGATGTTGGAAGGGGCCAAATTCATTAAATTGGTAAAATCATAAAAAATCATTAGGAATGGACAAAATGCTCAGGGGTGTTCAAGAAGATAAAAACAAAAGGTTTGGTAAACAAAGGTGAGGGTTGCAGTTGGATCGTATATGCAACCTGGAAAGGGACAGTGGGTATGGGTATGGCCATGGGAGAGTTGACCTTGAGAATATTGGAAAATGTGAAAATTGAGAAATGGCAGTTGTTAGACTCTGGAAGAAATGAAGAGAATGAATAGATTAAGTCAAACCATCTCCATCCCTAGTTCTTTGTGGGGGAAAACTGTTAGTCAGGATCTGTTGCCTTTGAGGAAGCCTGAAGATTACTCTAGAAAGTATAACTAGTGCACACACACACATACCCATACACACTGAGAGAGAGAGAAAGAGAGAGAGAGAGAGAGAGAGAGACAGAGACAGAGACAGAGACAGAGACAGAGAGAGAGAGGAGGCAGAGAGGGAGAAAAGGGGAGAAAGGAAGAAAGAAAAGGGTCTTTATTATTGTTTATAAGGAGAACCATAGGTCTATTATAAACACAAGACCATAATCAAGTGTGACTGAGAAGGAAGATTTGGTGAATAAGAAGATATCATAAAGTTAAAAATACATACCTGTAATCCCAACAATGTATGTAGCTATGGAAGGAAGAGCCTGAGTTCAAGGTCACCCATAGTTAGACATTGTCTCAAAACAAATAAATAAAACCTACAAAATTAAAGATACTTTATAAATAATCTTGACATTAAAAAAATAAAAAGCTAACAAATACTTAATGTTGTAAATAAAGAAAAAGAGTCCTAATGTGATAGCTACTGTGAAATAGGATAATATCACAGATAAGAAAACCCCAGAAGATTCAATAAATAGAACATATTTCTTTTTACAGACAGGGTTTTATGTTTCTCTCCCTGGCCTCAAACTCATTCTTTTTCCAAGAATGATTTTGACCTCCTGATCTTTCTTCCTCTGCTTCCCAAATCCCAAATTATAGGCATGTGCTACACTGCCCAAATGCCAAAATTACTTTTAAAAAGAAACACATTTATGTTTTTCCCAGACCCTACCAACATTACGGAAAGATATAACAATGCCATTAATATTCAAATGAATACTTATTTTAATGCAGAATTTTGTGCTCTGAAGGCTGGAGACAAAGAGAAAGAGAGAGAGAGAAAGGGAAAGAGACAGAGAGAGGGAGAGGGAGAAGGAGGAGAAGAAGGAGGAGAAAGAGAGTAGAGATAGGGAGAAACAGAAAGACAGCTTATTTTTGGATATACAGAATTCAGCTTCATCACTACACTGGGCTGAATCAGTAGTCTCATTTATCCATGTCTTAATTTGTAAATACTGTACTTGAGATCTTGTTTAAATAGGGGACACTAGGATTATAATCAAGTCAAAATCTTAAAATAAAATTATCATCTGTTTTCTGAAGGAATCCAATGACAGGATCTCTAGAAAACCCAGGATATATAAAAATAGACCCATGATAGAGCTAGATTGGAATGAGACACACTAGGAAGTCAGAGATTCCTTGAAGTCACCATAATCTGGAAGGGATAAAGCAATGCTCTCTGGCATCCCCTGTGAAGGGAGCCCCCCAGAGCCAATTGCCATTTGACCTCCAACCTAACCTAAGAGACATACAGTAGATGTTTTAACTCATCAATTCATGGTGAACATGACCACATAGAGTAAATCAGTGAAGCATCATCATTATCATCATCATCATCATCATTGTCCTCATTATCATTATAATCATTATATTATCCCAGTTAGAGTCATTTCATGGAAACTTGGGATGAAAATAAATGCAGGATAAGAAATAAAATAGTAAATCAGGAGGTGAAGAACTCCAAGAGAGATATCTATGTATTTGACCCCACCCAAGAGATGAGGAAAGAGTATTAGAATATAGTAGAGAGAGCTGCTGCAAGAAAATTTTATAAAGGGTATTATGTGGTGGTTTAACTACAAATGGCCACAATAGGTCCATAGGGAGTGGCATTATTAAGAAGTGTGGTTTGGTTGTAGTTCATGTAGCTTTGTTGGAGGAGCTATGCCACTAGGGGATGGGTTTTGACTTTTCAGATATACGTGCCAAGCCTAACTTCTTGCTGCCTCCAGATCCAAATGTAGAACTCTCAATCCCTTCCCTAACACCAGGTCTGCCTGCATACCAACATGCTTCCCACCATGCTGATGATAATAGGCTAAACCTCTGAACTGTAAGTCAGCTCCCAAATAAATGGTTTCTTTAGAAGTGTTGCCATGGTCATAGTATCTCTTCACAGTAACAGAAACCCTAACAATGGCAGGAGAATAAGCATAAAACAAGAAAGAGGAAAATTTGTAAAAGAAATGAGATACAGTAATAGTGTTTACCACATGGCCATTCAGCAAATATTTATAATACCCTAATAATGTAAAAGCTGCCTATTGACTTATTAATTATGAGATTCAAGGAAGGTAGGGTAGAATGGAAGGAGGGAAAGAAGGTAGAAAGAAATAATAGATATCATAATTTTATGGAAAACAGAAAATCAAAAGTTATCTGGAGTGAACAGAATCTGTAATTAAATAAAGGTGAGAATAGAGGGCTTAAAATTATAAGTGCTACAGCAGAATTAATACTAGCAGCATAATTCTACCATAGAAAAGACAGATCACTGTATTATTAAGCTCTTATATGCCATTTTAGATAGATAGTAGATATTGTCTTAGGCTGGTGTTAACCAAGAAATAGTTACATAG